>NC_045142.1:15656212-16256212 GCF_008831285.2 Nymphaea colorata
TCTGCCACTAGGATTGCCACCAAACCAGGATGTTCAACATGCTATAGACTTTGTCCCAAGAGCTAATTTACCCAACTTACCAGCTTATCGGATGAACACCATTAAGCATACTAAGTTGCAGAGGCAAGTGAATGAATTATTGCAAAATGGTCACATTCGAGAGAGTGTTAGTTCATGTGCAGTTCTACCTTTACTGATTCCAAAGAAAGATGGTACGAAACAGATGTGCGTGGATAGTTAGGCTATCAATAAGATCACCGTTAAGTACCGTTTCCCCATTCCAAGATTGGATGATATGTTGGATATGCTAGCGGGAGCTCAAGTGTTCTCGAAGATTGATTTGAAAAGTGGGTACTATCAGATAAGAATTCGAGAAGGAGATGAGTGAAAAACTGCATTTAAAATGTGAGATGGACTCTATGAGTGGCTAGTCATGCCATTTAGACTGTCTAATGCACCTAGCACCTTCATGTGCATCAAGACACAAGTCCTTCGGTCGTACATTGGAAAGTTTGTTATAGTGTACTTTGATGACATTTTGGTCTTTAGCCTCACAGTTTTTGATCATCTTGGTCATTTGCGTCAAGTCCTAGAGACCTTGCGTCAATGTCAAGAAACGTAGTTTCCTCACTTCAAACCTTGTCTTCTTGGGGTTTATTATTTCGTCAGAGGAAGTGCAAGCTACTCCCTTTAAGGTGCAAGCTATCGTAGATTGGCCAACACCAAGAATAGTGAGTGGTGTTAGGAGTTTTCATAATCTAGCCACTTTCTATTGGAGATTCATCCGAAATTTCAGCACCATCATGGCTCCTATCACAGAGTGTCTCAAGGGTGAAACTTTTAGGTGGACTCCAGCGGCTGAGGATGCCTTTTGCACTATTAAGGATCATATGACTCATGCCCCAGTACTGTCTTTATTAGACTTCGCTAAGGTATTTGAGGTATAATGTGATGCTTCCAAGGTTAGAATTGAAACCGTGCTTAGCCAATACAAGAGGCCTGTTGCTTTCTTTAGCAAGAAACTATACAGAGCATAATATAAGTATTTTACCTACAACTTGAAATTCTATTATATTGTACGGGCACTTTGGTATTAGAGGCACTATTTAATCTACAAAAAATTTGTCCTGTATATAGATCATAAGACACTTAAGTATCTCCACAACCAAAAGAAGACAAGTGCTCGCTATATTAAGTGGGTCAACTTCTTGCAAGAATACACATTCTCAATTCGTCATCAATCAAGAAAGCTCAATAGAGTTGCAGATTCCCTCAGTAGAAAGAACAACCTCTTGATGTCCATGTCTGTTAAGGTAGTTGAATTTGAAAGCTGTAAGGATATATATCATACTGACTTAGATTTCGGCCACATTTGGGCCGAGTGCTCTACCACATCTCAACCGTTGGACTCCAAATTTTCCATTCACGATGACTACCTTTTCTGTAGAAATAGGTTGTGTATCCCTCAATACTCATTACAATTACAAGTTATCGCAGAGCTCTATGGTGATGGAATGTGGAGACATTTTGGGCAGGACAAGACATATTCCTTGATAGATGAATGCTACTATTAGCCTAAGATGAGCAAAAATGTTGTTAAGTTTGTTCAATGTTGTCGTACTTGCCAAATTGCAAAGGAGCATAGTCAAAATAGTGGGTTGTATACTCTACCTATTCGAGAGAGGCCCTGGGAGCATGTTTATATGGATTTCATTGTTGGACTTCCCAAGACAGTCCATAGAGTAGATTCAATCATAGTGGTTGTAAACAGATTCTCGAAAATGACTGTTTTCATTTCCTGCAAGCGAACGACAGATGCATCATTTGTTGCCTTTTACTATTTCAAAGATGTGGCACAATTTCATGGACTTCCTCATTTAATCAGATCAGATCGAGATATGAGGTTTTTGAGTCATTTTTTACGTTCACTATGGTCTCTGCTAAATACTAAACTTCAGTTTAGTAGTGGTTACCACCCTCTGATTGATAGCAAAACCAAGGTAGTCAATAGAATTCTAGGAAACTTACTTAGGTGTCTTGTAGGAGTTAATACAAAAAACTTGGGACTTAGTACTATTACAAGCTGAGTTTGCATATAATAACTCAGCTGGGAGCATTCATTTTCAAGTAGTATATGGTCGGTTCCCGAACCATGTTGTTGACTTGTCCCTAGTACCAACTGCTGGAGAACATGCTCCACGACACTTGATGCTATTGAGTATATGCATGAAGTCCATAGTCAAGTGAAACAGAAGCTCCAGGAGAGCTATGAAACCTACAAGTCCATTGTTGATCGAAGTCATCGAGATGTCTACTTTGAAGTAGGTCAAAAAGTTTGGGTCTACCTACGACCTGACATGATCCTGTTGGTACCTATAATAAGTTAAGTCCTAAGAAATATGGCCCTTTCCGCATCAATCGCCGTCTAGGAACAAATGCTTAACTACCTGAGCTTTTTGAGGATTGGCAAATTTTGCCGATCTTCAATGTTACTAATCTGTTTCTCTACTTTGGTGACAATGATTCGTTGGAGACAAGTTCTCTCCCATCAGGGGAGAATGATGTAGAGCAAGACCAGACATGTCACTTTCCTGGTTCTAGTTCCCTGCCTCAGGTCCCACCTTTGCGCGTTAGTGTAGATCATGAGTCTTCAGCCGTGGAATCCCCTATGATCCCGAAACATACTGCATAGATACTTGAGGCGCTCCAAGGGATGAATTGTAATTTTGGTTTACATATATTGTTTTGAGATCCATTTTTTAAGTATGTTCATTTTGTATTTATATGTATCCATTTAGATTCTGGGTACTTGTTCAGGACCTGACTTGTTCAGGACCCGACCTATTGCTACTCTCGTCCATATAAATGGGTGACGATTTTGTTTTGTTTGTTACGTTTAAGTCGAATGAAGTCAAAATGTTATTTTCCTTTCTTCCTCTACTTTGTTGTCGCCTAGTGTAACTACTTTAGCTTTAGAAAGTTCGAATGTCCATTCTACTAGTTCGCCTTGCATCAACCATACTTGTTGCTATAGCATTTCTGTATCAAACCGATTTTGTCAAGGTGGAAACATTTGATATATTTGAATGTGCAACCACTGAAATAAAGTTTTGCATCTGCAGTAACAATACGACATCGTAAATTGCACATGATTTTGAACAAAAGCAAGATAGCATGAAGAGTACTTGCTGTTTCGCATGTACTCACAACTTTGCTTAATGGCTTTTGTTGTTTTGTTTCTTAGTTTCTTCAACATGACTTCCTGTAATACTAGTCTCTTCTTCTTCATGGCTTCCTATCATTGAGCATGACAAAGATGAAGATGAGGATGGTTTTATGTGTTTTCACCAAACCAACTAGAAGCCTATTCTTGACGAACACTAGCCGATTAATTTCTCCAACAAGGTGGAATAGGATGATCATAAACATGTTATAGGCCAACATGCTACATGAAACAAAATGTATAAAACTGGGGATGATGATCACTACTCTTTGCAACTCACTCCTTATAGTGAAGAAATGCAAGCTTTTAAAAAGTAAAAGCACCAAAAGGACAAGAACATAAAAGCAAAGTACATGCAGTTGATCCAATCTTTTTATTCCAGAATAAGGTGGGAAGAGATATGTTATGGCCCCATAGTCATTCCTGGGACACTACTTTTTGTGAAGATGGTTGAGCACAAAACTCACTTGTTTTTCTAAAAAAAATGTATTAAAAACCTTTAAGCATTTAGATATAATGTCTAAACTTCTAAGGGCTGTTTGGCAATAGTAACTCATTGTTACTATCCCATGAATTTACCCTGAAAGATAGGGCAGCTTCATGGAATGTTGCAACAAGTGTTTTATGAATCCGCTCTATTTGGAATAGATTTATGGGATAGTAATAGTATGTTACTAATGCCAAACATACCTTTAGTACTTACGCGAATGAATGAGACTGCTATGTTACCACACCCTATTATTTTATACTGTCATGTTCTCGGACCGATTAATGACTGGCTTAGTCGGATACCCTACTCATTACTAATACAGGAACTACGAGGCAACAGCCCAAGATTCTTAGATCTGCTTAGGGAGTTTCACACAGCATCCAATTTCAACAAGTCCATCTACCGTGTGGTCCAGGTTGGGGGCAACATTTGTTCAGCTCAAGGGATAACATACACTGGAGGTTCATACGCTGCCTTTCAAAGCGTAGGCAGCTTGGACAATGATACATTACCTTTCTAAACACTTGGCAAAAGAAAGATCAAAGCAGATACATCTTTACTCAAAACGATTCTATCCAGTTCAGAAAAAGAAAGGTCATGTTGTTGTATGAAAAGAGAAGGCTAAGAGATGCCAACAGTCTTCCCCAAAATCCACAGCACAAGGGATAGTTCGATGCCAAAAACAGTGTGCAGGGATGATCGGTCCAGCATCAAGCCAAACACAGAAATGCCTGCTCTGTTGTGCTCAAAATAGGTCACTGCAAGACAGACAGAGATCAGCGCATTAGTTAAGGAATAGGAAAAACATCATCCATTTGTTACTAAAACTATGTAACCGCTCACTGGTAAAGAGAGCTTATCCATATGGGCAGGCCACACAAGGTGAAGAATCAATTTAAGAAACACATGTACTTGGGAGAAAAAGGGCACACTGAAACCTTTTTTTAGATTTCATGAAAAAAGAGGGAAATGATGAGCAACAGTATTCATGAACCGGTGCTATTAGTGTTTGCCTTCTCCTAAGAGCGTAGTCAGAAGCCTGCTTATAAAAGATGACCTTTTCACAAAGTCAAGAAGGAGGTACATTAACTAGGAAACATCAACTTTTTCACGATCAGACCTTTAGGTCTTTTGAATTTCTATGGCCATGCAAGAATTAGGGTTGATGTGACATGATGTGTATTTGGATGTACCAAGATTCACACAGAATCAAAATCTAGAAGCATGCTTACTTGACTTAAGTTGGCACCATATACCAACTACCATGATTTGATTTTGAATTCTAGATCTATTGTAATATTATCTGCAAATGAGAAACATGAGGAAGAAAGGAGAAAACCTAAAGCCTGTCTCTTCTGGAAAGATGCTGCACTGGCCAAGGCAGGAACTATCAAGTCTTCATCAAAATCATCCTCATCTGCAGCCTCGTCGTCTGAATCAGGCTCAGTGGCACTTGAAGAGGACATGGGACTGACGCGCTGATTAGCTGAGACACGAGTGGGGGTCTCACAGTCTAAAGTTTCGAAAGAATCACATGTCATGCAGATGTGCCACTTGGCGGCATGAGAGACAATAGCTTGTGCCTTATGCGTAATTTTGACTGCACTTCTCAAGCATATCAACAATCCAGTGAGAAGCACCACAGAGCACAGCTGCATACACCTTTCAAATTTGTAGTAAATTGGTCATCTCATAGTTATAACGAATAATAAATGCATGAAGAACCAGAAAACAGAGGGAGTTTGAGATGCAATATATTTCTGCCAATTTGGTGCTGCTCATCATATGTTTTACCAAAAAACAAAGAATCTTTTCTAACTCAAAGCTGCATTTCTAATACAATTCAGCCTCGCGTAGAGAAAATTGAGCTCCCCACAAAAGTACCATTAAAACTAAAGATTACCTAATCTTTTAGCACTTCCAATGGCCAATGCCTCAAATAATTTCTTGGCCTACTTCTGAGAAAGTTAAAAAGCCAACCTAAAAAAAGGTCAAAAGGTTGTCGGAATGGTGTTCATTTATAGCTGTCAAGAGATTGACAGTTCAAACGATCTTCGCACGTTGCAGAATAACATGAAATAAAAGAATTTCTTCAGCCGCACTTTTATATATATATATATGGGAAAATTCACTCTCGTGAGACTGAGATCCCCATAACAGTATTAAGTGAAAGAAATGCATGATCTTTTATTACTTCCAATAACAAAGGTCTCAAACACTTTCTTGACCAAATTCTCAGAAAAAAAAAAGAACCTTGAAATAGACTAAGGAGTTGGCATGGTGGTCTTACTGTGGCTGTCGGAATGACTGACAATTCACATGATCATCACTCCTCCCACAATAACAAAATGGGTATATCTGTGAGAGGATCTTTAGGGCCTTGTTCTCGGGAGGACATAGTACGAGCTCTTTCTTACCGACTTCCAGGAAAAAGAAGACGCCAAAAACAGCAATTTGAAAATCGTTAGGAATTTTAGTTCGGTGAAACTAGCTAGGCTGAACAAGAATGCCCCTCAAAATTCTCAAATTTTTGGAACCAGACACAGACGCACGTGCATGCATGCATGCACACACACGCACACACACACATATATGATGACTTTAGCTATCTAGAGTCACCCAGCTATCTCATTAGAGTCGTCCATCTACAACGGGAGGATGGTTGAGAGGAAAACAAAGAGAAAAAAGGTGTGGAATAATAGTAAAAGATAAAAATGCCTATCACTTTTTTTTTTCTTGTTTTTCTCTTGATCATCCATCACACTAGATTGGATAGCTATGGTCAATGATGAGGTGACTTTGAAAAGCCATTTATTTTCTCTCTCTCTCTCTCTCTCTTATATATATATATATATATATATATATATATATATATATATATATATATATATATATATATATATATATATTAAATCAGCAACCAACATGGCAACATCCATTGAAGGATGAGTTTTTTTTTTTCATTTTAAGTTGCTCAAAATTGTTGCAAATGGTGCCTTCCTTGATAACAGTCTACTGACCATGGTCTATAGCAACGGAATGCGCCATTTATGACAATTTTAGTGTAACTGCAAAATGGTTTTGCTAAACTTCTCAAAAACCTAGAGTAGCTATGCATATATATCGTTTGATTGCTAGGATGGAAAGACGATGCATGGAAGAAAACGAGAATACACAAAACTTTATGTGGTTCGGTCAAAGTTGGCCTATGTCCACGACCCCTCTCTCACTCTCTTTTGAATTTTTCTAGAGATAGATAGAGGAGAGATGAAATTTTATTACGTTATGGTAGTAAACACAAGGTTACACGACCTGTCAATATCATCTGTTTATATTTTGATAATGCTTTACATTTGGAATTCTTTCCTTATCACCACGCCCAGCTCATAATTGATTAGGATCTTCTTTAGATTGGCCTGATCTTCTTTCTGCTTTAGCCTTATCGTTAGGATCTCCTTCCGCAACAGGTGCCTTAATCTAGGGCTAGATGTGTGATAAGTGGACCTATCCTTTTCTCCCTCAACATCCCCTCTTAAACTAATCTCCTTGAGATGAAGCTTGTCTCACAATCCAGCAAACCATGGACCAGGGAGAGTCTTGCTAAGGATATTGGCAACTATTTTTTCGGACTTAAAAGCAAATTTCAATTTTTCTTTTCCAAACAAAATGTTAATCAATTTCAATGTGCTTGGCTCTAGCATGATGAACTAGGTTCGCTGCCGTGTTGTGGAGGTTTCATTTTCTCTTCCAACAAGGATTAATTAAATATTGGACTTGCAATCTACAATTATACACCATTCAATTTTTTTTTAGGCTTCCCGGATGCAGAAAGTACTATTTTCTGACAGTTTGCATCCAAACATGCAAATAATGTTACCCACGAAGCTCAGATCCATGTGCATGGCACATACCCCTTCGATTCACACCCCTCAAAAAAAAAGGGACAGGCTTGGGGCATTTTAGAAAATTTTGATCATGAAGTGTACTTTTTAATCTCCTTTTTATCTATTTCAAAACCAACTTTTTTCACTTTATGAAGGATAGTCTTGTTATTACAGACCGCTCTTGTCATGCACAAGGTATGCATATAACATTTGTCATGCACTGGGAGCCGTAGAGGGTGCAACCCCATACAGATAGCCGCCTCTCCTTCATGGTTACTACTTTTTAGGGAGTGTAAGGATCGCGAGGTGATTTCATCTCAAGACATCTTAACGCACCTTATAACTCCACGCATTGAGGAGGTTGACTATGTATTGTCCGTATATAGAGCCAGCATTCTCTCAAGTTAACGGCGACTGAGTTACGTGCATGGGCCAACAACGAATTAGTGCTAATATATTAAGGTTCCAGGGAGACTTACAGCAACATCACCAGCTTTGAAGAGATTAATGTGCGCGGTCGACCGGGTAGTGGCCAGCAACGACGCAAATTGGCTAATGGTGACGACGATCAATGAGGAAATGATGAAGGCTCGATACCGGTGGCTTATGACTCGAAGCTGTTTACGTACCCGCAGGTGTTCGCGCAAGATGGTTTCCACATCGGACTCCGCTTGGAAGACTTTGGTGAAATCCTGGAGCCTAAGTATCTGTAGATGGCAGATCAGCTGGAAAAGCACACAGACGAGGAAGAAGATGGACGTCCGGTACACCCACGACGACAGTTCCAGAATGCATGAGATGGTGTCGCTTACATAAGCGTTCCAAATGAAAGGGAACTTTGCTGTTCCGTAAACGTACCACCATGCCTTGTAGCCGATCTCCACGACGAAACAAGGGAGGACAAAGCATGATAACAGCCTGAATGAACTCTGTTTCCACAAACAAAGGAAAAGGATGTAATGTTTCTTGCTGTTCGTGGTGATGATATATTTGGAGAAGATAACAGAAAGGACTTCCTGATCAACAATTCAAGAAAGAGAGACAGAGATAATCTTGGTAATGGTTTCGATCAGATATATATAGAACGCACATTTAGCTGGTGAGAGTACTGCTGCCGGACTTTTTCGCTTTCATCACAGAGCTTGTCGAGGAAGAGGAACCTCCGGAGGCCATACTTCCGGACAAACGACGACAGGGATAGGAAAGACAACGTGGAGATGGAAGTGAGGGAGACCTCCACAAGGAGGTCATAGGGCCTCTGGTGTTTGGGGTCGCAGGCAGGGCACCAGAGAATCAGGTGGGAGAGGATGGGAACCCCGAATGCGAGGACGAGGAAGACGGACCAGCAGAGCGTGGTTCGCCATGGATCAGACTGGTCCACGCACATCCATCTCAGGCATGTTCTGAAACTGCACAGCTCGTCATCAGCCCGCGAGACGGACCTGGTGAGGGATTTCTTCCATAGAAGTGCCTGCTCCTCCGCATCGGCATCCATGGTGCCTGTAATTAAGGTCTGGTCTTATCCTGTGGACAAGGAGGAGGGTGATGATCACCACTGCTTAATCTATATCTCTTCCTTTGATTCTTGCCCTACCCATAGCAGTCACCGGTTAGATAAAAACATGGAGAGTTGGAGGCATCAAAACTTTTTTTCTTTTTCTTCCTTCGGCAATCCCTAAATGATCATGCCGGCCGATACACTAGATATGGATTGATAAAAAATAGCAACACATGGAAGTGGTGCACATTATCTTACTCTCCTGAAAAACCTATGTGCCAAATGTTTTTTTTTTCTCTCTCTCTCTCTCTCTCTCTCTCTTGTTTTGGTTACCTGGATTGATAGGTGACTTGGTCCTTTCAACGACCCAACAGGAAATGGCCTTTTCCAAGTTAATTTTGTGATCAGTGGCCATGGCCCCTTGCTTCAATTCCAACTTAGACCCCAAAAAGGTAATAATTAAATAAGCTGTTCCATGAAATTTTGACATTGAAAAACACAACAAAGAAAATTAGGGGGAGGGTGGGGGCTTCCTCTCTCTTCTTGGACATTAGAATGAAATACTCTCCTACTCACTAAAAAAAATGACATTTAGTGATATGTGTCACATAGACAAGATGAGATTGAAAAAGACGAGAATGAAAATTAGGGGATGGGTGGTGGCTTCTGCTCTTTTTTTGGGCAGTAGAATAAAATAATTTCCTGTTCACCCAAGAAAATGACATTTAGTGATATGTATTACATAGACAAGACCATATTGAAAAACACAAGAATAAAATTAGGGGGAGGGTGGGGATTTTCGCCCTCTTCTTGGGGGTAGAATGAAATTCTCTCCTGCTCAGCCAAGAAAATAAAATAACATTTAGTGATGTGTCACATAGACAAGACCAAATTGCATGTTCACGAGATCTGGTGCACAAATTTTACTTTACGAATATGGCTGTGGGGCCCTCAAAGTATCTTGTTCGATCTTATGGACCAAGAATATGGAGTGACAGCAAGTCATAGTACTTCCATTTTAATTCTCTTCTATGCTACTAATGATATGCATTTAAATGAGGGGAAGCATATATATAAATTTATGTCAAGCCTTGCGAAAGAGCTTCTCTCCATGAAGATGGGCTTTCGCGATCAATATTACAGAGAAGAGGATGAGAGAGTTAATGCTTCTGTAGAAGCCTCAAATTAGACGATAATCTCAACTTATGACAGATAAAAATAAAAACTTAGAGCAAAGAAGACGATAGTGAAGGAGAAGTGATGTTTACCTTGTTCAAAAGTTTCTCCCCACTTCCATGATCTTCCTTATGTTCAAACCTCGAGATGATTCACCAAAACAATGGCTCTTTCTTCTTCAACCCAAGAGAACTACAATCAAAATAAGGAAAAGAGCTGGGATGACTCATCAGGGAAAGACAACAAGAAAGAAGGATCAGTACGAAGGTCAGGGAAGAATGATGAGGAAGAAGAGAAAAGTAAAGAACCAAGGGGACTACTAGAGACGGAGAGGCAAGGGCCAGAGAAGAATGATAAGGCAAAGAAGAAGATAAATAGAGAGAAGAAGAAGACAGGGAGGGGGGTTCTCCTCTACCTTTAAAGGAAGAGGAGAACCCCACACCAAAAGAAAATACAAAAAAAAAGAGTAAGAGAGAAGACTCACCTGAAAAAAGGGGAAGACAAAATAAATGTCCCTATTTACAGAGGAGTAGGCATCCTAGGGGTGGCACATATTTTTAGGTAGTTGGGGTCTATGAAAGTTAAAAAAAAGTAAGCTTGGGTACCTGGTCGCCGGCTCGACTCGGACCCAAGTTTGGGCCCAAAAAAAAGGGCACTGGGGCCGACCCCATCAATTATCGGGACGGCCCGGGTGGGTCTGCTAATATTTTTTAATATATATTTTATTAATTTATATATATAATTATAATATTTTATTATAATTAATTATATTTATATATTATTTTATATTAAAAAATTTAATTTAATAGACCTGAGCCTGAGCTGCTCAGGCACGGGTTTTAAGTGTCATTCTGGGCTCAGGTTTCGAGTGTCTAGCCGGCCCGAACCTAACTCCTTATCGAGTTGGGCCGATGCCTAGGCTTAAGAAAAAACGTTCTTGATAACAATTGTTCTGGTTTTTCTGTCCAAAATCCATAGCTGATATTAAAGAAGGTGGCACAACTCTTTCCCAAGGCACTAACCATCAAAAAATAACCCTTAGGGCGTGTTCGTTGGCTGTGGATCCCGATCTTGACTTTTTAAAAACTCGTTCATGGTACTAAACAGGAAACAAATTCTAGACTTCAAAGGCAAAACTGGGATTTGTTTTCATGGATTATAATTCGACTACGAGCAGTGTTGCACTTCGTGCTAATTTCACCTCTGCATGGCGCAGCTGCGTTTCACCTTCATATGTGTTCATCACCATAGAACGAATGTCCACCAGCAACTGATGACGATTACATCATATGATTATACAAGGTAAATGAAGGTCTATCAGCAATTGACGGCAATTGCAACATTTTGGCAAGCATTGTCGTCCCACCCCCTCTCCCTCTTTCTCTCCCACCGGTTGCCTTTCTGCCCTACTGGCTCCTCTCTCTTTCTCTCATGGTTGCCGATAGTGTTTCTATTCTACTGGCTTGGCGATGGCTGTCGGTGGCCTTTTTGTTCTATTGGGAGGTGAATGCTTACCAGAAGGTACTTGTTTGCCTTCTTTCTCTCTCCCCCAAGGCCTTGGTTGCCTGCAGCCATCACTGGCCATTTTGTTCTACCAGAAGGTGACGCCGTTCTATTGTCTGCCCTCTCTCTCTTTCTCGCTCTCTCTCTTGATGATGGCGATCGACAGCCGTTCTGTTTTATTGTTTCGACGATGGCTGCCAGTGGGATTTTTATTCTACCAGGAGGTGATGGCTTTGAGAAGCTGCTTTGGCCCTTCTATTCTACTAGGAGGCGGTGTTGTTCAGTCACATTTCCACCGCCCCTCTCTTTATGTATCTATTTATATCTGGCTAAGAGCTTGACTATCTCCAACCGTACTGTAAGTGATGGCTGCCGATACCGATGATCAATAACATGTAAGGATCATTTGGTGGGTCGGGATATGTCTATGAGAAATTTCAGACATCATGGCTGTCTTAATGTAAATATCCATTTAGGTGATTGCATTTTGAGATATTACGTCATTTTATGTGGTATGTGGTAATTTTGTAATGTATAGATACCTGTACGTAATTATAGACTCTTTGATGGGTTGAATCCATAATTGCCCATAATATAAAATGGTAGTGGTCCCTGGGGTCATGCGAATGGTTGCCTGAAATGTTGGTTTCATAGGGTTGTCTCTTCCCCACCTGAGAAAGACCGCACATGCGTCGCATAGACCCTGAAAGATCCTACCGCGATCTACCATCCGTGCAGTTCAAATGGATTCAGGTATGCTTCCGCTTCAGTTAAAGTTTTGTTTCAATGATTTAGCATGAACATGATCATGTTTAAGACATATTTGTTTTTGTTTATGCATGAAGGAAATCTCCTATCAATTGGTATCAGAGCCCTGTGTTCATTGTTGAATAGTTTAATTTTTTAGTTAATTGTTGTTGCATTTGTGCATTTGCCCTATGGTCGGGTCGGAATGGCTGCCGTTGAGCAGAATCTCTCTGTCGACTTCTCCCCTACCCCTTTTTCCTTGCCCCTCTACCTCTGGTGACAGTCGTGACAGAGTCACCTACGACCTTGGCGACGGCTTAAGGGAGAGCGGCACCGTCGGCCTCTCTCATTGGGCGATGGAAGCCATTGGGCTTCCATTGCAGCCGCGCAAAGGGAAGAGGAATAGGAAAGGGCAGCGGCCGACGGGTTTGAAGGGCAACGACTGACTGATTTGAGGGGTGACGGTTTCCGGCCGTCTTGGCGGGCGTTGGCTGGCCGTTAGGCGATGGCCGAACCCCGGTAGTCCTAGCGTGACCCGCCGGCGGCCACCCACGTTGTTGGGTGGCCTGCCGGTGGCTTCCTCGCAACTGTTGCAGCCTCCCAAAGGAACAAAAGGGGGCAGATTTGGAGATGGGAAGGAGATGGCTGTTTTTCGATCGGTTTTCAGCGGGCGACGGGCGGCCATCTTGGCGGCACCCATCGGCGGCCACCCACGCTGTTGGGTGGCCTGCTGGTGGAACACGACCGCCCGCCTGCCATTCGGTAGGTGAGCGGTGGAGACGACGCCTGCGACGGCTCGCGCGGTCGAGCGAGCGGTCGGACCGGGTTGGGTCAGGACAGACCCGACCCGGATCCATAAAGATTCTGGCGGTTCGGACCCAGGTCGGGTCATGCTAACCCGACCTGGATCCATAAGGATTTTTTGATAAAAAAAGAAAAATTCTTTTGCCGCCCGCGAGACCGCCTGGGTAAGGACTTTAGATTCGGGTTGGGTCATGTCGGACCCGACCCATATCCATCCGGTTTATTTGCAGTAAATACTTTGGATCTGGATCGGTCATTTAAGACCCGACTCGTATCCATTCGGTTTAAATTTTGTAAAACGGTTCTCTTTTAAAACCGATTCTGAAGAGAATCGAACAGGTTCGTTCGATTTAGGACCGATTCAACTCGATTCAGAACCGGTTCGTGCTTTTTGGAACCGATTCAAGTCAAGTTTAAAACGGTTCAGACCGGTTTAGTTGATTTTCAGACCGGTTCAGTTGATTTTTAGACCGGTTCAGTTGTTTGTTAGACAGGTTCAATTGGTTTTCAAACCGGTTTATGCTTTTCAAAATCGATTTAGTTGATTTTCAGACCGATTCAGAGCTTTTCAGATCGGTTCATTCAGTTTCAGAACTGATTTTAGCCATTTTTCAACCGGTTCAGTGGGGTTTGGAGCCGATTCGGTCTATTTCTGAGCGGTTCGCCCAATTTTTAAACCGATTCAGTACTATTTAAGGGCATGTGGGTGTTTTAGTTGTGGTTTAAGAACGATACGGGCCATTTTAAGGTCAATTTAGTGGTTCTTGACCCACTTAAGCACAATTATGGTACCAGTTTATAAAATCTTGGACTCTTTTGGGCCTATTTAATTAAATCATTTGGTTTTGGATTCAATGTAGGACAAAATTTGTATGTAAATGTTAATTCATGTATCATGTTTTGCATGTTGTAAAATTGTGGGTGTAATTTAGATGAATATTTGGACCGTGAATTTGATCTTTGGCCATGTCTATTGTTCAACATGAGTAGATTTGTACTTTATGTCGCCAAAGTGGCCTCTATTGTACGAATTGCTTCTTTTGAACATTAGATGATAGTATACTTGATCCATGCGGACAATAATCAACTCAAAGAAGGATTGTTGCTTAGTCAGGTTTAAGTATACAGGGCAATGAATATGTGATAATTTTCAAGTTTCCATGTGAATAATGAGTCAATGCAAAGATAGGCTCGTTATTTGACATGGCTAATTATCTATATTCATTGTCAACCAAGAATAACACTTGCAGTTAATATTTCAATCCAAAGATTGGATATTAATGTTGCACCGGTATCTTGTGATGGGATTTAGGCCATTGTATTTAAATTCATTTATATTTGTTATTTCATCTTTGTACATGTATTGATTATGAACATGTTTTGGTATTTTTGTTCTTTGTACAGTGAGTTCTGCTTCCATGATATTTACAAATTTGAGTACTATTCTTGAGTTAAATGATTCGAATTTTAAAAGTAAGAAAAGAAAGATTGTTAAGGAAGTTGCAGTTGATCAGTCATCCATTAATAAACATAAGAAGCATGAGGAAAGCCAATAAGACTACTTGTTTTGTAAGGGTGAAGGTCATATGAAGAAGGATTGGGCTAAGTTTCACGCATGACGTGAAAGAAAAGGTACACTTCTCACTTTGGTTTATTCTGAGGTTAATTTAACTTCATTACTCAGAAACACTTGGTGGGTAAATTCGAGTGCTACTGCACTACTCACATAAGTGTGTCTATGCAAGGCTGCATAAATTATCGAACGCCAAATGATGCTGAAAAATTTATCTATGTGGGCGATGGCAAAAAGGCAAATGTTGAAGCCATAACATATTTTCGGTTATTGTTACAGACTGGTTGTTATTTGAATTTGATAGAAACTTATGTGGTACTGTCTTTTAGACGGAATTTGGTTTCTATTTCCTTAGTAGACAAATTTGGTTATTATTGTTTATTTGGAGATAATAAATTTAAGTTGTTTCTGTAGTCAAATTTGATAGTCACTGGTTCTTTATCTGGTAGCGATAACCTCTATCTGCTTAATACGGTTGCTTCATATCATGAAACCGTGCATGTTACGTCTAGTGGTACTAAAAGAAAATTTGCCAATGAGAATTCTGCTATGTTATGGCATAGGCGCTTAGGACATATCTATGAAAAGAGAATAAAAAAGCTTATGTCGAATGGAATTCTTGAGTCCCTTGATTTTGCGGACTTTAATGTTTGCATTGAAAGTATAAAAGAAAAACAAACAAACATTAAGGGGTTATAAGTTTTATAATCCAACCAGCAAGTCTTTCTTTGAAACTGGAAATGCCCATTTGTTTGAGGATATTGATTTTTGGGGAGGTGATCAGGTTATAAGCATTGTCTTTGAAGAGGAACTTGAGTCCACTCATACGGATGTTGTAAGCAATAGTCAGATATTCATTCATGCCATTGTTCTATCAACATAATCAGAAGAAGACAATGATGTCGATCTCCGTACTAAAGAACAAACTCAACAACCTCAAGAAAATCAAGTAGATGTGCAACTGAGGAGATCCACTAGAGAGAGGAGAAATACAATTTCAAATGATTTTGTCTATCTCCAAGAACATGATGTTGATATGGGCTTAATGGAAAATGATCCTATTAACTTCCAGCAAGCGATAAAGAGTTCTAAATCTCATAAGTGGATAGATGCCATGAATGAAGAAATAAAATCCATGATGGATAATGACATATGAGACATTGTTCCATTATCTGAAGGTGTGAAACTCATTGGCTGTAAATGGATTTTGAGACTAAGAGGGATTAATTATAAAACATCTAATGGTATAAGGCACGTCTTGTCGCAAAGGGCTTTACTTAAAAGAAAGACATTGATTATACAGAGACTTTCTCTCCAGTTTCATTGAAAGACTCTTTCAGGACTATAATGGTACATGTGGTTCATTTTGACTTAGAGCTGCATTAGATGGATGTAAAGATTGCGTTTCTAAATAGAGAGATTGATGAAACAATATATATGGTGCAACCAGACAACTTTGTTTCAGGAGATGCAAAGAAAATGGTCTGCAAACTTAAGAAATCCATTTATGGGCGAAAGCAAGCTTCTCGTCAGTGGTATTACAAATTTCATCAAGTTATAGTTTCATTTGGTTTCAAAACTAATATGGTTGATGAATGTGTATACCAAAAGTTCAGTGAGGGTAAATTTATCTTTCTGGTTTTATATGTCGATGATATATTGCTGGCAAGTAATGATGTAGGCACATTGCATGAAACTAAGAAATTTTTGTCAACAAAGTTTGACATGAAAAATCTTGGTGATGCATCTTTTGTATCGATGATCCAAATATTTCAAGATCGTTCTCGGGATATTCTTGGATTATCACAAAAGGCCTACATTGATAAAGTGCTTCAGTAATATGACATGAATGATTGTAAACTAGGAGATACTCTAGTTGCTAGAGGAGACAAGTTTAGTTTCAAACAATACCCTAAAAGTGAAATCGAATCTAAGGAAATGGAAATGATTCCCTATTTGTCTGCTGTGGGAAGCCTTATGTATGCTCAGGTTTGTACTCGTCCAGATATTGCATTTATCGTTGGAATATTAGGTAGATACTTAAGTAATCCTGGTATGGATCATTGGAAAACAACCAAAAAGGTATTGATGTACTTAGAAAGAACAAAAGATGTTATGCACACATACAAGAAGTCAGATCAGTTGGAGATCATTGGGTATTCAGATTCTGACTTTGCTGGGTGCCAATAAAGTAGCATAGCATGTTACGAGACATCCAATCATGCTTTATGGTTGCATAAATTTTGTCACGGGGCTACGCATTGTGAATGGTGTATAAAGACCACTAAAGTTATTGTGTGACAATAATTCAGTAGTCACGTACTCTAATAACAGCCAAAGTTTGTTAAAGTCGAAGCACATTGACATTAAGTTTTTTTGCTGTTAAAGAGAGGATACAGATTGGTCAAGTGTCTTTAGAGCATATTGGGACAAACTCTATGATTGCGGATCCGCTTACCAAGGGCTTAACACCTAAGGTCTTTCACTAACATGTTCGTATGGGGGTGTTATCCTTGTATGATGTGCTGGTTTAGTGGGAGTTTGTATTTTGTTTGCTCTTATGTATGAATACATATTCAGTTTTCTGCAGAATACAGTTTAAATTTCTTTGGTTCCATTCTGTGTTTATGTTTTTGATATCCATAAGGATTTAAATTTGAACTAGTTGAGAATAGACATGTTGTAATCACATTACATATAATTCTCATGCTATACATCCATATCAGATCTATGTCATTGATTGTGTTAACATTTGTGATCATTGAAGGTCTAGCTAAATTTAATATAGTGAAAGCCGCTTTGGTCTTGTGTTGATATGATCATGGACGAGATTGGTGAAAATGACATTTAATAAGATAACAGTAATGAGCTCTTAAGGTTTTATGTAATGTCTGAATATATAAAGACATATTTGGACCAAGTGGGAGATTGTAAGGATCATTTGGTGGGCCGACATATGTTTGTAAGGAATTTCAGACATTATGGCTGTCTTAATGTAAATTTTCGCTTAAGTGATTGCATTTTGGGATATTATGTTATTTTATATGGTATGAGGTAATTTTGTAATGTATGGATACCTGTACGTAATTATGGACTCTTTGATGAGTTGAATCCGTAATTGTCCATAATATAAAATGGTAGTGGTCCCTGGGGTCGTGCGAATGGTTGGGTGAAATGTTGGTTTCATAGGGTTGTCTCTTCTCCATTTGAAAGAGACCGCACTTGCGCCACACAGACCCTGGAAGATCCTACCGCAATCTACCATCCGTGCAGTTCGGATGGATTCAGGTACGCTTTCGCTTCAGTTAAGTGTTGTTTCAATGATTTAGCATGAGCATGATCCTATTTAGAGCATATTCGTTTTTGTTTATGCATGAGGGAAATCTCCCATCATAACATTCTTCCTTTTTTCCCCATTCCCCATGTTAGGGCATCGACATTGACATTTAAAGGAGCTACCTCCGTCACAGTAGGGAACAATTCAGTGACTGCATGTCCACCCCTCTGCAAGTAGCCTCCAGCGGCACTATCCTCCTCTTGCAAGGTATGTGGTGATCTCTCTCTCTCTCTCTCTCTCTCTCCGCACAGTGGTGGTGGAGCCTGTGGGATGTCTATCACGGCACGGTGGTGGGGGAGCCAGTAGGATCCCTGTCCCAACATGATGGTGGGGGAGCTTGTTGAGGAACACCTGATTGGAGGATAATCACTGCAAAAAATTTCGTATGCCAAAATACTTGGGGAGATTGTTTGTTAGCCCTTTTTTTTTTGCTCTATCATAGCTTGCATCAAAGGTGATTAACTCTAATAACATGGTAAGAGTCATATTTTGCATATATTGTGGTTAGATTGGGTGTTTTGAATTATGATCTCATATGCACTTCAATGTTATCATGTTGTCAAGGATTTTGGTCTCTTTAAGTTGTTCATTCAAGTTGCTAGTAATAGAATTTTGGGTTATCTGAGCGAAAAACCAGTCTTCTTGACGTTGCAATTAGATGTCGTACCTATTCATTCCATGTTTAGGATTTTCTTGTTTAGTTTAGGAATTCATGCATTCTACGTTATGAAATCTGAACTCTCGGGCATAATAAGTTTAAGTTATAATTGATTTTTCTACACCATTAGTTTTATGAGTCTACAAATATTAACGTCGTACCCCAGATTTGGGGTATGTTTCTTATCTACTTATGTTAGCCTTACGCCTTGTTTGGATCAAAGGGAAAGGAGGGAAAGGAAAGAACAATCAATCATTTGTTTGGTTGAAAAACTTGCTTGGTTGTAAAGGGAGGGAAAGAAAAGGGAGAAAATGGAAAGGATGCTCTAATGTAAATCTAATCCCTCCAAATGAAAGAAAAGACTTATCGCTTTCTACCATATATGCCCTTTCTTTCTCTCTGTGCATGCATGAACAAGGTTTTGCATGATAGCAGCATTTTTTTTTCGATCCAGAGTCTCTTTTTACCACCGTTCAAGTAAACCATCACAACAAAAAAATTTCTTTAGGTTCATCTTTCTTATATTCTCTGTCTATCTTGTTACCACCATTCAGGAGCCCCCTTCCCCTTTTCCATCATATGGTGCAGGGGTATTATTATAAAATAATATAAATCTTATCCTTTCATTTCTTTTATATAGACTAAACAAACATGATTTTACTCATTCATTTCTTTCCAAACAAGCTTTACAATCACCCCTTTCCTTTCCTTTCCCTTTCATTCCCATTCCCTTCCTTTTTTTTCTTTTCCTTTTCACCCCTCCCTTTCCTTCCATTTCCATCCATCCAAACAAAGCGTTAGGGGATATTTGATGGCAATGGAGCAAGGCAGAGCAGCATGCTTACATTTCTTTTGATAATGGATGTGTCAAACACCGTCCGTAGAATAGCATGGATAGGATGGATGTCGGAAGAGAGGATTTATATATCTCCCCTGTCTTGCACTGTTCTGTGGTGACCCACGAAACATGCTTGTGCAGGATGCTCTCAAGCTCTGCATCCCTCTTTAGGTAGTTAATTCTCATCGCTTTCTCTCTTCCTGTCTTGCTGCTCATAGTGATGCCACGCTCTGCTCCTCTAGTGCTCCAGCAGCGAACACACATGATCAATCGCCATCTACACTCTCTTTCCTCTCTCTCATCCTCTCCCGCTACTCACCGTAGCTCAACAAGTTTCAGCTATTTTTCACCATCGCCATTCGTAGCTGCTCTTCACCATCTTCATACGTTGTTGCTCCCAATCTCCATCCATGACTACGCTTCATAGTCTACTCTCTCTCAAGCAATCTTCGAATGTTAGGGTTTTAAGAGTAGGGTCAAATATGTTCCCTTCCCCTTGATTATCTCGTCTCAGTTATTAGTTTTTTTTTTCTTGTAACAAGTACTCTGTTTGACTCGAGATCTGACTATTGTTGAGGTGAGTGTGAATCTCTTTCTCTCTCTTTTGCTTGTTAGATTTGGGTGGTTTCCATCTTTAGATTTAGATGTAGATTTAGATATCTTCTATGTCTGTAGTCTAGGCAGATTTTAACAATTTACTATGGTCCCTTCTGCTACATCATTCATTTGGCTTTCTTCTACTACATTGTGCATTTGGGTCTCTTCTCTCTCTCTCTCTCTCTCCATTGTGCGTTATAGTTCTGGCTGCCATTCAAATCATTCGTTCTAGGCATCCAAAGTAAGATATCATTTTGTTCTTTGTTTTCTTCTGTTTTTGTTAGTTTGTGTTTATTTTTACCTTGTGAGAAAGCACCATTTACTAAGAATTGAGCATAACTGCATAAGCTGGGATAAGATTGCTTTAGTTCTTTCTCAAATCATAATTCAGTATAATTCTAATTCAACAATGACATCAGAAACAAAATGTGCACTTTCTACTGATTATTTACATCAGAACGGACCTTAAGAAAGACTAATACTTGAAACACAATGATAGTGCATCAAATAAAAGACTAGGAAGTTTCAAGTAATGGCCAAAACAATTGCATCAATTGTTGTAATGTAGTCATGACACTGTGAATGTCACGACCCAAGTTTTCACACCAAATTTATTTTATTATAGATATGATAAAGACGAATGATGAGTCTTAAAAAGTAAATCAAATCCTGAGTAATGACCAAACAAAACATATCCAAAACAGAGAAGGACAACAACATTTTGTTGCGTCATGTCCCAATGGCCACATATTGTACTCATTATCAGCATCAATCCTTATAGTATCAATGCACATATTCTTATAGCCATGTATATTAATACACATGCACACGTATATATATATATATATATATATATATATATATATATATATATATATATATATATATATATATATATATATATATATATATATATATATATATATATATATATATATATATATATATATATATATATATATATATATATATATATGGTTACCTACATATTGTACCTTGAAAATACATGAACAGAAGGCTTCACTAGTGGCCGAGCATCCTTAAAACAATAGTTCACATATTCATTACTTTCGTACAAATTAATATGTCAATGTTATAGATTTTATTTGCTAACCATAGTCATTCTTTCACAGTTTTACTGGTATAGATCCCTTGTCACTGCTGAATACTTA
The DNA here is from genome assembly GCF_008831285.2 of Nymphaea colorata. NCBI lineage: Eukaryota > Viridiplantae > Streptophyta > Magnoliopsida > Nymphaeales > Nymphaeaceae > Nymphaea > Nymphaea colorata. Next base: position 15,677,713 of record NC_045142.1, read on the forward strand.
CTAGTATCTGTTCGGGCATAAGGAGATACAAGTTGCTGTAAATTCTGTTACAGTTTTTTGCAATGTGAGAATTTTTTATATCTAAAATAAGTGTTGAGGTGAATTATATCAACCAAACGGTAGCCTATAATTTTATTACATGAGAATTCCTTCCTTTATATAATTTACTATCCAAAACATCTGATTTCAAAATGTTTCATTCTTCAAATTGATCATGTATAGTTGTCATGTGCACATACCATCAATTGTGACATACTTAAACCTTCATGGAACTAGAAACATATGTCACGAATAATTTCAGCACAAGGGTGTCACAACATGCTTCGTATAACTATATCTTGAACATAGTACCATATTGCATCTGTTATCTCATAAACAACTCAAATATTACCCTAAATATACCCATTTATATTTCTGCACACATGTAATTACACCTTACACATTCATATATATTTATTTCTAGGCAACCAGATAGAATATACAAGAACTACATATCCACATATTTCTGGATATCCCCATAACTATAAGCCTAACATGAATAGGCTTTTGATTGCCCGCAGATTTGCTGACTCCAATTTAGTCTTCCAAGATCAATCAAACTACTTCTTATCCTTGTAATACAAATAGTGCTTTAATACTTTATAGTTTTAACCATTCAACTGGGTTACTAGAATTGGTTCTCAACCGGGCAGTCCCTGCACTATCAGCACTATCTTTAACCTCAGCAACCTACAATTATCATTCATGTTACAACCTTACACACACACATGCACATATGTATTTATTGTTAAACCAAGTGAAACACTTACCTAAATAGAACCAGGCCTCAACCAGCACCTCTCCAACTCCTTGTTTTCTGATTACCTAGTGGATGCCAACCTTGTTCTTCACCAAGGATGTTGAAGAAAATGGGAGATCTCTCTCTCTCTCTCTCTTTCTCTCTTCTCCAAAATCTTGATGCATGAACTTTCACCTCCACTACTGCAGCAAATGGGTGAGTGAAAGGCTGCCAAAACAAGTTAAATAAGCCATCCACTGGACACCAGCTCACATCCCCATGTGTAATTGTTGTAGTTAGTATTCCTTTATGCGTATAGGGTTTACATCACTGAGCACATTTTGGTAATCTCATGGAGTCCAACCTTGAGTATAATTTCCAAAGGAAAAAAAATTGTCAAGCCAATAGTCTCGAGTAAGACTAGGATGCACTAACATAAAACACACATCAAAAGTCACTCGTGCACAATTCCTATGAACCTTCCAATGTGCAAGCCTTTATACATACCATGTGCAAACTCAACCCATAAGGGTGTAGGCAAATATATGTATATATTTCCTTAGATCATAATATAATGTATTTATTTTTCTACTTTCAATATAAGCTCAGACTTATATAATGAATGTACCTATGCTAGTTTCCACATAGCTACATACCGTGACATGGTACCATCCTGGTCATGAAGTTCTCCTCGATGACCAAATTTTTACTTTATCACTTTTTGTGCATACACTTGCATCAAAATATACATAAATATACCAATAGGGATTCAGTTATGTTGTGTGGAAAGAAATCTACATGCTTCCTCACTTTACTTCAAAGACAGCTAAGTTCTCTACTATTACACTTTCTTTATCACATTTACAATTCCAGACTATATATATATATATATATATATATATATATATATATATATATATATATATATATATATATATATATATATATATATATATATATATATATATATATTTGTAAGTTTTGTCTTCATAAAGTACAATCTAGTATAGGTATTAATGCAAATTTATTGCATTCTAGTAATACTTTTACTTGCAACAAAACTAAGGGTAGGTTCGAGATGAACAAGTATTATCCTTTTCTTACTAAACTTATTTAGTCTGTTTGCATGATAATTCTTCATCAGAATTTACTGTTGATCACGAAAAACCATGTTTTGTACCTACAAGATGACTTTATTGAGTAAGGTTATGGATTGTGCAAGCTCTAGCATAAAAGAATCCTGGAATTGATTTGTGTTGATCTAATATAGGTTGCTGAAATGTAATGATGATCATAACACAAGGACATAATAAAAAAGCAGTACTTTTAGTTGGGTGCTGATCCTGTTTCATATGCAGCTTTCCATAGAGTTTGCTGCTCAAGAAAACCAATCACAAGGAGACCACATGCATTCTCATTTCAGCAGACTCAGTCCCTCAAGCACAGTCCTACCACCACAAAATCTTTTCATGTAAAGGCACATGAACGTATGCTTCATGAAGTATAAGATTTCATGTCTTCTTATAAAATTTGATTCCACCTTACATTTCGGTTGCATTGCAATCTCGGCTGGTTCCTTCCAACAACATTTTGATGCATCATGTCCCAATGATCACATATTGTACTCATTATCTGCATGAATCCATATATTAGCAATGTACATATGCTTATATCCATGTACATTAATACACACACACACACACACACACACATATATAAACCAAACGATGGCCTATAATTCTGTTACGCTAGATTCCCTTCATATAATTTACTGTCCAAAACATCTGATTTCAAACAACCGTTATGTGCACATATTATCAATTGTAACATACTGTTAGCTGCCGGCTAACAAGGGCATGCGAGAGGGAGGAGAGGAGAGGAGAGAACGAGAGAGAGAAAGGCAAACCCAAAGCATGATTAATTAGGGCAAATCTCAAGCTTAAGTACAAGTAAATACGGGTCCGGACTGAACCGACTCTTACTGAAATCAGACACATACTGGAAATGTCAAATAACAAAATGTAGTGAAAACAAACTCCTACTGCCCCACGTGATCCCTAAATGGATTGTAACAAATACTCCCCCCTTCAATACCACCTTGTGCTCAAGGTGTGAAGGATGGAAAACACTGTTGTATGTCCTCTGAGTCTTCCCATGGAGCTGGTAGCTCCTCCTTCGTGAGCCACTCAATCAGCCACTGGACTCTCCACTTGCCATCCGCTTGAGTCGTCGTACTCCTACTCGATGTAAGGGTTGTATGCCAGTGGGAATCGCTAAGACAGGGGCTGCTCCAACTTCTCATTCGGTCGGTGGCTTGAGGCACACCTTTAGTTTGGAAACATGAAAGACAGGGTGTATAGTGCTGCTCGATGGTAACTGCAGTTCGTAGGTGAGAGTAGCGATCCTCTTTAAAATTTTATAAGGACCCACATACCTCGACAAAAACTTAGTTTGTCCTTCCCCTCGCATTCCTACTAGCCGTTGGGGTGGTCACCTTAGGAAAACCAAATCCCCCTCTCAGAACTGAAGTGCTCGATGACGACAGTTGTATTGAATCACCATGTGATTTCGTGACAGTTGTATTGAATCACCATGTGATTTCGTGCTGCCACCAGGTATTCCTTTAGTTCCTTAAGAATCACATCCCAACACCTCAACTGCGTATCAACAAACCCATCTCGTGTTGTTCCCAACTAGTACCTGCAAATGGTAGGAGGAGGGCACCCATAAACAACCTCAAAAGGGGTGGTGTTCGTGGATGTATGCCAACTAGTATTGTAAGCAAACACTACCCATGATAGATAGTTGGCCCAGGTTTTGGGACGCTGCCCCACAAAGCATCACAAATAACTCTCAAGTCTTCGGTTTACTACCTCGGTCTGCTCATATGTTTGTGGATGATATGCGGTACTCATCTTAAGCTGCGTCCCCTGTAGTTTGAAGTACTCCTGCCAAAAAGCACTAAGGAAAACTGAGTCACTGTCACTTACAATGGAACGTGGCATACCATGAAGCTTCCCCACTTGCTCCTGAAAGGTCTGCGCTACTGTTTTGGTAGAAAAGGGGTGTGCGAGGGCTATGAACTGTGCATATTTCGAGAGCCTGTCTACCACCACCAATATAACAGATTTTCCCCGAGAGCAGGGTAATCCTTTGATGAAATCCATGGATATATCTTCCCAAATTTGCTCGGGAACAGGAAGGGGCTGCAAGAATCCAGCGAGTCGTGTGGTCTCATAATTATTACGTTGACATATATCACATTGCTGCACATAATCCCGCATGATGTGCTTCATTCCCAGCCAGAAAAACGCCATCCTTAGACGCTGATAAGTCCCTTCTACTCCTTCATAGTCTACACTCTTGGAGTCATGAAAATGTGAGATTAAAGTACCTGGCAAGGCTGTCTCAGTCAGAATAAATACACGGCCGCAGAAGTAGAGGTAAGGAGGGAACCATTTGTAGTCGTATCATCTTGTAGGATCCTGTAACAGGTCGGTTCATATCCTTTGCACTGACGCTGCTGACTGGTGAGCGTGCTGAATGTCTATACAAATATTGCACTGAATGGCCGATAAGGTCCAAAATCCATGCCCATCTTGGACCTGTCGAGAGAGCCCGTCTGTGGCCGGGTTTTCTTTCTCCCTGCAATGCCGAATCTCAAAATCAAACCTGAGCAGCTTTATCACCCAACGCTGCACTGCAGGTACCAATGTTTTTTGTTGTAGATAGTAACATGGACTATGGTGGTCCGTGAGCACCACAAATGTCTTGCCCGACAAATAATGTCACCATCTAAGAACCGTCAATACCATAGCGATGAGTTCATGCTTGTAGGCTGATTTGTTGCTGAACGTGGGTCCCATGGGGCGACTGAAAAACACTATCAAATGTCGGTCTTGGTTCAAAACTGCGCCCACCCCTATCTCGGATGTGTCTGTCTCTACTTCAAATGACATAGTGAAGTCGGGCATGCGTAGGACCGGCACTGACATGATGGCCTCTTTGAGTTTGGCAAATGATTCCTTGGCTTGGTCAGTCCATCGAAATTGATCCTTTTTTGTGAGGTATGTCAAGGGTGTTGCGATACTTCCAAAGTTGCACATGAACTTACGGTAATACCCCGCCAATCCTAGAAACCCATGTAGTTCTCTTACCGATTGAGGAATGGCCCAATTACACACTGCCAGTACTTTATCCTCTTCCATCTTCACGCTACCCTTGCCAATCACGTGGCCGAGGTAAGTGACTTCACTCATTCCGAATGAATACTTGGGGAGTATGGCATGAAGGGAGTGTTGTCGTAACGTAGATAGCACCATCCGTAGACGATCTAAATGTGTCTCTTCATCTGCACTAAAGACAAGGATGTCATCAAAGAAGACCAGTACAAACCTATGTAGATGTGGTCAGTTATCGTTCATGAGGGACTGGAACACCGCAGAAGCGTTCGTGATGCCGAACGACATCACTCGAAATTCATAATGCCCATTCGGGGTTAAAAAAGCTGTTTTAGGAACATCCTGTGGTGCGATCCGTATCTGATGATACCCGACACGAAGATCCAGCTTAAAAAATAGGGCTGCACCCCTGAGTTCATCAAGGAGGTCTTCCATGATAGGGATGGGATAGCGATCATTCACTGTTATAGCATTCAAAGTGCGGTAGTCTACACAAAACAGCCAATTGCCATCTTTCTTGCAAACCAGGAGGGCAGGAGACGCAAACGGGATGCGACTAGGCTGTATAATTTCCCGTTCCAACATTTCTTGCATCAATCGAGTTAAGGCATCACGTTGGGTCAGGTTATACATGTATGGTCTCCTCTTTTGGCCCTGGGTGAAGCTCTATGTGGTGGTCATAGGCGCGTGAAGGAGGTAATCCGTGAGGGACATAAAACACATCTGGAAATTCCTCCAGCAAGGCAGGTAGTTGCGCACCCGTGAGGGTGGGGCCTGACCTCTCTTCCCCCATGGCACTGGTCAAGAGTAGCACGTATGAATCTGCCGCTCCATGTAACATTTTGGAGGTGGCGGTCTCTTGGACTAGTTGTCTTGGAGTAGCCGACAGGGTTAGGCGCCTCCCATCCGGTTGTGTAAAGTGCTTTTTCATGTTAACGAAGTTCCACACAACCTCGCCCAACCCTTTCAACCAGTGGATGCCCAGGATTAGGTCTGCCCTGACCATTGCTAGTGTATATAGCTGTACCGAAAACCCATGGTCTTGTATCTCCAGTTTCTCGTCGGTGCACAACCCTTTACATTTTAAGGTACTTCCATCTCCCACGACCACATCAAATGCTGGCTTATGGTCGATTTCACACCCGAGGGCTCCAGCGGATTTCTCACAGATGAAGTTATGCATGGAGCTGGTATCCACTAGTACACTGACCTTTCGACCTCGGAGTCGGCCCTCCACTTGCATCAACTGCGGTACTTCATGTCCCAACAAGGCATGGAGGGATATTTCGGGTGACTGAGCGAGCTCCTCTTCATGTTGTCCCCGTTCGCCAAGAGTCTCCGCCAGGGCATCGTCCCCTTCTTCCTCAACTAAGTACATGTGCAGTCGTCTATAGGTGTGGCCCGACGTCCATGGTTGATCACAATGGAAGCAAATATTTTGATGCCATTTTTCACGTACCTGTTCCGGAGTAAGGCGATGAATAACAAGGCGGTTTGCTGGTTTGCCTATGTTCGCCCGGCTTGGTGGTACTTTCGAACTCGTAGCGGCTACACCTTGAGGATGAACCACGACCGCCCCTTGCCCGAGGCTCTGATATTGCTGCTGCTTCCCCTCCACCATACGAGCTATCGCAAAACAATCATGCAAATTGAGGGTTCGCATGCCTTGCACCTCAATACGGATCTCGTCCTTGAGTCCACCGACAAAGGCACCAATCAAAGCTTCCATTGGCCATCCCCGAACCATATTGCTAAGTTCTTCGGAATGCTCTTGGTAGTCAATGACCAACCCCGTCTAACATATTTTGGAGAGCTCCTAGTTGTAGTCAACATACGTTGAAGGTTTGAAATGTGCCATGGTTGTGATCAAGGTCCTCCAGTTTGGCCGTTCGTGTTGGGCTATCAGCCATCGGTACCAACAAATTACTTTCTCGTCGAAGTTCATGGCAGCATGAGCCATTTTCATTGTCTCCAAGATCCCATGGCACTCGAAGAACTGCTCGGCCTTAAAATATCTAGTTATGAGAATCTTCTCCGTTGAATCGAGGAAAGACGATCTTGGCAGGCTTGAAGCGCACCGGGTCGGTACCCCCATAAAAACCAGTAGATGAGTTAGGGAAGAACCCCGTAGGGGCATCGAGTCGGCTGTTGCTATGGCTGGGATGGGTTTCGCTGTTCATGCCACCAAAAACGGAGTTCAGCATATCAGCGGGCAAAACGCTGCTGGTGGGCATGGCCGACCCGAATGACCCAACGGCGATGATTGGCAGTGTACACTGATCTTGACCGGGCTCGACTGCGTTGGGCACGCGGAGGGAGCCTAGTGGCATGTGTGCTGGCGAGCTGGTGGGGACCGCATGCGCTGGTGAGCGGTTGCTCGAGTGTGGGTCGCTGAACAGAGTGCTGCCAAGGGCGGGAGCTTGCTGCAGCAGATCGCGAAAACTTGCCACTATGGTGGTGTGAAGATGAGCCTCGGCTTGCGCTTGTTCCATGGTCTGCAGCCGCTGGTTCACTTCGATGATCGTCTCTTTCGTCCAGGCGCGATGCGCTTCTACCGCTGCCAAGGCGGCGTTGTTGAAAGAAGGGGTGTGTCTTGATCGTCGGACGTCGGCGGCGGTGGCGCGGCCATTCTGGGCTCTGATACCATTTGTTAGCCGCCGGCTAACAAGGGCGTGCCAGAGGGAGGAGAGAACGAGAGAGCGAAAGGCAAACCCAAAGCATGATTAATTAGGGCAAATCTCATGCTTAAGTACAAATATGGTTTGGACTGAACCGACTCTTACTGAAATCAGATCCATACTAGAAATGTCAGATAACAAAATGTAGTGGAAACAAACTCCTACTGCCCAACGCGATCCCTAAATGGATCGTAACACATACATAAACGTTCATGGAACTAGAAACATATGTCACGAACAATTTCAGCACAAGGGTGCCATAACATGCTTCATATAACTATATCTTGAACATAGTACCATATTCCATCTGTTTTCAGATAAACAACTCATACATTACCTTACATATACCCATTTATATTTCTGGACACACGTAATTACATCTTACACATTCATATATATTTATTTCTATGCAACCAGATGGAATATACAAGAACTACATGCTGCACTTATTTTTGGATATCCCTATACTTGTAAATGAATATGCTTTTGATTGCCCAAAAATCTGTTGACTCCAATGTAGTCTTCCACGATCAATCAAACTGCTTCTTATCCTTGTAATACAAATATGACACGTCCTTCTCAAAAGTGCTCTAATACTTTATAGTTGTAACCATTTGACTAGGTAAAACTACTTACTGGAATTGGTTTTGAATAGGGCAGTCTGTACTTTATGAGTATTACCTTTTACATCAGCAACCTACAATTATCATTCATGTTGCAACCTTACTATCATGACAGAGTATATGTACCTATATATATACATATATGTGTGTGCCTACACACACACACACATAGATATATACACGTGTACATTATATATTTATTGTTAAACCAAGTACAACACTTACCTAAATAGAACCAGGCCTCAACCAGCAACTCCTCCAACTCCTTGTTTTCTGACTGAGATAACAAAGAGGCAACCTAGTGTCTGCCAACCTTGTTCTTGGCCAAGGATGTTGCAGAAAATGGGAGATCTCGCTCTCTCTCTCTTCTCTCCAAAATCTTGATACCGGAAATTTTACCACCACTACTGCAGCAAATGGGTGAGTGGAAGGCTGCCAAAACAAGTTAAAAAGCCATCCACAAGGACATAAATTTTTTTATCTGAATTTGCTCCTCCCCTTTCTCCATTAAAGGAGGTGGCTCTTTGGTTTCGTCCATCCTCCCTAACAAAGCATTTGTCTTTCCTATGTCTCTTAACTCTCATTCTTTTCCGCCAACCACTTCATTTATTTTTATAACTACTTCATTTTAATTTAATGCCTTCATTTATTCCTTTGCTTCTCCATTAAGACTTAGTAACCAGTTTCGATTGGTTCCAAGGTTACATGCAAGTATATACACAAATAAGTACACACACACACACACACACACACACACACACACACACACACACACACACACACACACACACACACATATATATATATATATATATATATATATATATATATATATATATATATATATATATATATATATATATATATATATATATATATATATATATATATGTAGCCTTAACTTATATTACCTCTTAAACCATATATATTATATGTGTTTAAATGCATGTCTCTAATTGCAATTGCTTGAAATTACAGGGCTTTACAGTGAATGTGGAAGAACAATAACTTTCTCCATTCCACATCATTTGGTATGAATTTCAAGAAGCAACTCTTACAAAATAAGAACCAAGTGAAGCCATGCATGAAGACACGATGGTGCTATAAAAACATCATTTTCATCAAATGACTGCTTCTAGCCTACATGTCATAGATGGACCTCCTTGACATGATTCATGCAAGCACTCAAAGTTGTTTAGACATTTGGTAGATAGTGCACATATTATTCGATGGCAAAGAGCCAAGCGCACATGACTGATTTAATGTTTTTGTTATTGTGTTTATGTTTCTACTAAATCACTATTCAGAAGCATTGAGAAGTGCTAAAGCCATTTTTTTCGGCTTGGTTGTGATGCTGACCAACCTGACAAATCTTCCAAACACTGACCCAACAATACCATAAGGACTGCCTTTGAATGCCTATCAAAAAAAAATCCATATTGCAAATATAGTTGAACAATGTAAGAAGTTTCCCAATAAAGATAGTGGTGACAAAGTAATGCATTGTCCACAAACTTATGGATAATAAATATAGCATGAACAGGTGCCTACATCCAAGGTCATTTTTGAGCCAGGATTTTGGATGATTCATTCAGTAGTCGGAGCACTTCAGGTTCATTCCAAGCCTGGATCACAGATATGAAAGGTCAAACCATGACTACTCATTGCATGAAGAAAGAAAAGGAAGTAAAGAGTAATCAGGATTGGTCAGAGCAACTCACGTCCAAATCAAGGTAGGTTTTATAGGAGGAAATACAACAAAAGGAAATTGTGACCATGCCACAACCATTTTTACAAATAGGTTAGTTGGACATACTTTTTGGAGGTTTTTCAGCCCACCAGTCAGGTAGTCACTCGCAGCCATTGTTACAAGACCAAGTGATGAAATGACGTTTTTAGCTAGCAAGAAAGGAGTGTATAAGGTTTTATCCAGCATTTGTATGCAATCTGGTAGTTTTTTTCCTAGATTGCAATCAAATATCATATTCTAATTCATCTATGAAACTGCATATCAAACTGAAATCTGATCTAGTTATATATGATTGATCCCTGTAATTCCCTACTCAAAACATCCAAACATGGGGATGTGAAATTGCCCCCTATATCCTTATGCTAGATCAAACTATTGCATTGTAAATTAGAAAGAAAATATCAAAACATTAAGTGATTGAAAAAATTTTGGAAACAAAGTATTTGTAAGGCAAATGAAGGAATTGTGAGGCTCACATACAATAGAAAAAATAGCAATAAAAGAATGAAAAACTAGGATAACTCATAGAAAACATGCCTCCGCTTATTATCTTGGAATACATTGATCATCTTTCCTACACAGTTCCACAAGCTGCCATTAACCAACAATTTAGTACCAAAAAAAAAGAAAAAACAAAAATGGTGGATAATGTTTGGAATAATTCCAGAACCATAGCAATATGGTGTAGATTCATAATTCTAAGTTAACCAACAAATATTTTAAGTGGAAAACTAGAATGGAAATGACAGAGCTAAGCATATTGGAGACTATGATTGAAGAAGGGGTAGAATCTGTCCTGATCAACCATGATTACACGGTGATTAGTTACTCATTTTGGATTCCACTACAATGATCCACATATCAATGCAAAAACACATAATGCAGGCATGATTACTTTACTTTTTAGGGAATATGAACTAAAAGCATGGATGCAACACCCAATTGAATTGCCTAGACATATATCAATAAAGGCATAGTGAGAGATGCTAACAGATTCTTCTATTTGGATACATCCCTTCCCACTATAATAGTTAAAAAGCATTTGAAGTTAAACCAGAAATACCTCTAGAAGATTACTTTTATAACAGGTAGGCACTGGATCCTCAGTCAAAGGAGGAAGAGATTCAAAGGAATTCTTCCTTGGAAAATCATGAGAATGGGCATACGACTACTCTCCTATCTTAGGAAAAATAAAGTCCCCATGAGAATCCAGATCTACATCCAGGCTATCCTCTACTTCATACAAATCATATACGATAGATGTCATAAACTCTTCAATTGTTTCTTCCATAATATTTTCAACTATGTCAATCTGATAGCATGTCTCATTGCCTACTGGACTCATAGCTGCATTAAATACAACCAATCTCACCTTCTTGACACCAAAACAATTAACCATTACTCCGATGCAAAAGTTGATATACACATTGGTAGTAGCAAAAAATGGTCTACCAAGAGTAATGAGAGTCTGCCTTTGTGCATCTACACCCTCCATATCCAAGATAACAAACTCAACTAGAAAATAAAAGTCTTCAATCTTCAGTAGCACATCTTTCAAAATTCCTTGTGGAATCTTAGTTGATTTTTCTACTAGTTTGATTGTCATTGATGTTGGTCCCATCTCTCCAAGTTGAAGTGTGTCATAAAAGAAACCTAATATAACATTTACACTTATCCCAAATCTAGCAAAGCTCATTCAATTTGAATGTTTCCAGTGCCAAAAAGAATAATAGAGCCACCAGGCTCCTTGAGCTTAGATGGAGTCTTCTATAGGAGCACCTGATTCCCTACTTGTGCAATAAGACCTTGGTCGGATTCTCTCAAGATCTTCTTTTCTAAATGCAAAGTCCTTTCAGACACTTAGCTTACAAAGACACTTTTCTAATGGCTATAAGTTTTGATGGATCAAACTAGAGTCCTCACCGCAGCACTATTCCAGTAGCAATATACCTTGAAGAAGACTTTAGAGAAGTCATTAGGAAAACATCTTCTTCTTACCAGCTATTCAGCCCTAGATTGCATAGCATACATATACCCTCACAAGTTGTGTATTAATCTACATAGTTACACAAAATTATAGATGACTCCATTATGACAAATTAATGGCACATGAGAAAAGTTAGCCCAAACCAAATGTATTGGGATCTAGATCTGAACCCATTGGGGCCACCTCCTAACACCCTCCCTCAAGTTGTACATGATCTTTTACCATGCACAACTCGCCTTGTGGGAACCGTAATTGGTGATTGGTTAGTCCCTTGGTAAGGAGATTAGAAACTTGATTATCCGTTTGACAATGTCATGGTTCAATCTCCTTATTCTCGACCTTTTGTGAAACAAAATGCTGATCAATTTCAATGTGTTTGATCATGCTATGAAGAATCGGATTAAAGTTATGTTGATAGCACTTCGGTTGTTGCATAATGGGGAGGATCAAATGATTAATTCTCCTAATTCTCCTGTTTGCATCCCCAATTCTTTTTTTGGTTTTTGGAGTGCTCGAGAAAAATGAGGTCTTGTTATGAAAATAAGAGAGAAAGGGATTTGCCCGTGATACAAGGATTGACCGTTTCCGACGCCCATACCGGGGGTAATTAATCCAAGGGCTATACTTATTCTTAATGTATTTATTTTGACTTAAACATCATTTTCATGCTAAATGTGGTGTTGTGTTTGAGAAAATATTGAAGATTTGATGTTTCAAACTTTTGAAAAAGTTTTTGAAGAATCATTTGAGAATGTAAAAATTTTGATTTGAGAATAACTTGAATTGAGAAATCTTTACAAATACCATTTAGAAAGCTTGAGAAATCATTTTGAAGTGGAATTAGTGTTCTTTTAAGACTTTAAGTAGGTTTGAGGTTTTGCTATATTTCAGTTACTACCTAGTTAGATCTTCATCTCATCTTGCTTAAGTTCTTCTCGAGAGGTACTTGTGACCATAAGTGATGTTAAATGAGGTTGAATGCGTGAATGCATTGATTTTACATGATTAAAAGTGAATAATTCATTTCTACCATAACATTCGTCTAAAAGCATTCATACCATCACATACATCTAAGTTTTTCATTTTTTATTTATAAGATTGTCGTAAATATTGTTATGAAAAAAATGTTTTTGAAAATGGAATGAGGTTGTAGACCATCAAGTATGATTCTAATATTGGGTCATTACTCTCATAGAAAGAAAGATCTTTCCAAAAGCATAACATTCGTCTAAAAGCATTCATACCATCACATACATCTAAGTTTTTCATTTTATATTTATAAGATTGTCGTAAATATTGTTATGAAAAAAATGTTTTTGAAAATGGAATGAGGTTGTAGACCATCTAGTATGATTCTAATATTAAGTCATTACTCTCAAAAAGGTTAAAACCTTAGATCTTTGGAGAGAAATGTCTAAAAGAATGGAAAAGATGAAATACTCTCATAGAAAGAAAGAGAAAGAAAAAGAGATTTCAAAGATCACTAAATGAAAGATTTTAAAAGATGGGGAGATACATATCTTTATATGTATTTTATATGTCTATATATATATGTATATATGTATACATATAAGTACACATATGTATGTGAAAGCTTTTGAAAATGAAGTATTAACTTAAATAGAGAAAAAAAAAGTTCTTAAAAGAGAGAGAGAGAGAAATGCACATATACGTATACATACTATCACCATACACATGTATGAAAGTTTATAAAAAGAGGATATTGTTTGAAGAGAAAGAGAGATTTTAGAGAAAAATAAATAAGTAAATATATATATATATATATATATATATATATATATATATATATATATATATATATATATATATATATATATATATATAAAATAAATTTATTAGGATAAGACATTTAACTTGAAGAGAGATATAAAAGATTCTAAAAAGAGAAAATAGAACACACACACACACACACACACACACACACACATATTTGCATTCTTGTGTATATGAAAATTTGTAAAATAAAATATGAAAACATAGGGAGAGAATGATAAAGAACATCATCATATGCACATATACATATATAACATGTATATATGTATGTGTCTTCATGAGATTAAAAATCAAGAAATGACTTAAAATATCTGTCTTCAATTTTTTTGTAGGGTGGAGAGGAATTTGAGCTCATGCAAGAGCCTAAGCTATATCTCCAAAGCCGCATTAGGGGGGGTTCTTGGTTTCAAAATATTTTGAAAATATGATTCTAAATATTTTTATATGTGAACATGAAAAACATTATTAGTTTGTTGACTACAAGAAAATATATTTCTTCTACCGTTGGGTATAGAAGAAAATCAAACATACATGAAATAAAGAACAACGTATAAAAGCACTCATTGGGGTCCCTAATCGAGTGATTGAGAAAGAAACTAAGCGTGAGAATGACATGAAGAATGTATATTAAGATGTACAAATTCGTGAGAGGTTTTATCGGTTGGACAAGTCATAACCTCAAAAATCAACATAATAATGAAAAGATCCCAACCCAAAAGACTCATTTTTGCCATACACCCTCTGTCACTGCGTCTCCTTCTCTCTCGCTCTCTTGTTCCTCACCTTTGCTCCTGCACAGGTCTCTCCTCTCTCGCTGCGTCTCCTCCTCTATCGCTGCGTCTCCCCTCTCTCACTGCGTCTCCTCCTCTCTTGCTCTCTTTTTCGTTACCTCTCTCGCTGCACAGGTCTCTCCTGTCAAACCCAACGTCGCCTGCTTGCAGCCCCAGGTGAGCCCTATGCGTCTCTTTGTCGCTCTCTCACACGCTTGTTTTGTGAAAATTCATCTTTCCTTTTTTTTGTTTTTCATACGCAGGCCTTCAATACCAACAAGAGATTTGGTCATATCCCTTGCATATCAATTAAGGAAAAGTAATACATCAAGCACGAGCATCACTTGAAGCATAAATGATGAGTAGGACAATACAACAAGCGTATTTTTGGAGATAAATGAAGAAATGAAATTTATTTCACATTGCTTATACTCCTGGTGCACTCAAGATGTACCTCTCAACTCCAGATAAAAAATCTTTAGAGCTTTCTTGCACAGCCATAGGGAGATAGCAAGGGAAAACAAAAATGAAAACAAGAGGAGGATTACATACCTCTAATGTCATTTCATGCTCTTTTGAAGAGTAGGAACTTGAAGAAGAAGAAGAAAAAAAGAGAGAAATGGAGAAGAAAATTCTAAATCTTTAAGTGAAGAAGCATTAGAAATTTCTCAAGGGTTAGCCCATGATCAAGAGGGAGGATTGTGGGGGTATTTATAGAGATTGTTAGAGCCAAAATTCAAAATTTGAAATTCAAAATTTGAATTCAAGAGGGAAGATTGTGAGGGTATTTATAGAGAGTTTTGGAGCCAAAATTCAAAATTTGAATTCAAGATTTGAAAATAAAAGGGTTGTTTAGTATAGAACTATTTTTTATTTAAAATATGTATAAAAAATGTTTGTTGTTACAAATGGGTGGGCCAACTCCGTTTTGAGTAACTCTAGGCTTGTTTTAAATTCAGATTGGGTTCAATTGGTCGTCAACGCATTCTAGCGAGCGATTTAGGCTGAAAAACGCATCTTAGCACGAGAACGAAACATAAAACAAAGGAAAGGGTGCTCATAAATTCAAATCTTGTTGTTTTGATTTCAACTTTGGAATCTAAGTTTGGAATTCTTGATTTGGATTTAAACTTGGATTTTGGATCTGATAATTAGATTTTGGATTTGAATCTTGTGTCTAAGGTTGGGTTTGAAATTGAATTTTGTGTTTGGGTTGGGTTTGGACAATAGTTTAGAAATTCATTTCGGATCGAATAGTCACAAATTTATTTTGGGTCTAGGATTGGGCTAAAGGCCCAGGAATTCAACCCAAATGACATAATTGAGATTTGAGTGAAAATAAAATGCACTCCCCTTTTGAAAAACTTTGGGGTGATAACATCACCCAATAAATTCCTCACTCAAATAAGCTGTCTCGGCTGCCATAACTCTGTATTTTGCGTTCATGCTAGACCGAGATATGGTCTTCTATTTCCTACTACTCTAAGATGTAAATTGTTTTCCAATAAAAACACAATAACTTGACACTAATCTTCTCTCATCAAGATCTCCAGCCAGTATGCATCAGTATAAGTAACAAGTTCATGTCTCTTGTAGACGTATTGATTTTTTTTTTTGTAAACTAGACTGTCTCTTATTGTTCCCTTCAAATATCTCAAAATCCTTTTGACAACATCCATGTGGCTCTCCCTAAGTGCATGCATGAATTGGGTCACTTGGTTTATGGAGTAAACAATGTCAGGTTTGGTAATTGTAAGATATTGTATCATAAAAAATATTACGTTATTGAGTAGGTTCATTATATAACTATATCTTCTGAACTCAACTTCTGGTTCAATACACTAGGATTGCTAACAGGCTTGCAATCAGTCATCCATGTCTTGCTCAAGAAGTCTAGAGTATATTTTTTTTGTGTCAATGTCAAATGATCATGTTGTCTATCAACTTCCACTCTTACAAAATATCACAACACCCCTAAATTTCTCATCTTGAAACTCTTCATTAATATACTTTCACCTTGAAAATGTAATGGTCACAATTTCTAGTGATAACAACATTGCCAACATATATGAGTAACCAAGTAGATATGTTATTGTTTTTGTAAATAAACAAAGAATGATTAAGAGAACTTTTGCAAAAGCCACATCTATAGATTTCTTAGGAAAAACTGTCAAACCATGATAGTGAAGCTTGTTTTAAACCATAAAGAGATTCACATAAGACCATAAAGATATTTACATAATCTACACACCCGCTTTGTAGGATCCTATTCAGCATAGCATGGTGGTTGTTCCATGCATATTTATTTCAAGTCTCCATGTAAGAAGACAATTTTAACATCAAATTGACTAAGTCTCCAACCATGGTCAACAACCAATGATGTAATAATCTGCATCGTATCCATCTTAACCACTAGACCAAAAGTCTCATCATAGTCTTGCCCAAGCTGTTGCATGAAGCCTTTGGAAACCAATTTGACTTTATACCTTTCAGTGCTTCCATCTGGTTTATATTTGAGTTTGTAAACCTATTATATTGTTTCCCTAGAGGTTTTGATCCCACTTCTCAAGTTTTGCATTCATGTAGGGCTTTCATCTCTTCATTCATAGCCTTTACCCATTGTTGAGACTTCTATGCTGATCACAAGAAGTAGGTTGTTCGTGCTCAAAAATTTGAGTCATGAATAGTTGGAAATCCAAGAAGTTTTCATAATCGACCCATTGATCTATGAGTAGTTGAACACGTTCATGTCTTACTGACTAACTGACTTTGTCATCTCAAATGTCTTGATTTCTTTGACCATAGATTAAACCTAAAATTCATTGAGGAGCAGCTCGTTTTATGTTCAAGTCATCACAGTGCTTTGTTCATTCTGAGAGGGGATCATTGCTGGACTAAACATTTCCTGCATGTCCATTGACAAAAGGACATTAAGATGCATTTGATAGAGCTGCCCTGGACAAAAGCTTTGAACTTAACCAAAGATCATAAGTTTCATTTTGCATAGAGAATGAATCAGCAGAAGCACATTCCTTATCAAAGTTGTTTTCATCAAACACTAAGTTCCACGAAGTCCATATTTGTTTCTTGCTCGGATCATAGGATCAAAATCTATTATACTCGTTTTGCATATCCAACAAACCTACACTTTGAAGTTTTGTCATGAAACTTATTTCTGAAGGATGAATCAATATGGACATAGCAAACACATCCAAATACATAAAGGTCATTATAAGTGGGAGGTTCTCCATAAAGGACACCATACAAAGACTTGTGCTCCAAGATGGTCATAGATAAATGATTTATAATGTAAACAACAGTGTGGACGGCCTCTGTCCAAATGCTATTTGGTACCTTAGCATCATGCAAAATACTTCATATTCTAGTTCGAGGCCATTTAGAATTTGTTGAACTTTATCATGATTTGAAACAACACTCCCAATCACAACAAGTTGATCAGTGATCTTTTTCATTTGAGCCAAATACTCCTTAACAGACTTTGACATTCTAGAATTCTCGCTTCAGTTGTAGGATTTGGGGCTTCAAAACTTGAGAGCACGTGTCTTCAAGAATATCACATAGTTGTGTTGCAGTAAGATCGTCAAAATGAGTAGCAAGTACCTCCTCTAAAGGTGTCTAAGTGATGTATGCCATGAGCGATTGATCTCTTTTCATCTATTTGACATATTTTGGGTTATGTTCCCTCATGATGAAGACCTCTCCTTTGCGACCTATGAGACAAACTATAGTGTGCAGCGGAAGTCACATCTAGATGCCCAAACAAATTGTGGCTCCTTATAAAATGAACTATGTGTTGCTTCCAAGTCACATAATTTCTATTAGTAAGATTTTTGGACAATAAGTTGGGTAAAAAAACTAGAAGAAATGTTATTTGAAATAACATCCATAGATGAGACAAGAGGACAAAGAAAAGTTGTGAAAAGGCTGGCTGAAAATTTTTAAACAGAAATGGTAAATTGGCATGAGCAGTGACTAAAAACCCCTGCTTTTTTTTGTTATTGTTTCTTCTTTTAGCCGATTGGCAGTCTTGCAGGGTCTTGGGTCTTGTTGTGATGCGAGACAAATAATGACAAGGATGTTGTTATTGCAATAGGTTGAAATCACCTTTTTATTTAAAAAAAGGAATATATATGTGCTGACTAAGGATAAGTAACAGTAGATATATTGACAAAAGGGAAGACGTTGAACATAAAAAGATAAGCTTAACAGTATGGAAATCAAAACCTACAAAAGAACAATTAGGAAGGATAGAGATTAAGGAACAGAGAGAAAATAAAAATAGGTGTACAATTGACATATTAAAGAAATATGGGTGTAAGGACTGCTGTAATATTAACGTAGATTAGACAAGAGAATGGAGAGAAGAGAAAGTAATCAGAACTTGAGAGAAACAGAGGATATGAAAGGGAAGATTAGAAGAACAAAAGAAGGGGGAAGAAGGGATGATACTTATATATTTAGAAGAGTAAATCAGATTTCTTCGGCCATTCCTTTTGGAGAAAATCACCAAACCCTTGCTCTGATACCATTTAAATTTTGATGGGTCAGTCTAGAGTCCTCACCACAGCACTGTCTTAGTAGTAGTATACCTTGAGGGAGTCGTGGAAAAGTCAAAAGGAAGACACATTCTTCTTACACACTATTGAATCCTAGATTGCATAGGCATATACCAACCCCCTACAAGATGTGTATTCCCCATAGTTACACAAAATTACAAAAGGTGCCATTAATGACAAATTAATGGCCCATGAGATAAGTTTGCCCAACCAAACATGTTTGGATCTGGATCCAAATCAAAATCCGTCTAGTTCACTTCCTAACAATTAATATTCTTGAAAAATTCTAACATGACTTGCATCTTGAAATCATGCCTTGCAAGGTTGTAGGGCTCTCCAATGCTTTAGGGGAGGGTGATTTGTGGGTAATATTTGAAGAACCATTTCCTTGGTGAGAGGTCCCACCCTCTCCTTTCTAACAACTGAATCAAATGATCTCTACTTTAGTGATGATGAAAGTGAATATGAGGTAGCAACGTTTGGAGCAAAAGAGGAACTTTGCCTCTGCTCAGTCTCTGCTAGTGACTATTTAGGCCTTGACCTCTAATATACTTGTCCACAGGTAAATTTTCGGCTTCAAAATTAGAGTTTGATGGATTTGATATTGTAGCAGAATGGTTTTGAAATTTTACACATGAATGTTGTCCGCATGTGGCTGCCATGTTAATTGTTTGTCATTGAACGTATCTATGCAACTCAACAACTCACCATAAGCATGTAACTAACATGTACAAGAAAATTTGTAACAATCCACCAACAATTAAGAGTGAAAATGTTTTAATTTTGATGAAGTGGTCATTCTACTTTGAAATCTTTATTATATAATTCATATACTGACCACCCTTACAAAAGAAGGAACTAGAGTAAGATCAGCAGCTCTATGACAAAATTCTTTATAAAGTAAATGCACATTAGTGATCAAACCACAAAAATATTAGGAGAATCAGGAAATAGGAAAGGACCAAGAATTTGCACCTTGAGATATATCTGCCACACAACAATGTAAACAAAATTAAGATGAGTAGTGGGGAAAATCACGTCAAGCAGGTTTATCATGGCATGCATGGATTAATCATATAAGATTGCAAGTTAAAGGCACATAGTAAGGACTAGGATACTTGCAACATGATTCATAATGGAACAAGAATGTGATGCGAGACCACCAAGGGAAGGCATAATATCTTGCCAACTAGTACTGCATCAAATGCCTAAAAGATATAAAATAGTGCAATGATGACTCCTTACTTTATAAAAAAAACATGGTTTTGGCTTGTTATGCATACATAATTCCAGAAGAAGAAACATGAGTTATGCCAAGCTTAAACTTTGCAAATTTCGAAATGGTTCTTGGGGTCAGAGCTAGTAATAGTGTTACTTTTCAGTATTATGGGGAAGGAAGCTGTAAAAAAATAGGAACACGTAAATGGTGGGGAAGCAT
The DNA here is from genome assembly GCF_008831285.2 of Nymphaea colorata. Classification (NCBI taxonomy): domain Eukaryota; kingdom Viridiplantae; phylum Streptophyta; class Magnoliopsida; order Nymphaeales; family Nymphaeaceae; genus Nymphaea; species Nymphaea colorata. The sequence continues at coordinate 15,698,289 of NC_045142.1, forward strand.
ATGATCGTCATTGGTATCATTTCCATACTATCCATCTAAGTCAAATCCCCAGGACATTCATCCTATATCTATTGCTCATGACCAAGGATCATTTCATATAGAAAGACCGAGCCATCAATAGAAAATTAGATTGCTCTATTACTAAACAAATAATGGTTGTTTAAGAAAACATCAAATCTTACTTCCACAATATACCATCTCTTGAAAACTATTTAATGTACTCTATCATAAAAAGGTACCGTGCCACAATGCCATCTCTATTTCTCAAAATTGGATTTCAGATAACAAAAAGAACTAGAATAATACAAAATGGAAAAGTGGGCAAATAGAAAATTAGAACAACAAATTACCAACTTGAAGAAAGAGTTATTGAAAATGGGGAAAGAAAGACCACGAAAGTGCAAATACATAGCGAAAGGAGGTAGATGTGAAAGCTGAACACTCTAAAAGAAAAGTGATCCATTTGAGTACGTTCAAACCACAAGCATTCCAACTAATGGCATGTCCTAAGCTACCATTCCTATTTCACCCAAACTCAAGCTCTCATTGATTTCCACTTCCACTTCACCTACTTTGCTCGAGTGATGATGACAATGAGGACGGAAGCATCGCTGCTCACATTCTCTATCAGAAGCATGAAGGGATTCCATATGGTCCCTATCCATAGACAAAGAGGGAGAAATAGATATTGAATGAGGGAAATTCCTAGGGTTTCTTTTGGAACTATAGATTCACTATTCAACCATCCTTTGTCAACAACCATGCCTTGATCACCCATTAATTAATGCTCTAGTTGTTACGTGGAGCTTTCCACTAACCTCGTTTCTCCTAGAATGCAGTTGGGCCAGTCAACAATGGTCATATTTGGTATAGTGCGGTGATATTTTTTAGTACCTCTCCATAGTTGTAAAAATATGAAACCCTGCAAATCTTAAAGTTGAATTGTTTTGAGGGTCTGGAGGTTGGCTTGGGTGGCATGATCTTGTGCATTCAAAAAAGGTTATGTGGCATGATCTTGTGCATTCAGACCTTTGATCTTAATATTGAATTGGTGATATGAATTGGAACCAATATTTAGAATAGAAAATATATCATAGATTGATATAAACAAATCTAGATTTAGGCTTTAGAGATCCATATTTATAAAGTGATATTGGATCCAGGTGGAGGTGTTGAACTATGAAGCCATATTTGACAAGTGATATCGGATCATGTAGCATGGATTGGACTCAGTATCCAAGTCAACAAGGGATATTGGATTGAGATCTTATATGGGGTTCAAAGTTGGAATTGAAGGTGGATCATAGATCCAAGATGGATTGTGGACTTGATTGGGAATCAAAAGTTCAAAAGTGAATGTAGATTGAACCATAGATATAGATCAAGGCAAAAGATTTGGATTGAAGGTCAGAGATCTAAATTAGAGGCAACACCCCCATCTAGTTCTGCTAGGCTCAGGGGGGTTTCGAATAGGCTCACCAACAAGCTTGCTGGGAATATTTTCAATTGGTTTAATTGGAACTAGATTCAGTTTCAGACTCTGTGTGGTAAGTTTGAACCTGGTAGGCTTAGAGTAGCCTAGACTACATTTAGTGAGCTTGAATTTGGTAGGGCCAGGTTGACCAAGTTAGGTTTGACTAGAACTCTGCTAGCTCTTATTGGACTTTGCTGATCAAGGTCAAGTCCAATGCACTTGCCCTTATTGCTGATCAAGGTTAAGTCCAATGCACTATGTTTAATTCAGCTAATGAAGCTACGATTAGGCAAGTTGGCTACACTTAGGCTATGAGACCTATACTCAACAAGTAAGTTAAGTAGGTTGAATGGGTTTAGACTCAGTAGACTCATTGAGTCTAGAATGGCTAGGTCTAGGTTTAGCAGGCTCTAGTGGCCTAGGTCGACTAGGTTTGGTTGGTTGGGTTAAGAATGGATTTAGGCTTGCAAGTTCTACATTTGGTAGGACATGAGAAGCCAGGCTTAGTGGGGTCTATTGAGTGTCAATCAAATAGGTTTTGAGAAATTGGGGTCTACAAGTCTTACTAAGGTTAAATTGGGCATGTTTTGGCAAATAAGTCTATATGGGACCTATCTAATCTAAATTAGGCAAGTCTTAGGGAACTGGATTTGGTGAGACCTCCTAGGCTAAACAAAAAAGTTTTAAGGATCTTAGCTCTGTGGGACCTTCCAATGCTAAATTAGACAAGTTCCAATGGATTGTGTTTTTGAGACCTTCATAGGATAAATTAAGCAAGTTCAGGGGATTCAAGCTTTATGGGATCTTCCTAGGCTAAATTTGGTAGTTAAGGAATTGGACTATGTCGATTTCAGGGGATCTCAATTTTGCACACTACTAAGCTTAAATTAGAAGGACCTACCTAAAATAGCAGCAATGTGAAAACCAAACATTTTGGCCTTGAGACCTAAGTCATAGTGATCTCGGAAGTAGAGGTGGGCCCCAAAGGTCGAGGCATGATGAAAGTTCCCAACTTATGGTGCTGCACAACCATTTCTACCCCTACCATAAACAGAACTATTCTAGATTTCCCTCAAAACTACACCAGTGTGTCCTTCATATCAAGCGCGGTTCAAACAATTTTTGGAAGCTCTTTGTGGTTTTGTCTACAAATTTTTTGTTCTAAAATGATTGATCGGTAAAAGATAGAAGCCACTAGTGGAGTAAGGCAGTGAAGTAGAAAACTAGAAAACAGGCAAATTTAAACGTTTTGAATTGGAGTTTTCACTAGGTGAGCTAGAGAAACATGATTGATTGCTTGGATAAGAATTAGTCAAAAGAAGATGACAATGTTGATAGAATTCCTACTAAAAATGAGCTCATAAGACACTTAGAGTGAGATGAGTAAAATAAGTGATAAAAAATGGAAAAATGAACTGAATTTAGCCAACAACTATGAGCTTAAGGGAAGCTTCGATCAAGCTAAACAGAGTATGATCGACTTGCTCGAAGCTTCTCAAGGTTAGCTACATCTAGTCTGAATTAAAACTACAAAAGATTGTTACTAGGTAGATTGGGAGTGACCTAGTGACAAGGTCCAATAGGGTTGGATTGGCACCAAGCATCTGCAATTTTGGGGGACCTAAGGCTCGATTAGATGAAGTGTAACAAACTCGATCTAAAATTACTGGTATAAAAGTGAGCTACAAATGGACCATTTTTAGAAAATGGGTCCCACTGAGTTCAATCTAATTAATTTGAGCTGAAATGAGCTGAGTTGGACCTTAGTTAGTTGGGAACCTCTATTTAAGGGAACCTCAATTTGATCCAGATTGAAGCTGAATTACCCCTAATTGGCTAGTTCCTGAAATTTTCCTATGGATGAACTACAAAATTTTAAATCGGTGACAGTGTCAGCCCAATGGATTGGTAATTTATTGATTATAGGGTGGCACCAGACTTAGGGGGAGGCCAAATAAGATTAGAATATAATTTGAAATGGTCGTAAAATACTTATAGTGAAGGGTAAAACTAGAAAGCAGAGAAGTGGAAAATTTGGAGTACTTATAGATGTCTTACGTTGCTGTTAACCTGATTAGGAAGCCAAACTTAGTTGCAAAGATAAACATATTAAATTTTCCACACAAAGAAATGACCTTGAATTGCAAAACTGAATTGGTTTTAGAAAAGTTGCCCTGATAAAAAAGAAGTGAAGCAACGGAATGAGACCTTTATCACTTCAATAGAGAAACTAAAACGATGCCACATTTTGCAAAAAACAATTTTGACAATGGGTTTAGATAAAAGATTCAAGTCTAGCCTCTTAACCTAAATGGGCTGAAGCAAGGGATTGCAGCCCTTATCGCCTAGAAAAGAAGTAATAAAAGAAAAGTGCCCTAGTTTAGAAAGCATTTTAAAAATGGATTTGTTATATAACTCAATTATAACCCCCTAACTTAAATCAGTTCAAGTAGTGGAGTGTCGCCCCTATCAGTTTGAGAGAGAAATGGTGAAGCAAGTGAGCAAACCATTTATCATTTCAAGAGAGAGAACGGCTGAAGCAAGGGAGCAAACCTATTATTATTTCAAGAGATAGAAAGGGTGAAGCAAGGGAGTGAATTCCATATTGCTTAGGCAGAAAATTTATTGCATCAAGGTAGTGTGGCCTTTATCCCTGGAGCAAAGAAAATTTGTAGCAAGAGGCAAACCCATTACCATTATGGTAATGAAACCTTTCTAGAAAAAAAAATGCGCTAATTTTAAAATGTTGATTGTTTTTGAAGAGAAGGAAGTATTTGGTAAATTAACTCAACTCCAAGTCTGAATAGAATGTTGAAAATAGTTGACGCCTCTTGGATGAATAATTTCTATTTTTTGTCTATCTATAGTTCTAAAAAAATGAAAACCTTGAAAAGCATTGATTTGGATAGTTCTGAGGGTCCAGAGGCTGGATGGCACAATCTTGTGCACTTAGACCTTAGTTCCTAGTATTGAATTGAAGTTTTTTTTTATTAATGTATGGATATAAAATGGAAGGTAGATGATTTATTTGATAGAAAGTGATCCATTTTTTAGTTTTAGAGATCCACATTCTGAAAGTTGTACTAGATCAAGGTGAAGGTGTTGGATTATGAACCTAGATTTCACAAGCGATACTAGGTTACAGAGCAAATATTAGACTGAGAATCTAGATCAGGCAAGTGATGTTGATTGGGTGATTTAGATTTGGAATCGAGGATGGATCATATATTCTGAATTCAGAATTTGGATAGGAATTATAATCTATAGTCCAAAACAAATTGCAAATGAAATCGTAGATATAGATTTAGACAAAAGCATTAAAGGTTTGATATCTAAGATAGGGAGGGACGTCCCCCCATTTGTGTTCCACTGGCTTAAGTGGTTTAGACCGGGCTAGCCAATAGGCTTGTTGGGAATGGTTTCAATTGGTTTCGTTAAAATTTGTGCTCAAATTTGGTAGTTCTACATAAAAATAAACAGACCAAATTTATCCCCAGTAGGGTGCTTCATGAGTTATCCTTAATAGGATCCCAGTTCAATTAACTAAGCCAATTGGTAGGTTAGCTGGGCTCAAGTCACGAAGATCTAGGCTCAACAGACTAAGTTAAACAAGTCATTTGGGTTCAAACTCAATAGGCTCGTTAGGTCTAGATTAGCTAGGTCTAGGTTTAGTAGGATTTGAGGGTCTAAGTCGGTCTAGCTTTGTCAGCAAGCTCAGGTTGGGTTTAGCAAGCCCAAAAGTTATAAATTTGGCAAGTCATGGAAAACTAGGTTAGTGGGACCCACTAAGTCTAATTATGTAGATTTTAAAAAATTATGGTCTATGGGCTCTATTGAGGTTGAAATAGGCAAGTTTTGACAAATGGATATCTATGGAACCTACCTAGTTTAAATTAGGCAGGATTCAGAAAGTTAGGATTATAAGACCTTCATAAGCTAAATTAGTCAAAGTTTTAAGAAATTGACTTCTACAGGACCTTCCTAGGCTAAATTAGACAAGCTTCTAGGAATGAGTTCTATGAGACTTTTAGGTTCAATTAGACAAGTTTTAAGGGTTTTGAGCTTTGTGGGATCTTCTTATGTTAAATTAGGCAGGTTTCAAGGATTTGGGTGATGTAGGACATGCGTAGCCCAAAGTAGATGAGTTTCAAGGAATTTAAGTTTTAAGTACCCTACCAAGAATAGATTAAGCATGGCCAGCCTAAAATAATGGCAATACAAAACCCTATTGTTTTGAATTCTAAATCTAAGTTGTGGTGATCTTGGAAGTGGAGGTGGGCCACAAAGGTTGAAACAAGATAAAGTTCCCAAGTCGGTCTTGAATAGTGGTGATATAAAACCATTTCTAGCCCCTGCCATAAATATCACATTTTTAACAATTTTGCCCTTGAAAGTGCACAAGGCCATGAGCCCAGCTAGATTGATCTTGGTTTGAACCTTTTTTGCAACTTTTCCTAGTTTAATATTGAAGGTTTTGAGTTGGGGTTTTCACTAGGTGAAAATTTTGGTAGAATTCCCATTAAAATGAGCTTAGAAGACACTTGGAGTGAAATGAGTGATTAGAAATGGAGAAATGAATTAAATGTAACTATTATTGGATAACTATGAGGTTACAAGGAGCTATGATTAGGCTAAACAAAGTCTAACGGATTTGCTTTAAGCTTGGTCAATGTTAGCTATACCCTATCAGAGCCAAAAGTACCACATGTACTTGTCAAGTATATTGGAAGTGACCTAGTGACAAGGTCCAATAGAGTTGGAATTGACACCAAGTGTCCACGACGTATGGGGTGCTAAGGTGTTTGCACCCCACCCCATTCTCGGGGCCGTTGATCCGAATCAACAAGAATTTCAAATTGGGTTTTGTGAAAAAAATTTAAGAGAAATGGATCCACCCATTCGTACGAGGTTCAACTGTTCCTGCTACCTTTAATAGGGGTAATCGGACTAAGGACTAAGCATTTCTCAGATTGTGTACAAGTCATTTAATCCAATCTTGTATGCTTGTGCATAGAGGGTTGAAATTGAAATTGAAAATTCATTTTGAATCTGGATTTGAACGAGCAATTTTTAAGTTTGTTTTAGGCATTGGACAAGTTGTTTGGAAAATTAACTTGTTTTTACAAGTTATTTGAAAATTCAATTTACCTTTAAGAGTTTGGGAAAATTAGAAAATCTCCAAGATGGAAGACTTATTTTGGTAAAAAATGTGCCATTTGAATTTGATTTCAATCTTGGCACGAATGTTAAAAATTCATTTTGGTTGTGGTTTTGACCCGAGATTTTGATTGATAATTCAAAAATTTGGATTGAAAATTTTGATAGATAATTGAGAAAGTTGGAAATTTTTGTGATTGAAATATAGTTTCTTGTTGTGAACTCAAGATCATCTCATGATTTTAGATTGAAATTTGAGAACAACTTGTGATCAAATTTTTAAGAAAAAAGTATAAGTTGACTTAACAAATGGACCAAATTTTGGACAAAGTGTTAAACTTGGCAAATGAATGATTTTGAATTTTCGTTTTGCCAAATCATGTGATTAGGTTTAAGAGATATAAACTTAATTTTCAAAGGAATTCTTTTTTTTTAGGGAATAGTTGGGAGCAAGTAAAACTAACTCTTTTGATGAAGATTCCAAAATGCTAGAAAACATGTTTTCAAAAGTATTTTGATCAAATTAGTATATGATGGTATGTGTATTTTCTTTTGCGAGATTTCCAAGTTCTTGTTGCAATATGACTCGGTAACCTTTTGTAGCTTGAAATAGGATCACTTAATTTTTAGAGAATGTACGTGTGTGATTTGGTGAATGTGCATGCGTGAAAGAATAAGAGAAACTATATGAGGCATTCATTTTTCTCTCTCTCATAATCTCTCAACATTCATTCAATATAGACATGAATCATGTAATCCATATACATAAAGATTGATTTTTAATTAGAATGTAGGACTTTCTCTACATATGTTTAACATTTTATAAAGCATAAGAGTTAGAGATGCAGTCTACAAGTTTGAGACTTGAATTAAAATCTCAAAATAATGAAAAATCATGTAAATGAAGTTAAAATCATTCTTCAAAATATATGAGAGACGTAGATGACATCCACTTTTGTCTCAAAATAGCTATAAAATCAGATGTATAAATTCAAATGGCTGAAAATTAGAAAAGTTGATTCTAAAAAAACTTGCTTTCTTAGAGAATAATGACAAATCATTGAAAATTGTTAACTTTTCTTGAGCTAACATCTAAATCAGCAAGAGGAATGTTTCTTTTGAGAGCATGTTTCCATTAGTGTTAGATATACACCTTGGGTCAACATGAAGTTTTAGAAAACTTTCTTTTCTAAAATCAAATTAAATTTTAGATTTTACACCAAAAATTTCATCCATTCCTTGGACGATTTCAGCATATTTGATCTTCTCTTTTGGAGAAATGAAGATTGGAATTTGAATATGATTTTGAAGTATTTTGGAATGTTGATTAATCTCATGCAAGTTCTAGAAATATATGAAATGAAACCAACAATTCCTGAAATATTCTTTGAGTGTCGGTTTGCATGAGATTAGAACTTTCTCAAGCTCTATGAAAGATAGTCACTTTGTGGCTAGAAATTAACATTCCAAGAGCTTAAACTTTAGATTTTTAAGCTAAATTTGATGAAAACATGGTCTGATCTTAGCAATGTATATGAATTCATGCATGTGTTACTAGAATTGATAAAGTTTTAAGATGAAATATTGAGTGATTTTGTAGTTTAGAACTACGCATATCAAAATGAAGTTCTCTTTCTTTAAAATCAGTTTGGAAAGATGTTCTAACCTAATTTTAAAAGAGAATATATATATATATATATATATATATATATATATATATATATATATATATATATATATATATATATGTGTTGCCTCCCAAAATGGGATATTTGACAAGGGACCACTTGGCTTATGAACCATGATGATTCATAGTTGGGTTCTTTTACATAGGAAGATTGAAAACTAGTTTCTATTACTTTTACCACTCTTAATTAACTAAATCAAGAATGCATGAATTAAAATGACACAAAATGGAAGAAAACAAGATATCACTCAAGCTTATTTGCCTATGATTCGCCATGCAAGGGTAGATCAAATTCGTAAGAATGTATCCATCTCTAATAGGCATTTAAAATGTATATATTGCAGCAAATATAAATCTCTCTCACCTTGGGATTCACTCATGGTAGGGAGTTTAAAATGATTTAGGATGCCTATTTTGAAAGGGATGTGGCCTTGGGGCCCTTTTCAAAATTTGATTCATGGGTTCTCTTTTTAAAAAAACCAAATTCATGCATGTATCATGCATTAAAATGTACATTGATTGTAGTTCTACCTAGCTAGACATAATTCTCAGCTATGAATAAGAACAAAAATAAAACCCTCCCACGGATATTGAATATGAAGATAAATAGCAAGAAGCAAAAATAGATGGAGAATAAGCTATAATCACATACCATGTAGTCAGCCTTGGTGCTTGAGGCTTCTCCTTTCTTGTTCTCTAAGTCAAGCAATTCTAAGAAAGAATCCAACTTTGGATTCAAGCTTAGGAAAGCTAAAAGAAAAGAGTCTTCTTGTTGAAAATTATAGAGATGGAGAGGGTTTTCCTTTTACTAGAAATCCTAAGCAATGGTCCAATGAAGTACCCTAGCTTAGCAAATCTAGAACCAAGGAATGGGAGAAAGAGAGAGAGAAAGAGCTTGGATGATGACAACCTGTCCTATTCTTGGCTTCTTCTTCTCTTCTTCTTCTTTCTTCCTCTTGGTTAGGAGAAGAGAGAGACAAAAAATTCTTCCCCCACCTTGGCACAAAAAATTTGAGCTAAGTAGGCACTTAGTTGTATTTCAATTGTTCTCAATTCGAATTGTACTTTGACTAGGTTGAGTCAAAGTAGATTTGTTCTAGTCAAGGTCTATCTATGTCCAATAGTTGGATCATGGGGTGGACCTAACATTTTGACTGGGTTAAGCTCATGTTAACTAAGCTCGGTGAGGATGTGGCACCACTTTTGGGTTCACCTAAGTCAAACCTACTTGGTTTCACTAGGTTAGTTAGAAATCATCAAGGCTTCCTTGGAACTAGACTGCTCTCTTTAATTAGAGAATCTCCTTGTTAATTTGATATATATATATATATATATATATATATATATATATATATATATATATATATATATATATATATATATATATATATATTCCTGTGAATCTAATTATGATCTTATTTATGCCTCATTGAAAATGATACATTTATTTAATTGAGAGGAGATATTTTGAGAAAGAAGGGTGCGTAGCCTCTTGGGTGGCCCCTTGCCCACGCAGGTGAAGTGGGGCCCACATGGCATTTTGAATCTTGAATTGGATCCAGTTTTTGAATTTGAATCTAGATTCAGATTTTGAATTTATATCTAGATTCCAAGTTGGACATTGATTACAAATGACAATTGTAATTGGATTTGAATTTCAAAAACTAAATTTGAATCCAGTTTTGAGTATTGGATTAAGATTTGGACTCATAGTCCTGCCTTGGGATTTGTGCTATGAATCAAATTCATGATCTGAACCTAAATTGTGTTCAGATTCAAAATTGACTTTGAAATTAAAGTTTTTCATAATTGTTTTGTGAAATTCTTTTGTAAGATTTTGAAATTGCATCCATCAACTGAGATGAAAAATTTTGGGGTGTTAACATAAGGCTAAGTCAGATAATGAATGATAAACTTGATCCATGCTTGCTAAGAGGCTCAATTTTAACTAGGTTGACCTTAAATGGGAATGGATACTAGAGAGCCAGAAATGATGCTTCCTTTGTCTAAGGAGAGTTCACATCAATCTTGATTGAAGTTGAATCGTCTAATTAGTTGGTTCCTAACATTTTCATAGGAATGAAGGTCAAAATGGTAAAATGGTCTATGTGCTAGCTTAGCAGCTAGATAATTTACTGAATCTAAGATAGCACCAGCTTAGGTAAAGATTGAATATGACCTATTAAGGCTATTTCTAGATAGGGAGGCAATACAAACTTGAAATGTGGTATTTTGAAAAAGGTTGAAATTCATCAAAGAATGTCCAAGATGGTCACACAATTAGAATGAGGGTAAGAAAGAAAATAAGATGAGCGGAAAATTTTGGGGTGTTTACACAATTTCACCTTTTATATCATGAATATGTCGCCATCATACGTTTTACTTTTGAGTCATCCTTGGATCCATGTTGCAGATGTGGTCCCTTCAATTGTTCACCAATGTATAAATTGGATCTGCAACACTGAAACCTTCACTATCCATGTTGATGATCCCAAGGAAAAGTGAACATTTGTTTGCCCATGCATGGACATCCAACTTTTTATTTGCATCTACTTGCCATTTGTGTATGTGTATTTGTGACTTCAAGTCTTTAATTCATGGCCATATTTCAGCACAACACCCACTTTCTAAAGGATGTCTTCCAAGACAGCCAGCATATAAGTCAATTTGTCCTTGTTCATCTTTTTCTCTTAGGAAACTACCCAAGAAACAGTTAAAAGTAAGAGAACAACATAAATTCAAGCTGATGAGTTTGAATCCATCAATTAGAATTGCCAAAATTTGTGCATATTCAAATGAAGAATTAGCTTTCACCCTTATTTGTGACTCCGCTGGCTCAATAATGACACCAATGAGAATCCAAAAAACTTGCAAATTGACTCAAGTCTTTTAACAAATGAGAGGAAGAAAATTCTTGACTTCCTCACAAGTCATCAAGAAGCCTTCTTATGGGCGTGCAGTGATATGCGAGTGTTGGATGGATCCACAATTGGTTGACCATCAATTATCCCTTAAGCGCTAATGAAATGAGAGAAAGAAAGTTATTGACTTCCTCACAAGTCATCAAGAAGCCTTCTTAGAGACTTGCAATGATATGTTAGGGTTGGATCCACAATTGATTGAGCATCAATTGTCTCTTAATCCCAAAAGAAAATCATTCAAGCAAAATCTAAGGAAGTTGGATCCCATATTAGAAAACCAAGTCAAAACGGCTTCAAAGATTTGTTGAAAGTAGAATTTATCAATCTCATTGACTACCTTGAGTGGTTGGCTAATATTATGGTTGTCTCCAAGAAAAATGGCAAGGTCTGTCTTTGCATTGATTTTATAGATCTCAACAAGGTCATGCCAAAAGATGATTTCGCACACCCATCATTGGTTTACTGGTTGACAATACTGCCAATTACATAAAATGTTCTTTATAGGCATGTGTTCTAGGTTCAATCAAATCAAGCTAGCTGCAAGGACCAACTAAAGAGTTTTCCTCACAATATGAGACACCTTTTGTTATACAATAATATCATTTTGGCTAAAGAATGTTGTAAGAACTTATGAGAGTTATACCAGTTATTTTTCGTTACCAGTTATCAACAACACAAGACAGAAGTAGAGAACACACATTCTAGCGTAGTTCAATCCCTAGGGACCAACACTCACAAGACAACCGAAGGGCCATGAATTTATTGATGCGCGTGGACTTACCATGATGAAAGGAACAACTCCTTTCCTCAAACGAAAATTACAGCTCACAGAGATATTTTAATAGGTGTACAAACATTTCCATTATTGTCCACACTCTTGTTGTTCACAAGTATTTGCATTGTTGCTGTTTTCACTTGATATGCTGACTCTGCATTATCAGCTTTTATTTGCATTATTCGTCCATTTGGACTTCATCCTTTCCTTTTAAAACATGAAATTTTTGGCAGAAGGCGAGATTCTTCTTGTTGGTCGGTATCAGCCCCAACTTGCCTATCCTTTAAAGTGTGCTAACATGGGGAACTTTTGAGCTAAAAATTCTCAACAACTCTACTTGAGTGAAGAGAGAGGGAGAGAGATTGGTCTGCAATCATACTCTGAGTGAACCAAAAATGCAATTGGCACGCATTGGGTGTTGGGAACTTTGTTAAACTCTATTGTTTCTTTCTTTAAAATGTATATAGGTTCAATATAGAACAGAGAGCACGGGGCAGGGTCAGAGGTAAGTGTCGCACAAAGCCCATTATAAGACCTCATTTTTAATGATTGAATTTGAGTAACTTTGCATCTAATTATATAGATCAGCCCCACAAAACCCCGGTCACTGCCCCAAGGCCGACTGAAAAATTGTTACCTATATATTTAGTTTTTTATAGACAAAAACTATATTTAGTTTTTTATAGACAAAAACTTCTGGTTCCACCCCTGGCGCAAGGCTCATAGCTTCTTGAGCATTAAGGTTAGAGAATTTAACAAAGGTGTCAAAAATCACACTATTGAAGGCCCTGCCAAAAAATCCAATTTTAGAAATTGTAAGAGCTGCAGAATATCAGGCTTTTCGACACTCAGTTTCAACAGTTCGGACCAAACTAGGTTCTGCTGAACCCCAGATCAGGGTACCAACCAGATGTCCCCTCAAATGCAGCTTCTTTTATATATATATATATAAATACAAGGTTTGAACCCCAAAAAGTGCCATCCAAACATGGCCTTCGGTGGGTGACACCTACAAAAAAGTTGTACAGTTGAGAATATATAATGCACCAATTAGTTCCAATAGTGATCCACACCCTCTTCGGGAGCTTTCTTGTTGAAAGTGGGAGATGGAAAATAAATCACAAATCAGCATAACACAGCACAACGCCACAAGCCCCTCTTTGGTTATCCTCCATGCATCTGTTAGAAAAGATAAAAATTAACTGACAAAATTAGCTAGTAAGACAAGATAAAATAATTTCTTGATGAATAGCAATCCAGCCTAGCAACCCTATAATCCCTTTCTGAAGGTAAAGTTTAAAACCAATAAGGATTAGTTGCAGATGAGAATGGATGAAGGACTTATCCATTCTTTATAATCTTCGCAAACTCAAATTAATTTTGGTTTGCCAGTACCTGATGCTAGAAAAACATTTCGTTCATGAATTAATAAGGAAAGATCAATAGAATATTGTTTATCAGTATAGGATCTGTAACTGAATGAAACATGTAATACAACGATTCGAGCTACGCAGCCATCTGAAGACTGAAGAACTAATACATGCTGAAATATATAATGGCTGGTTTGATTGTATGTTAAAAAACCAAGGAAAGATGTCATTCTATCCTGTCAACTTGGAGGCGTTTCCCAACAGAAGCTATTGTTCCCTGTAAAATGTCAAGCATTAAAAAACAAGAATGAGATGCAACATGTTCAGAGGACATGAAACTAAGTAACAATCAGAATAGTGTACATGCCTGTCGGAAATTGAGAGATCTACTGTAGTTAATTTGTGGCAACAGATAACATCCACTCAGTACAAGAACAAGGTTGATCCTCTATAATAGAACTCACCTTGCAGTCCATCCAAATGCTCGTCGTCTACCATGGACATTGTTTTTACTCTTATTTTGTCATATCTTCAGTCATTTCATGTTTGCTGTCTATCAAGCTTTGTCAAGACTCAAGGGTTCACCCGTAGACTCTTCATAGATGAAACAAGTAGAAGAAAACTGTGTCTGAATAGAGTAGATGCATGATCAGCCATATGAAACAATGGACTCTACGGCAAGTTAGATTCACATTTTATGTGCACTTAAATTCACCACTTTTTCTGTATCATGGAAAGTTCCAGTTCTACCACTTTTCCTGTTAAGCCCGTCAACGAGGAATATCCCAATTTGAAACAATGAGCAACAAGAAAGGAACTAGCTATTATATATACATAGGATATGCACATAAGAACTCTTCAGCAATCCCAACTGCTACTTTAAGGAACATTGTCAAGAACACAAAACCAAACAAAGCTAGATGTGAGCCCAAAACTTCTTGCTTAAAGAGGACGCAAAGAATACCACCAAAGAATAGCTGTCGTAGAACTGCAGTTAAGGCTTAAGCTCACCCAGATAATGCAATTTGAAACAGGGTGATTACTAGTGACATTTGTCAACACAATGGTTCGCTTGTAGACTCACAATCCAAATTGGTACCCAAGAGAAATGATAATCAAAACTTTCAGCACAAATGTGTGTAGTGTAGACTGAAAAACATCCAGTTCTACTACTAGCTTCTACCTGGATAGGAAATTTGAACTAATATCATATACCACTGCAACGAATATCACGTCTTTTTTGAAGAAGACCTGATATCAACGCATTTTTTTGCATTTTGATCACATCTTTTGGTGTTACTTTTACGTTATTTGTCTTTAAAGTTTAGAAGTTAGGTTAAATTATTTATCTTTATACATTACTAACATTGCCACAAATATCGCCCTTAGAAAAATCTCGGCATAGTTTTTCTCGGGTATCTTTCAGCAAAGTTCTTCTCGAGAAAATCTTGACAATTTTTTAAAATTAAAAAATCATAAAAACATTAAAACTAAAAAAAATGAAAAATATTAAAATCTCAAGAAAAAATCGTGATAAATTCGTCAGAAATTCACGAGATTTTTATTTTTGGCAAGATTTTCCAAATCTCAAGATTTTTTCCTATTCTTTCGTTTTATTTCATTTTCTGGTAAAGATCGCGTGATTTTCAAAAACCTCATGATATTTGTGACATTTATTACAGAAACATGATTTTTATCATTTTCTCTAGTTATCATTTATGTTTTCTTATTAATTTCTCATTTATCTTATTTTTATCTAATTTTTAGGAACTTTTTAAATTACCAAAATTTTTCTGAAATTTTCTCATGGAAAACAACTTTGCTGAAAAATACTTGAGAAAAACCTCACCCTTAAGAACCCAAGAATGATAGTTATCACAATGTCATATACCAACAATTTGCAAAACAGTAAATTACAATTAAGAAGAGAGATAAACATTTAAGTTCTAAAACCGTCCAAATTCACACATAAATCATGTGGTGGATTGCAGATTGAAAAGCAATATCTATTGTGATTCATACATAAATCTTTGTACATCTTCTTTCTAATACCATAGCTCTATATCCTCTTGTTTATTCATCTTGGTAGATAGAAATTGACAATATTTCTAACAAGCCAAAAAGAGAAGAAAGAAAACACTACCTGCTGAACGCCTGAAACCATACCTACAACATAAAAATGGCATCAATGAGCAGGTTCCCGCCAAGAGGATAAGGCACACCCCGTAAAGGAATAAGGACAACTTATTTGTCATACAACATAAACGAATATAAATAAACACAAAGTTCAAGTAGATAAAGAAAGATAGTATCTGCCTGTGATTGGCCACGCAAACAGAAAAACTATAGGACCATTGAGGATATAGCTCACGTAAAATCTAGGATATCATTGTCAATATGAATTTCAGCATATGATTTGCTCAACAAAATGTTGATTTAGCCGCATACATGAAAGCATAAATGGACAATAGCAACACGGATTGGCAATCTAGAATACATTCTCAAAAAAAGCACAGCTTCAATTTTTTCCCTAAGCCATCAGAAGAGGCCCTACCATCACATGTTTACTTCGGCAGGCCTTCAGTAAGCAAAACTTTTGAGATCTCCATTGCCCATTGCAAGTTTCCACCTTCGACCATGTGCTAAGACATAAACAGTTATTGGCCAGGATCCATCTCATCCTTCAACTTGGTGGTACTAACAAGGTGCACCTACCAAATGAACAAGGCCATTTATGAGTTCCTCGGAAATTATGCTATATAAGAAACTTAGGTTTCTTTACCATGACAAATCAAAACATCTAGATGAGCTTTTCACAAGCCAAGAGTTTCACCTATGAACCATTATTCGTGACCAAGGTTGAAAAAGCACACAAATCAATGGTGGGCCGTCAACCAATATGTGTCTGTGACACAGAGAGAGGAAGATAGAGAGTGTCTCTGTGTGTGTGTGTGGTGTGTTCAACTGGATAGATGGAAGAAATTTCCCTTTCCACCACAAATTACACTAGTCATTGTCGGGGTTAGGTATCAAAATGGGAAGTCAGCATAGTTGACACTCTTTTTGGCCAGCATCTATAATGTGGACAAATCCAGCATCGCAAGCGATTAAGGGCCTACAACTGCTCTAACATGTCCAAATTGAGCATCACTGCAGTGTGAAATCAGTGACCAGGAAATTCTGCAAACATCAATTATTGACTGTGACCAGGAAATTCTGCAAACATCAATTATTGACTCCATAGTTATAGAGTCCAAAATTCTCCCTAAGCACTGTATCTTGACATCATTAAGACGACAGAACTGATTAAATCACATCGTGTAAGCAAACATGCTGGTATAAGACTTAAAATCACAGAAAATCTTGGATATCTTTATATGTTAGTAATGTTAAAACATATAAATAATCGATTATCACCATAAGAAGATGAATATCAGTTTTCGTCAAAAAAAGGGTACAAGTTTTGAAATAGAAAAGTTGTTCAGAACACCAGAAGAGCTTTGAAGCAGACCATTTTGGATGAAAGAAGCTACAGGTGGACTTAAACTGCTTTGGAATTTCAGGATATTTATAAATTGGCATTGGTGAAGAAAATGTCTAACTTGAACTAAAACTCAACTAGGTCAACCTCTTGTCTGTAAAGCTCAGGAAAGTTAGAAATGCATCAATGGAGAAGATGTTAGGCTGTCCATGACATAATGGCAAAAGATAGACATTTGATGATGGCCAGGTCAAACACCAAATTTCTCCAATCAAGAAGAGTGTTATGTAATGCAATTAAACTAATCTGTAGACAGGTTAGTTTCATATAAGAAAAATATATGACACTCCAGCAAGAAATGATCAACAGCTAAAACATAAATGTAAAAGACTAATTTTCGTGCACAAGAAACTTTCAAGGATGTAGTTCCACATTGAATAGACATTATTATAAGGAAGCTGATGGCTACCAAGTAGCTATTGTCCTTCCCCCCTGTTCTAATTCTCTGTCTGAAGCACACAGAGTAACACAAAGCCCAGCTTCAAAAGTAATTTCATTCGTCATTAGGCTTTTAATTCCCCTTAAGGTGTATATATATGTATCTTGTGCGAAACGTAAAAGACATAAACAAGGCTGTGTTAGGCCCATGCCTAACAATTCCCCCCACATCATCCCCCCCCCCCCCCTCTCTCCTCGAGAACACCCTGTCCTCAAGGTGTAAAACCTGGGAAGCGCCTGGCAATCTCCTCCGCAGGCTCCCAGGTTGCTGGCATGTCTTCATTGTGATTCCATTCAAATAGCCATTCAGTGGTGCAGGGATCGTCATTTTTTCTGTTTCTGCAGATGCCCAGATGCCTGAAGGGTTGAGGTGTGGTCTGCTACTCAACAATGGGAAGAGAAGCTATTGTGTGGGTGGATGGGAGCAGACCTTCAGTTTTGAGACATGAAAGACAAGATGAATGTTACTTCCTTCAGGGAGCAGCAGTTTATAGGCTCTAATCTTCCTGACGATCTTATAAGGTCCGCTGTAAAGAGGGGAAGCTTATTGTATCCTTTGGGTAGGCGAAACCCTGCACCATGAGTGGGCCTGCGCAAGCATACCCAGTCACCTTCTTCAAAGTGCTGTTCGTGATGCCTGCAGTTGTATGGGAGGACCTTACGATTGCGAGCAGCTGGTAGGTGTTCCTTTAGGTCCTTAAGCACTGCATCTTGACATATGAGTTGAGTGTCAACCTCTTGTTCCCTGGCAGTCCCTGGATGGTAGCGACAAACGTTGGGAGGAGGCCTGCCATAGACAGCTTCAAAAGGAGTGGTCCTGGTGGATGAATGCCAGCTGGTATTGTAGGAAAGGAGTGGTCCTGGTGGATGAATGCCAGCTGGTATTGTAGGAAAACTCTGCCCATGGTAAGTGATCTACCCACAATCAGGGTCTCTGCCCTGCAAAACAGCGTATGTTTCAAGACAATGATTTACAACCCCCGTTTGCCCGTCCGTCTGCGGGTGGTAAGTTGTGTTCATCTGCAGCCCTGTGCCCTGCATGCAGAAATACTCTTTCCAAAAGTTGCTGAGGAAGACAGGGTCTCTATCACTGGTTATTGTCTGTGGCATTCCATGCAGCTTTCCCATGTTTTGGTGGAAAGTGATGGCCACAATCTTCGCGGTATAAGGATGAAACAGGGCAACAAAATGGGCGTATTTTGAGAAGCTGTCTACCACAACCACCATGACTGATTTGCCTCTGGATGGGTAATCTTTCTACAAAACCCATGGAGATGTCCTCCCATATGAGATTGGGTGTGGGAAGAGGCTGTAGCAGTCCAGTGGGCCTCATGGTTTCGTATTTATTCCTTTGCAGACGTCGTGGGCCCATATGAAATCAATGACAGATCGCTTCATCGCTGGCCAATAGAAAGTTTGGCGCATCCTCAGCAGCTCTTTCATTGTGATAGTGCTCCAAGAGCACTTGAGGTAGCCATGTTTCTAGTGGTACATATATACACCCTTTATGATACAAATAAGGCGACTTCCATTTATAGCCATATACCTTGAGAGGGTTGGCTGCTAACTGATCCTTAAGTTGGTGAACAGAAACAGTTCCCTGTTGTGCCGATAGGATCTGATCCAACAGCTGAACTTGCACTTAAGACAAAGTTAGCAAGTTGTGCATTGGTGGTGGTACTGACCTGGAGAGGTTGTCGTCTGCTGCATTTTCCTTTCCTTTACGGAAGTGTACCTCGAAGTCGAAGCCTATTAACTTGAGGAGCCATTTCTGCAATGCTGGTGTCAGTGCTGGTTGTTGCAGGCAATACTTGAGACTTTGATAATCTGTTAGCACCACGAATCACTGTCCCAAAAGATTATGCTTTCACTTGAGGATTGCGAGGATGATGGTGATCAACTCCCTTTCATAGGCTGACTTGCTGCAGAAGGTGACTCCAATTGCTTTACTGAAATAGGCTACAGGGTGGCTGTTCTGGCTCAAGACAGCACCCATGCCTATGTCTGATGCATCCGACTCCACAGTGAATGGCTGCTGGAAGTTAGGCAATTGCAAGACAGGCACTGTGGTGACTGTCTGCTTCTGCCGTTGGAAGGCCTGATCTTCCTTCTCAGTCCACACGAATTTTCCCCTTTTTGTCAAGTCAGTAAAGGGAGCAGTTCTCGTGCCATACCCATAGACAAACCTGCGATAATATCTGGTGAGTCCCAAGGATGTGCGCAGTTCTCTCATGCCCAGACTGATAACGTGGCCCAGGTATGAGATCTCCCTGTTCCAAATGAGCAATTTGAGGACTTAGCGTGAAGCTAGTTCTGCTCCAACATGTTAAGCACAACTCGTAGATGTTGTAGGTGGTCTGCCTCTTCACTACTGTCGAGGATATGGTCGAAAACTACCAAGACAAAGCATTGCAAGTAGGGGCGGAACAAGTCATTCATCAATGATTGAAAGGTCGAGGGTGCATTCATTAGCCCGAAGGGCATGACAGTGGACAGTGAACTTGTGTAGCAGTAGGGCCTGGATTTCACCGATTTTGCCCCTTGATGCAGTTCTATGTGATGCTTATGTTGTCGTCAAGTGGGCAAACTGGTGGTTGGCGAGAAGACTTGCTGAAATTCCTAGAGTAGAATGTCCAAGAGCTGGGATACAGAGGTCTGTCCGTTGTGGTCGGGGTTCACTGGTCTCCTGTTTCAATAGTAGCAAAAGGTAGTTGTTGGTCCTTTGAGTAGACGCATGGCTGATTTTACTTTGCATACCTTCCTAGGAGCCGCCTCGAGTGTTAATTTCTCCTCTCCTAGGCTGCAGAATTGCATGTTCATGCCAATGAAATCCCGGACCACGTCCCTAATGACGTGCAGCCATCGGATTCCCAAGACCAAGTTGGCTCCAACCACTGCGAGTATGTACAGTTGGATGGGGAAGTTGTAGCCCTGTATTTCAAGCATTTCCTGGTCGCATCTACCCCTGCACTTGAGGGTACTGCCGTCCCCAACCACTACATCGAAGACGGGCTGCATCTCCACACTGCATCGCAAAGCACAGACAGATTTCTCACAAATGAAGTTGTGTGTTGATCCAGTGTCGATCAACACACTTACCTTACTGCCACGCAATCGTCCTTCAATTCTCATCAACTGGGGAACCTTATCCCTTGTGAGTGCATGCAAGGATATCTCCGGCAGTGCCTCTTCTATCGAAGTTTTTGTGTCTTCAGCTGTGCCAAATGTCAAGAAACTTGATCCTAGGTCTATCAAAGGTGTCTTTGTTGGATACTCTCCTACGCAAAAAGGATACAAATGTATTGATCCTATTACTGGTCGAGTTTATGTTACGAGAGATGTTACCTTCTTGGAACATGCCCCTTACTTTGGTGAGAATCCTCTTCAGGGAGTGCAGTCTGGGGGCAGGGAAGAGTATTCTTAGAGACAGGAACTTCAGTTTATAGATTTTTTGGACTACAAGAAAGCAGAATCGCTTACTACTGTTGATGTGCCTGAGAAGGAGGAAAGGTGTGACACTAGCATTGAGAAGGAAGGCCCTCGGTTGTTTGGACAGTTCTACTCTAGACGAGGTACTCGGACAGAGATAATGACGTGTGATGCTAGATCTACTTCCAATCCCAATGCCACTCCTTCCCTGGATGAACCAAGTTCTACCGTGGAGACCGTGGAGACTCATGATGAGGTTGAAAAGAAGAATGAAGATCTTCCCATTGCCCTGAGAAAGGGTGTCAGGTCATGTACTCAACACCCCATTGGTAATTTTTTTTTTTATTCCAGACTTGAAAAAGATTACAAGTGTTTTGTTTCTACTCTTTCTTTGGTTGTGATCCCCAGGACTGTTGCTGAAGCTCAAAGTGACTCCAAGTGGGCTGATGCAATGAAAGAAGAAATAGATGCCCTGAGAAGAAATATGACATGGGAAGTGGTGAAGATTCCTGATGCCGCTCACTTAGTTGGATCCAAATGGGTGTATACCATCAAGTACAAACCAGATGGGAGTGTTGAAAGATATAAAGCTCGACTTGTGGCCAAGGGATTTAGCCAGAAATATGGAATTGATTACTTGGAAACCTTTGCTCCTGTTGCGAAAATGAAGACTGTGAGAGTGGTTATATCTCTAGCTGTGATGAAGGAGTGGAAGATGTATCAACTGGATGTTAAGAATGCATTCCTCAATGGTGACCTCGAAGAAGAAGTATATATGCATATGCCTCCAGGATATGAAGAACCAGAAAAATGTTGTAAGCTGAAAAAGGCCTTATATGGCCTTCAGCAATCTCCCAGAGCGTGGTTCGAACGACTGAGAAGAGTGATGATACGTCATGGATACAAACAAGAAAATGAAGATCACACTCTGTTTGTGAAGAAGAAGGAGAGCAGGGTTACTCTCCTGCTGGTCTACGTAGATGACATGATTGTCACAGGAGATGATGAGGAGGAGATTATCAAGCTAAAAGGGTTACTGGCTACAGAATTCGATCTCAAAGATCTTGGCAAGCTAAGGTATTTTCTTGGTATGGAGGTTGCTAGGTCTAGTACTGGTCTTGTACTAAACCAAAGGAAATACACATTAGATCTGCTGGAAGAAACTGGTAAATTGGGATGTAGACCTACTCCTACCCCATTTGACACTGGGCACAAGTTGAGTCTTAGAGATGGAGAGCCTCTCTGTGAAGAAGACAAGGGAAGATATCAACGTCTGGTTGGGAAGTTGATTTATCTTACCCTCACGAGACCTGATATCACCTTTGCGGTGAATGTTTTGAGCCAATTCATGCATGCACCAACCGATGCACATCTGAAGGCTGTGGACAGAGTGAAGAAAAATCCTAGCAAGGGACTCCTGTATGTGAAACAAGAGACTGTGGAAATCGAGGGATATTCTGATGCGGATTGGGCAGGTTGTGGTGATACCAGACGATCTACTACAGGGTACTGTGTCTACTTGGGAGGAAACCTTGTTGTATGGAGGAGCAAGAGACAGGATGTTTGCTCTAGATCTAGTGCAGAGGCAGAATATAGGGCAGTTGCTATGGGAGTGTCAGAGTTACTATGGTTGAAGATATTGCTGACTGACATTGGAATAGAGATTGAAGAACCTATGAAGATGTACTATGATAACAAGTCTGCAATCAACTTAGCCAACAATCCTATTCTTCACGACAGAACAAAACATGTTGAAATTGATCGTCACTTCATTCGGGAAAGAATTGATGCGAAAGAGTTGATCTTACCTTACATGAAGTCTGAAGACCAAACTGCTGATGTTCTGACGAAAGCTCTTCCTTCAGCTTCATTTGAGAGGAATGTATCCAAGTTGGGCATGTTTGATATGTATGCCCAATTTGAGGGGGAGTGTTGATAGATCGTATGTTTCGGGCCCGGATCCATACCCGACCCGCCTTGTAGCCCGTTTTGGGCACTACTTAAGTCATGTAACCCTAATCCTTATGTGTTAATGATAATCTAAGGAGAGAGAGAGTCTGGCTGCTAGTGGGCACCAACTCCTCCTCATTCGTGGTTTTTCTCCCTCGTGTTGAGGGTTTTCCACGTTACATTGTGATCGTTGTTTCTCTTCCTCTTCTTGTTCGTATTTCTACAAGCCCGAAGGGCATGACAGTGAACTCGTGTAGCAGTAGGGCCTGGATTTCACCGATTTTGCCCCTTGATGCAGTTCTATGTGATGCTCATGTTGTCGTCAAGGGGGCAAACTGGTGGTTGGCGAGAAGACCTGCTGAAATTCCTAGAGTAGACCGTCGAAGAGCTGGGATACAGAGGTCTGTCCGCTGTGGTCGGGGTTCACTGGTCTCCTGTTTCAATAGTAGCAAAAGGTAGTTGTTGGTCCTTCGAGTAGACGCATGGCTGATTTTTCTTTGCATACCTTCCTAGGAGCCGCCTCGAGTGTTAATTTCTCCTCTCTTGGGCTGCGGAATTGCATGTTCATGCCAATGAAATCCCAGACCACGTCCCTAATGACGTGCAGCCATGGGATTCCCAAGACCAAGTTGGCTCCAACCACTGCGAGTATGTACAGTTGGATGGGGAAGTTGTGGCCCTGTATTTCAAGCATTTCCTGGTCGCATCTACCCTTGCACTTGAGGGTACTGCCGTCCCCAACCATTACATCGAAGACGGGCTGCATCTCCACACTGCATCTTAAAGCACAAACAGATTTCTCACAAATGAAGTTGTGTGTTGATCCAGTGTCGATCAACACACTTACCTTACTGCCACGCAATCGTCCTTCAATTCTCATCAGCTGGGGAACCTTATCCCTTGTGAGCGCATGCAGGGATATCTCCGGTAGTGCCTCTTCTATCGAAGTTTTTGTGTCTTCAGCTGTGGGGGTTTCTTCTTTGTTAGGGGGCTCCTCCCCTTCTTCAACCAAATACATATGTAACCGCCTGCAATTATGCCCTGGTGCCCATGGGCGATCACAATGGAAGTAGATGCCTTGACACCACTTTTCCATTTGCTCGGGCATCAAACGTCTCACTACTTGTCGAGGCAGGTTGCTAGTCTTAGCTCCAGTTGGTGCATAAGGGAGAGTTTCTACCTTCATTGGACCTTGCTGAATGGTCCTAGTGTCAGGCCAATTCCTGCCGGTCGTGTGCAGTCGTCCATATTTTTCCTCCACTGTGCGAGCGATTTCAAAGCATTCTGACAAGGTTCAAGGTTTTATGATTTATCGCCTATACATCTATTCATATCTCGTCCTTAAGACCTCTAACAAACACCCTGATAAGGACCTCTAGGGGCCAGCCAGGAACCATGTTCGGAAGTGGCTCAAGCTTTGATTGACACTCTACTACCATGCCAATCTGCCTAATTCTCGAGAGCTCGACATTATAATCCAGGTAGGCTGAAGGGCCAAAGCAAGCGGTGATCTCCTTGATGAGGGTCTCCCAATCTGGCTTCCCATGGTGCGAGAGTAGCCATCAATACCAATGGATTGTCGCTCCTTCGAAGTAGACGGCCACTTGATTCACCCTCTCCTCTCTCACAATTCCCTGGCATTTGAAGTACTATTCTAATCGAAACACCTAGCTAATGGGGTCTCTCCAGTGAACCTCAAAAATTCCATCTTTGAAGGTTTCCAAGATTCCCCTACTCCATTCGGCGGCCAGCTATTTCCCCTTCGATCATCGGTCTGCGTCTGCTTTGAACTAAGAGAGCGTTGTGTACCTTGTTGAAGGCTTTCATGAAGCAGGGTCGCCATTGTCTGCTGCTCAGCGATCAGAGTCTCCAGGCGTGTGTCCATTCCATCCTGGCATTAATCCATTAGGTGCATCCACCCCTCCAAGGCCCCTATCGCCGCTTCCACCTGATTCCGATGGTTCTCCATCGCCACCATTGCGTCCCTTGTTGGGATCCTCTCCACCATGGTGTTTGTGCTCTAATACCTTGATAGCTACCAAGTAGCTATCGTCCTTCCTACCTGTTCTAACTCTCTATATTAAGCACACAGAGTAACACAAACCTAGCTTCAAAAGTAATCTTATTCATCATTAGGCTTTTAATTCCCCTTAAGGCTTATATATATGTATCTTGTGTGAGTGGGTGGGTTTATTACATGGCCTAACTAGTGACCCGACCCATGAACTGCCTGTGATTGTTGAAACAAAGACAGAACTAAAAACGTAAAGACATGAACAAGGCTGTGTTAGGCCCACGCGTAACAGAAGGATGAACATTATCCTCACAAAGGCCTTGCAGATGCACATTTTTGAAAAGTCATATTGCAAATTTATTTTCCTTATGCAGCAATTGCATGCTGAATGGTAAAGTAGGTGGTTCAGAGTAGCAAGCAGGTGGCCAATGTGGAACCAGTTCTACCCAAGATTCTGAAAGTACCATTTATCTTGACTCTCAGATATTTAAAACGTTAATTTTCTGAACAAACATAGGAAATGGACTTCTAGGAAACAAAAAAACATAAATTATAAGTTATAACCAATCCACTTGAAAGCAAATGGACCATACACTTACAGATATTGGATGCCAAAGTAATTAATAATATGAGATAAAGATTGTTGTTCCATTTATAGTTGTGCAAAAGCCTGTTGCCCCAAGCTCTCCATTTTTTCAGTTGGTTTCCTAAGTCCCTCTGTATGGTTTGCTAGTTCCATGAGGACCTTCATTCTCTTGAAAGAGACATTACTAGGCTTCAGACCCATGTCAAGCATTTGAAGGAAGCACCTCTCCAAGTCAAGTAGCCTTCCAAGATCACATAGCATGTCAAACAAAATATCTGAGACAAGGATACAAGAACCAAATCCCCTCTCGATCATGTCATTCCAAAGTGTGAGGCCCATTTCTGCTTTCTCCTGCCTGCGAAACATTTTCACGAGGAACATGCATGATTGGATATGAGGTAGGAATCCCGTTCTCATCATCCTCTGGTACAAGATCCATGCACTTGACAAGTTGTTTGACCAATAGAAACACCGGAAGAAGAGATTATAAGTTGTAGCATTTGGAGACACGCCCTTCTCTACCATTTCATCAAGTAATGTATAAGCGTCCCCTAGCCTTCTAGCAATGCAAAAATTCCGTATGGCAGCATTATAAGCAGCTGCATCAGGACCACAACCATGTTCCTGCATTTCTTTGAGAATATCACAAGCCTTATCAGGCTGACCAACCAACCCCAAGCCCCCAACAATACTGGTGTATGTCAGCAAGTCCGGGTAGATCTCCATCTCCCTCATTTCAGCTAGGGTTTTGTAAGCCTTCTCCATTTCCTTGTTCTTGCACAAAACATCGACCAAGCAGTTGTATGAGACTATATCCGGCCTGCACCCCAGCTGAGTCATCTCTTTGAAGAAGCTCTCCGCCTCTTCTACAGTCTTCCAACCAGACAAGAGAATGTTAAACGTGTGAAGATTTGGCCGAAACTCATGCTTCAGGTTGTGGAAGACATTTCTAGCATCATCCATTCTCTTTTCTTGGCAAAGTGTCCTAATCAAGGCATTGAAACAGTCCGTATCAAATTCCCCAGGATAATACTTCCTAAACCTATTGAAGCTCTCAACTGTAGTCCTCACAGAGCACACCTTGGCAATCCTAGCAAGAACCACTTGCATAGTCCTTGTCGTGATCAAGGAACAGTCCTTGCGACGCATCTCCTTCAACAAGCCCCACAACTTGTCAAACTGCCTCATCCTCCCCAAGATGTAAAGCATGTTATCATAAGAATCAGCACTATGAAAGAATCCTCTCCTTCGACCTGCCAGAGAGAAGAACTCCAAAACTTGCAATCCATTACAATGACCAAACCTCGCCTTCCTCAAAACCTCATCGACCAATTGATTAGACAAGAAGATCCCACTCTCCTTCAACAACCTGCCCAACTCATTCTGATCACTGACTTTGCTTTTACATATAATCTCATAAATGGCATCAGCTTCACTCTTTCGATGGATCAAATGAGTACCCTTTTCTGAACTCCCATCCTGATGTCCCACGACCTCAGATGTACAAAAAAGTGAAAAGTGAGAGGCAAAAGAAGCATTGAAACCATTACAATGGGAATTACTGCGGAATGAGCTAAAAGCATGTGGGGACCATGATAATGAAGCAAAGATATCACGAACACTATTTGAGAAAAGGATGGATGACATAGATCTGGCACATGTCTTCACAGTCATGCCTGACTCTTTCAAATATTTATACATTTTGTTATTGCTACGTACACCAAACTGAAAAAATAAGAACAAAGATATGTTAAATTCAAATTAAAATGTTATGAGAGAGAAGAAAAGCAAGAGAACTTCATGCAAAAAGGGAATGAAATAGTTGAAGCACTTGAACATAGTGCACAATCAAAGGAGGCACCCACATTCTCTATCAACAGTCATAAAAATCCAAGTGAAGAATACCACCAAATAAACGCACTTAATGAACTAACTTCAATCACACAACCAATATAATTGGATGGCTCACAAATAGGCACTTGTAAAGCAACTTATGGTACAATGTTCAGAGGAATGCCCAAAGTGTTCATGTTTAGTATGTGTTGAAGTATGTTAGATGGGTCTCGGGACCGGGTCCAGATCCGTATCCAATCCAACTTGTAGCCCTTGTTGGGCATTATTTAAGTCGTGTAACCCTAATCCTTAAGGTGTGAATGAAAGACTAAGGAGAGAGAGTGTCTGGCGGCTAGTGGGCACCGGCTCCTCCTCATTCGTGGTTTTTTCCCTCTTGTTGAGGGTTTTCCACGTTACATCGTGATCGTTGTTTCTCTTCCTCTTCTTGTTCGTGTTTCTACATGGTATCAGAGCCGACGAGTTTGAGAAATTTTTAGGGGTTGTGAAGTTCCAACCCTAATATCTCTCACCGCTACCACGGCCACCACTGCAGCCGCCGCCGCTGCCGCTGCAACAGCCACCGCCGCCGCTGTCGCTGCCACCACCGCCGCTGTACCCAATACCACCGTCGTTGTTTCCGCCGCCGCTGGTGTCACCCTTTGCGCCATCGCAGCCACTCTTGCGGCGTCGCTCTTGCGTTGTAGACCGTCACCGTTGTCCCTTGCACCACTGCCTTTTGCGCCGTCGCCTTGCTTCCTGGAGAAGAAAGAAGATATGCGTGCTTAGGCACTTCCTAGGCTTGCCTCCCCCTATTCACGTCACTTCCTAGGGGTCTTTTGCAAATCCGGTGAAGTACATCCGCCTCTTACCTGCAATATATTGCTTGGTTGATCTTTGATTCCATCTTCTTGTTTTTTTGGCGCCCACCATGCAAGAAGAGGTGGCTGGTCCGTGACTTGGTAGAGGACGTAAAGGAGGAGAGGAGTGTAACTTGAGGATTGCCTCAACGTCCGCCGGCGCTCCGGCGATCGCATCCCCCTTTCCTTACAAAAGACCGGGGCTAAATTGGTCTTACGGGTGAAGGCTTTCCTCGTCTCAAAGTTGATTTCCTATTCACTTCTATACCTTGATACTTGTTGGGTTTTGCCTCTTGGATCTTGATTCCAGGAAGGAGAACGTGTGGCGCAACCTCTACCCGTGGGAGATTGCAGTCCGAGAGAGAGAAGGAACCGCTTCCGTCGAGCGACATCGACGATCGTTTCCCCCAATCGACATTCCGTTCACTCTTGGGGCTGATTGGGAATCCGGTGAAGATATTACCTCTCTCTCTTTATCGTTCCTTTCTAGATAGAATTTGATTTTTCTCTCGTTCTTGTGATTCTATCCAAGGATATTACTGCCCGTTGGTGCTCTCCGTTGTCACCGGTGCCTCTCTTGTTGTATCATTGCTCGTGCCTCCTGTTGGACTATCTATGATTATGGCAGCTTCTTCATCTATAGACGTGATGGCGGATTGCCGTATGGGAGAGTGGATCATTGACAGTGGCGCTACTCACCACATGACAAGCGATCCTAAGGTCTTTCATGGGTATAAGCTTTCATCAGGAAAGGATCGTGTTTCCCTTGTCGATGGTTCATCTATCTCTGTGGCTGGAAAAGGGAGTCTCCCACTTTTGAACAAGTTCTTAGTCCACAATGCTCTACATGTTCCTCATATTCCCTTGAATCTCTTGTCGGTTAGCAAGATCACGAAGGAGTTAAATTGCGAACTTATATTTTCCGCTGATCGTTGTGTTATGCAGGACTTGGTGACAGGGAAGAGGATTGAGATTGGTCTAGCTTCTGACGGGCTCTATCGTTTACCTATGCGTGCTGCTCAGGCTCTCATGATGCCAGTCAACCAAGCCATGAAGAATAGAGAGGACTCCCTTCAGTTGCTTCTACGTTGGCATGAGCGCCTTGGACACTTGCCTTTTGGCCTTCTTAGACAGTTGTTTCCTGATATATGTTCCAGGTTAGATATGACTATGGTGTCTTGTGATGTCTGTCACCTGGCCAAACATGTTAGGGTTTCATACCCTTTGTCTAGCCATCGGTCTAATGAGGTATTTGCCATGATTCATTCTGATGTGTGGGGGCCTGCAGGGATTCCTTCTTGTCATGGTTTGTAATATTTTATCACCTTTATAGATGATTATTCTCGTAACACTATTGTCTACTTGCTGAAAGACCGTAGTGAAGTTCCTACTGTCATAGAGACTTTCATTGCTTATGTGGAAACTCAATATGGAGCATCTGTTAAGACATTTCGATCTGACAATGCTCGAGAGTATATGTGACAGCCTGTTGATAGCTTCTTTCGAAAAAAGGAAATTGTTCATGAAACTTCATGTAGTTATACCCCTCCTCAAAATGGAGTTGCTGAACGAAAAAATCGTCAGTTATTGAATATGACTCAGGCTCTTCTTTTTCAACGTCATGTTCCAAAAAAGTATTGGGGGGATGTTGTGCTGACCAGTGCGTATCTTATAAACCGGTTGCCTAATTGTGTGTTGAATGGGAAGACGCCTCACTCTCTGTTACCGGGGAGTCGTGAACCTTTCTCTCTTCCACTCAGAGTTTTTGGTTGTGTTTGCTTTATTCACAATCATAGTCCTCACATTAAAAAGCTTGATCCAAGATCTATTAAGGGCATTTTTTTAGGGTATTCTCCCACTCAAAAAGGGTACAAGTGTCGAGACCCTTCCACTGGTCGGGCCTATGTTACCAAAGATGTCACTTTCTTTGAACATGTTTCCTATTTTGGTGAGAATCCTCTTCAGGGGGAGTACTCTATGTCACGAGAAGAGTATTCTTCGAGTCAGGAAATTCAGTTTACAGATTTTTTGGACTACAGGCGTGACTCCGTTGGTCTATCTAGTGAGGTGCATGAACAGGAGAAAAATGGTCCATCTAGTGAGGTGCATGAACAGGAGAAAAATGGAGAGTGTTCCACTGAGGTAGAAGAGAAGTGCAATCGTCTATTTGGGCAAGTTTACTCTATGCGAAGAGTTTGTACAGATGAGATGACAGGTGGTGAGAATTCTACTCCTAATCCAATTAGTCCTTCCCTCGATGACCCAAGTCGTGCGCAGAAGCAACCTGTTGAAGAAGAGATTCAAACTGTTGCTGCTAGTGAAGAGCTTCCCATCGCCCTGCGAAAGGGTGTCAGGTCATGTACTCAACATCCTATTGGTAACTTTGTTTCATATTCTAGACTGAGCAAGGACTACAAATGCTTTGTATCTTCTCTTTCTTTGACTATGATTCCTAGGAATGTTGCTGAGGCTCAGAGTGATCCTAAGTGGACTTATGCAATGTAAGAAGAGATGGAAGCCTTGCGAAGAAACATGACATGGGAAGTTGTAAAGATTCCTGGGGCGGCTCACTTGGTTGGATCTAAGTGGGTCTACACCATCAAGTACAAACCAGATGATAGTGTTGAAAGATACAAAGCTCGTTTTGTGGCCAAGAGGTTTAGTCAGAAATATGGGATTGATTATTTAGAGACATTTGCTCCTGTTGCGAAGATGAAGACTGTCAGAGTCATTATCTCTTTAGCTGTGATGAAGGAGTGGAAGATGTACCAACTTGATGTCAAAAATTTCTCAATGGAAACCTTGAAGAGGAAGTATATATGTGTATACCTCCAGGATATGAGGAACCTGGAAAATGTTGCAAGCTAAGGAAAGCTTTATATGGGCTCAAGCAATCTCCTCGAGCATGGTTTGAACGACTCAGACTTGTCATGAGACAATGTGGATACCATCAAGGGAATGGAGATCATACACTCTTTGTGAAGAGAAATGAGCAAAAGGTTACTATTCTGTTAGTATATGTTGATGATATGATTGTCACAGGTGATGATGAAGATGAAATAATGAAGTTAAAGAAACTGTTGGCGATCGAGTTTGATCTTAAGGACCTTGGTAAGTTGAAATACTTCCTTGGCGTAGAAATTGCTAGGTCTGGGACTAGCCTTGTGCTAAATCAACGGAAGTACACTCTAGATTTGTTAAAGGAGACTGAGAAACTAGGGTGTAGACCAGCTTCTACTCCTCTAGATGCTGGCCATAAGCTAAGTCTTAGAGACGGAGAGCCACTCTGTGAAGAGGCAAAAAGAAGATATCAATGTCTTGTAGGGAAGTTAATTTATCTTACTCTCACTAGACCTGATATTACCTTTGCTGTGAATGTGATGAGCCAGTTCATGCATGCTCCCACAGTGTCCACTTAAAGGCAGTTGACAGGATCTTGTGCTACTTGAAGAGGAACCCTGGCAAAGGTCTCTTATATGTCAAGCAAGACACTCTTGGAATTGAAGGTTATTCAGATGCAGACTGGGCAGGTTGTATTGACACTAGGAGGTCCACCTCTGGCTATTGTATTTATTTGGGAGGGAATCTCATAGTGTGGAGAAGTAAAAGGCAAGATGTTTGTTCGCGTTCCAGTGCTGAAGCATAATACAGAGCTGTTGCTATGGGAGTTTCTGAGCTTTTGTGGCTAAAAGTATTGTTGACTGATATTGGTATAAAGGTTGAAGAACCAATGAAGATGTATTGCGATAACAAGTCCGCAATTAACTTGGTCAACAACCCTGTGCTTCACGACAGAACAAAGCATGTTGAGATTGACCGGCATTTCATTCGAGAGAGAATTGATGCTAAAGAACTTGTACTTCCTTACATGAGATCTGAAGACCAAACGGCTGATGTTTTGACGAAGGCTTTATCTTCGACCTCATTTGAGAGAAATGTATCCAAGTTGGGCATGTTTGATATGTATGCCCAACTTGAGGGGGAGTGTTGAAGTATGTTAGATGGGTCTCGGGACCGGGTCTGGATCCGTATCCGATCCAACTTGTAGCCCTTGTTGGGCATTATTTAAGTCGTGTAACCCTAATCCTTAAGGTGTAAATGAAAGACTAAGGAGAGAGAGAGTCTGGCGGCTAGTGGGCACCGGCTCCTCCTCATTCGTGGTTTTTTTCCTCTTGTTGAGGGTTTTCCACGTTACATCGTGATCGTTGTTTCTCTTCCTCTTCTTGTTCGTGTTTCTACAGTATGTTCCATTAATTCATTTATATAGAGTTAATGAGGGTTCAAGACTTCAAGTGCATGGAACTTTTGAAGTAACCCATCTTTGGATGGGTAAGTTTCCAATCAAGACAGATCCACTACGGCAGTGTACCAGCTGTCTTCCTGGCACTTTTTGTTTCTCCTTCAACCCAGTTGAAGTAATCGATGCAAAATGCCCACATTTATATTCACAGGGGAAAACAAAAATCATCGAAGAAGGATGGTATATCAAATTTATATTTATGTCCTCTGTCACCAACTTTTTTTCTCTCCCCCTTTGTCTTCTTTTTCCTTTTAACAACCAACCTCTCTACCCTAGGACTGACAGATCTTTTAGGGAGAGAAAGGGACATCCAGTCCCATTTGGAACTGGTTTTGCTAAATTTCCTATATATATATATATATATAAGACCATGTAAGTACATTATGAGTTACCAATCAACTTGATTGACGATTTAGAAGGTCTCACATGCAAAATTATATTTTCAAAAGGGTGAGGAAGAGGAAACCTAGTGGCGCCCAAGATCTAGTTTATTCAATGATTGATAATCAGTCAACATAAAAATCAGGTGTCAAGATCCCATCAAGTCAATATCTAATACCCATGCCCACCTCTCTCTCTCTCTCTCTCTCTCTCTCTCTCTGTGTGTGTGTGTGTGTGTGTATATATAATATATATATATACATTAACGTACATGCAATATAGATGAGGAATTGAAATCAGTCGGTCAATGTCCTTTGCCGGATGGGTTTTTTTACATTTTTCAATGTTAAAAATTGTCGCAAATGGTGCATTTCACATTTTTTAATGTTGAAAAATATAAAAAAACCCATACAGCTGGCTGATTTCAATTTCACCATAATATATATATATATATATATATATATATATATATATAGAGAGAGAGAGAGAGAGAGAGAGAGAGAAGGTGGATCCCTCTGACCGGGAGGAATTCCCTCTCATCAAGGCTGCCCAATGCTTCTTTATATGTGTGTGTGTGTGTGTGTGTGTGTGTGCCGAACAAGAGAGAGTGGTAGCCACCATACCCTCATATGTCATACTTAATGGAAATTCTTTGGACCATCAGTTTTAATATTAAACTATGTTACATAGGTATTCCTAAAAGGCTGCCACACCCGTGTTGAAACTGGCACTGGTGCTTCTTCAACAATGCACATCTGATGCGGTGAGTTGGGCCAAAACTGACCATTTCAAATGCACACCTAACTAAACTAGCTCTAATACAAAAATTTATATATAAATATACAAAAATGAGACTTTCAAACTGTTAAATAACTATATAACAAAAGATGTATATACATACACTTATAAATACAACCTCACTGCACACACACCTAATTTTTTTTAAAAGTTGCTGCATTTGCATCCACAGACGCACCAACACCCACACTATGTGACATAGATATTAAGTTGAGAAAAATTGAAAGCCAAGTTACCTTTAAAGAGATAGAAATACCCTTCAAAGGAGGAAACAAATAAGTTTCCTTAGTCAAGAGTCAAGACTTTTTGCTTCTTTTTAGAAGATATTTTGGTCTATTCAAAATACAGCTTAACTTTTATTTTCTTATTTTAATATCCATTATCTAATCTCTTTGAAATTGATAGCCCAAAGTCAAAAGATTCCTATTAAGTTAGGCATATGAGGGTTTCGTAACTATATATATATAAATATATATATATATATATATATATATATATATATATATATATATATATAAACATGGTCACAAATACCGTTTTATATATATATATATATATATCATGGTCACAAATACCGCTTTGGAGTTTTAAAGGGCGAGGCTTTTCTCGGGTATAATACAGCGAGCTTGAAAAAAAAAATGAAAAAAAAAAAGGAAAAGTATGGTAAATTTTTAAAAATTTAAAAAAATCCTAAAAATTAGGGGAAAATAAAATAAAAAAATAACTAATAAGACAATAAGTGTATGATTTTACATATATGTATACTATATGATTATAATTATATGTATAACATAAACACAACAACCATCAATTATTTAGAGCTGCACACCAGTGTGCACCTGATTTCTGGTGTAGCAGCAAATTTACAGTGTGGTCAGCACCCATGTGACAAACCTAGTAATCACGGTGAAGTTCAAAATATGCAGAAAAATTAATGGACACGCTTCAACACGATGTGTGCATTCCATTTAGAGCCCCTTATGTTGGGATTTCTCCCCTCATGGATACACAAAACCAAATGTATATGCCCTAAACAAAACAGGATCATGCTCATGCTAAATCATTGAATTAAACAAAACCTTAAACTTAAAGCGGAAGCGTACCTGAATCCATCTGAAGAATTGGACGGTAGATCGCGGTAGGATCTTCCAGGGTCTTTGCGGCGCGCTTGAGGTCTCTCTCAGATGGGGAAGAGGAAAACCCTAGAAACCAATGTTTCAGGCAACCATTGCATGACCCCAGGGACCACTACCATTTTATAATGAGGACAATTACGAATTCCACCCATCAAAGAGTCCGTAATTGCGTACTGGTATCTATACATTTCAAAATTACCCCATACCATCTAAAATGACGTAATATCCCAAAATTCAATCACTTAAGCGGATATTTACGTTAAGATAGCCATAATGTCTGAAATTTCTAATTGACATATGTCGGCCCACCAAATGATCTTACAATCTCCCACTTGGGCTAAATATGTCTTCATACATTCAGACATTACACAAAACCTTAGGAGCTCATAATTGCTATCTTATTAAACGTCATTTTCACCAATCTCGTCCATGACCATATCAACACAGAACCAAAGCGGCTTTCGGTATAATAAAATTAGCTAAACCTTCAATGATCACAAATGTTAACATAATCAATGACATAGATCTGATATGGATGTATAGCATGAGAATTACATGCAATGTGATTACAACATGTCTATTCTCAACTGGTCCAACTTTAAAACCTTATGGAGATCAAAAAACACAAACACATAAACACAGAATGGAACCAAAGAACCAAAGAATTTTAAACTTTATTCTGCAGAAAACTGAATACGTGTCCATACATAAGAGCAAACAAAATACAAACTCCCACTAAACCAACACATCATCCAAAGGCAACACCCCCATACGAACAACATGTTCATGAAATACCTTAGGTGTTAAACCTTTGGTAAGCGGATTCGCTATCATAGAGTCTGTCCCAATATGCTCTAAAGACACCTGACCATTCTGTATCCTTTCTTTAACAGCCAAAAACTTAATGTCGATGTGCTTCGACTTTGACAAACTGCGGCTGTTATTAGAGTACATGACTGCTGAATTACTGTCACACAATAACCTAAGTGGTCTTTCAATATCATTCACAATGCGCAGCCCCGTGACAAAATTCCGCAACCACAAAGCATGATTGGATGCCTCGTAACATGCTATGAATTCTGCTGTCATGGTTGAAGTAGCTATAAGTGTCTGTTTGACACTTTTCCAGGATATAGCTCCTCCAGCCAATAGAAATACATAGCCCGAAGTAGACTTACGACTGTCTTGGCACCCAGCAAAGTCAGAATCTGAATACCCAATGATCTCCAACTGATCTGACTTCTTGTATGTGAGCATAAAATCTTTTGTTCTTTGTAAGTACCTCAATACTTTTTTGGTTGCTTTCCAATGATCCATACCTGGATTACTTAAGTATCTGCCTAACATTCCCACGATAAATACAATATCCGGACGAGTACAAACCTCAGCATACATAAGGCTTCCCACAACAGATGAATAGGGAATCCTTTCCATTTCCTTAGATTCGATTTCACTTTTAGGGCACTGTTGGAGACTAAACTTTTCTCCTTTAGCAACTAGAGCATCTCCTGGTTTACAATCCTTCATGTCATATCGCTGAAGCACCTTATCAATGTAGACCTTTTGTGATAATCCAAGAATACCCCGAGAACGATCTCGAAATATTTGGATCCCCAATACAAAAGATGCACAACCAAGATCCTTCATGTCAAACTTTGTTGACAAAAAATTCTTAGTTTCATGCAATATGCCCACATCATTACTTGCCAACAATATATCATCGACATATAAAACCAGAAAGATAAATTTACCCCCACTGAACTTTTGGTATACGCATTCATCAACCATATTAGTTTCAAAGCCAAATGAAACTATAACTTGATAAAATTTGTAATACCACTGATGGGAAGCTTGCTTTAGCCCATAGATGAATTTCTTGAGTTTGCAAACCATTTTCTTTGTATCTCCTGAAGCAAAGTTTTTCGGTTGCACCATATATATCGTTTCATCAATATCTCTATTTACAAACGCTGTCTTAACATCCATCTGATGCAGCTCTAAGTCAAAATGAGCTACAAGTGCCATTATAGTTCTGAAAGAGT
Source organism: Nymphaea colorata (assembly GCF_008831285.2). NCBI lineage: Eukaryota > Viridiplantae > Streptophyta > Magnoliopsida > Nymphaeales > Nymphaeaceae > Nymphaea > Nymphaea colorata. The sequence continues at coordinate 15,734,978 of NC_045142.1, forward strand.
CTTTCGACGAAACTGAAGAGAAAATCTCTGTATAATCAATGCCTTCCTTTTGAGTAAAGCCCTTTGCAACAAGACGTGCCTTATACCTTTCGATGTTACCTAATGAATCCCTCTTGGTTTTAAATATCCATTTACAACCAATGGGTTTCACACCTTCAGGCAAGGAAACAACTTCTCATACGTCATTGTCCATCATGGACTTTATTTCCTCATTCATGGCATCTTTCCACTTAAGAGATTTAGAACTCTTTATTGCTTGCTGGAGGTTGACAGAATCATCCTCCATTAAGCCCATATCAACATCATGTTCTTGGAGATAGACAAAATCATTTGAAATTGTATTTCTCCTCTCTCCAGTGGATCTCCTCAGTGGCACCTCTGCTTGATTTTCTTGAGGTTGTTGAGTTTGTTCTTCAGTATGGAGATCGACATCATTGCCTTTTTCTGAATAGAGTGGACTCAGGTCCCTCTTCAAAGGCAATGTGTTTAACCTAATCACCTCCCCCAAACTCAATATCCTCAAAGAAATGAGCATTTTCCTTTTCAAAGAATGACTTACTGAATGGACTATAAAACTTATAACCCTTAATGTTTGTTCATTTTCCCTTTATACAATCAGTGCAAACATTAAAGTTTACAAAATCAAGGGACTCAAGAATTTCTTTCGACATAAGCCTTTATATTCTCTATTCAGAGATATGTCCTAAGCGCCAATGCCATAACATAGCAGAATTCTCTTTGGCTAATTTTCTTTTAGTACCACTAGACGTAACATACAAGGTTTCATTATATGAAGCAACCATATCAAGCAAATAAAGGTTATCACTACTAGACAAAGAACTAGTGGCAATCAAATTTGAGTACAGAAACAACTTAAATTTACTTCCTCCAAATGAACAATAATAACCAAACTTGTTCAATGAGGAAATAGGAACCAAATTCCGTCTAAAAGACGGCACCACATGAGTTTCTGTCAAATTCAAATAACAACCAGTCTTTAACAATAACCGAAAATCTGCTATGGCTTCAACTTTCGCCTTCTTGCCATCGCCCACATAGATGAATCTTTCAGCATCAATTGGCGCTTGACAATTTAGGTAGCCTTGCATAGAGACACTTATGCGAGTGGTAGCACCTGAATTTACCCACCAAGTGTTTCTGGGTACTGAAATTAAATTAACCTCGGAACAAACCAAAGTGAAAATTGTACCATTCCTTTCACGCCATGCGTGATACTCAGTACAATCCTCCTTCATATGACATTCACCCTTGCAAAAGAAGCAGCCTAATAGGCATTCCTTATGCTTCTTTTGTTTTTTAATGGATGATTGGTCAACTGCAACTTCTTTAACAGTCTTTCTTTTCTTACTTATAAAAATCGAATCATTTAACTCAGGAATAGTACTCAAAATTTGCAAATATCATATAAGCAGAACTCATTATACAAAGAACAAACCAAAGTGTGCTCACAATCAATACATGTACAAAGATGAAACAACAAATATAAATGAATTTAAACACAATGGCCCAAAACCCATCACAAGGTACCGGTGCAACGTTAATATCCAATCTTTGGATTGAAATACTAACTGCAAGTGTTATTCTTGGTCAACAATGAATATAGATAATTAACCCTATCAAACAACGAGCCTATCTTTGGATTGACTCACTATTCACATGAAAACCTGAAAAATTATCACATATTTATTGCCCTGTATACTTAAACCTGACCAAACAACAATCCTCCTTTGGGTTGATCATTGCCCGCATGGATCAAGTATACTATCATCTAATGTTTAAAACAGACAAATTCATACAACAGAGGTCACTTTGGCGACATAAAATACAAACTTACTCATTTCAAACAACAGACATGGCCAAAGATCAAATTCATAATCCAAATATTCATCTAAAGTACACCTATAAGTTTAAAACATGTAAAACATGATACATGAATTAAAATTTACATATAAAATTTGTCATTCATTGAATCCAAAACCAAATGATTTAATGATGTGACACATACAAAATTTTCTTACATTGAATTCAAAACCTGATGCATTACTTATTCTTGATGATAATGTGGTTTAACATGTGGTAATCAATACATAAACACATCGTCCCATTTTTTTTCTTAACAAACTAAAGAGATGCTCCCCAAGATGACACACTGAGTCGTACAAATCTTTATCTAAGAGCTTTTATAGTTGCTTCTTCAATTCTTCTAGCTTTGCATGTGCCATAAAATATGGTACCTTGGAAATGAGGGTTTTTTATGGTAACAGCTTGAACTCAACTTTCCTTGTCAGAGGCAAACCTAACAACTTTAGGAAACACATCAAGATGCTAACTTATAGTGGCAAGACTTTAAAGTTTCAAAAGCTTACTTTCACCGGTCAAAGACAATCAACAAGAATGCAACACTTTTTTTTTTAATAGTTGTTTGGCTTTTATGTTAGACACCATTATCTTGTCAGTTCAACTAGCTTTTTGAATTTAGAATATCACAAGCTGCATTTCATGACTCAACAATTATATTTGCTTCTTTATGTCCAAAATAAATCTTGAACTCACTGAGTCGTATAAATCTTTATCTAAGAGCTTCTATAGTATAAATCTTTATCTAAGAGCTTCTATAGTTGCTTCTTCAATTCTTCTAGCTTTGCATGTGCCATAAAGCTGAGTCGTATATGACACATTGAGTCGTATAAATCTTTATCTAAGAGCTTCTATAGTTGCTTCTTCAATTCTTCTAGCTTTGCATGTGCACACTGAGTCGTATAAGTCTTTCGTTTGGTCTGCATCTTCCACTTTGCATGTGTTGACTTAAATCCTTATGGTGATTCTTTTGTGTTTGTAGCCAGTCCTCCTCCATGCATCTCGCCATGGTGACTACCTCTTTTAGATCGTGAGGTCTTCTAAACATCATCCTACTTCATATGTCATCCTTTAGTCTATGAACAAATTTGTCAACTCACGCCTCATTAATGGTGTACATACATGGATGGTACATCGTCATGTGTCGGTACTTCAATATATACTCCTCAAAGCCCATATTACTTTGTTGAAATTCTAAAAATTCCTACATTTTCTTGTTCATTACATGCACAAAAAAGTATGTATTGAAGAAGGTGTCCCAAAACTACTTCGATTAAATTGGTTGTTAATTTGCAAACTTGACCTCATGAGTGGACTTCCACCATAACTTTGCCTTGTCTTTCAATAGATATGAACCATAATTCGCTTTGTCTTCTTTTGGCGTCTTGAGAAATTCAAAAATACGTTACACCTCTTCGATCAACTCTTCCATCACATCTAGGTTGCCATCTCCAGCAAAAAGAGGCGATTTCATTGATATAAACTGTTTAAAGGACACTGGAGTTGGCTTCTCCTTGGGTGGAGCACTAGTCTCTTCCGCGATTCGTCCTTGACTCCTCTTGTTGTTCACCTTCATCTGAACTAAGGAGAGCAATGTATGTAAGGCTTATCCGCTATTGGGGTATGGATTGGTAGGGTTTGGGCACCCACTTTGGTTGGAGCAATTTGTTAACCTAGAGCTCAATCATCTAAAAGGGTGTGTGCATATGAATGGTCCGAACTAGCCCCTCTCTACGCCTCATTAGTTGATCCACCTTGCTTCTTACCCCTACCATGGTACTCCATCCGTACATCCATGAACCTCTATTCATATTAAAACATCTATAACAAACTCTCCAAGTCAAACCAACAAAATACAATGACACAAAAATTTCAAAACAGCAATCCATCACACTTCCATGCATCCATATGCATATAATATTATTTAAATTCAACTCAAAACTACCATATAAGCTTATTCAAGTGGCACATACATGAGAAACTAGGCTTTATAAATTGGATTTTGCTCACATCCACAATGGGTCTTACCCTTATTTACACCCCAATTTGTCACTTTTTCTTCTTTTTAACACAACACATTAAAGCTTTGACGATACAACAATCAAAGCATAGCTACAATTTCAAAATAAGAATGAGCCTAACTATTTCATTTATGTACAAAAGATTGTTTGTACAAAAATGACTTTACATGATCATAAGTGGCCTTATAACAAAAACTGATGTTCAAACAAAAAAGACATCAATGGACCATAAAAGCAAGATATGATATATCGGCACTATGATGCACAAAACTTTCTAGTAGGATATGAGCCATGCCATGTGATCAACCTACTACCATGGTTTGCAAGGACCTAGAAAAGAAAAACAATAGAAAGCTGAACATTCAAAGCATGACGACAAACTAGATAAATCTCTAACTCTTTAATAAGAGCTAAGATCTGGAAATAAAAAAATGTGAGGAATCATACGCATAATTGCACATAGATAGTTACCTACCTTATCTTAGACTATCAATCTATCATTTCCATATGCCACAAAATGTAGGGATATAGCTAATCGTTACTGACAACACATTTTATTAGTTGATATCAATTTATTTATATTTTCGATTTCAATTTACAACTCCTATGGGTATAAAGCACAGCCCGTGCACACTACAGGTGACCTCAAGTCAGAAGACAATTCTTGTGGTAGCCTAAAACACTACACAGTCGTATTCGCTGCAGCAATAGAACAGTCCACCAAGGAAGAATGTACTCAAGGGGAAGTTGTTCGACCTTCCCATAAGAAACTCAGGTAAAGAAGGTGGGAGTTCAATGCTCCAAACCACAAATACAATGATATCATAGAGCCTTGCACAGCCTGCTCCCTAAGCAAACAAGAGCGGTGAACGCACGATATATCCCAAATGTATTGCCATGTCCAACTGGCCTCCATTCAAATTAGCATTTATTGGAAATTAATGATGTAGAAAAGCATACACATTATGTTCGGCTAAACACAAGGTCAGCTCAACCTCTTGTGCCAAACCAACCCCAAACCATATTCGTAAGGAGGTCGCATGTCAAGTTATTGCCCTTAGAGCTAGTTAAACAACAATCAAAGGATAACACCATTACTTTCAACAAGCCATTCCATGTCTGCCTTAACCATGTATGATATGGAGTACACTTGAAAATTTAGCATAGTGTGCAATAAATGGTAAATTTCACTATTTAATTTATTTGATACACATAATTTCACAATCACAAAGAACAAATGAATTCAACATCATCCAATTCATACAAAACCTCAACTGAACTATAGGGAGTATTTTCGGCCAATAGTTGGCACGTAACAATATGAATCAGTTATCATGGTAGGATGTTTACTAATACTCAATCATGATTGAGGAGGTATCCAACTCAATATCCCACCTAAATATATCATAAACAATTACATTTCTAACATACTTATGTCATTACACAATAATTAAAGACAATCATTTATTTCATATGATCTTCATTTGTGGGATAGAACATCCATTTCATGGATCATTCAAAACAACAGAATGTTCACATGACCTAATGATCCAAAGAAAAACCACACTTGGGAGTGCGAAAACTAATTTACATTTGGCTCTAGGTAGGGATTTGCCTATGATGTCATCATACATGATGTATGTCTCTATAAACAACAAAAAACACTGCACGTTTGAATCCTCTCTATGAGGGTCCACTCAATGCACATGGTCCACCTATAAGAACTTAGAACCATGAGTTCTCGAGTCTGCTAGTTTGTTCATAGTGCAAATTTCAAGGCGGTGAATAAACAAAGTCAAAGTTGGTGCGCCAAAAGGAGGGAAGGCAATTTCTCAACCCTACAAGATTTCCTTTCTTCTCATCATCAGCTTATATGGAGTGAGCCTGCTATTTGATTCCAATCCAACATCTTTCTCCCAACTTCGACAATTGCACCAAATTATATTGAATTTGACCTCAACACACCAGTTGGGCCAATTTCAGGTCAACTAGGAATCTTCCACTTTTTCTTAGCTCATCAATTCCCGTAAATCCTTGACCTAAGGCCTAAGTACCTAAGCTTTTTGACATTTTTTTCAAATGTCTTGATCATAAGTTAATATTAACTTTTGCGCCTCTCTCACACACACACATATAATATAAATTCTCATGAAATTTTCCCGTCAAGCAATCACAAAGCCTAAAAGAGATGTCTGATCATAGGTGGCATTAATTAACATCAAATTTAAATGGTCAAGCTTAAATGTTTTGATGCAATTTTGTGTAAACTTACCCAAACTAAAATTTTAGAAATAACATCAATTTTGCATCCTAGAAATAACATTAGCTCTATAAATTCTTGCACAATGTTTATCCATTCATCCATGACAATGAGTCTTATTCGTGCATCCACATATATCCATCTTACTCAATTTACAACTCTCTAATTTGATGTTCTTGTAATCACCTCAAATTTTTTTAAAAGACTACACTTTTTTATCAAAACACAAAATGCCATTTTTGGATCCAAATTAGATCCAAAACGCAAGTTCAAATCCAAATCAAGCATTTCAGAATCATTTGCTCCTCCTTTTTACAAAAAACCTCCTTTTAGAGGGTGATTTTGGTCTTTTTGGTGGGCAAGACCCATTTGTCCCTCCTTTTAACAAAGAATCTCCTTTTAGAAAGCGATTTTGGTCTTTTTTGGTGGGTAAAACTCATTTGTCCATTCTTTTGACAAAGAACCTCTTTTTAGAGTGCGATTTTAGTCTTTTTAGTGGGCAAAACATATTTGCCACTCCTTTTGACAAAAACCCTCATTTTAGATGGCGATTTTAGTATTTTTGGGTGGACAAATGCCCAACTCATTTTTAAAATATATATATATTTTTATAAGCCTAATGGTCAATCATACCCATTTTCAAACCATTTCTTTTTCAAAATAATTCAAAATTATGAGAAATTCGGATGAAAATGAGGTGAAATTCAAAAAAATTCAAATTTTGGGTTTTTGACTCCAAAATCTCTATAAATACCCCCCACTTCCCCATCTCTTGGACAAGAGTGGTCCTTGGGAGAAACCCTAGAGTATTCTCACTTGAAGACTTAGAGTTTCTCTTGAGCTCTTTCTCTCTCCCTCTTCCTCTTTCCATTTCTTTTTTTCTCTAACTTGAAGCAAGTTACAACCATCTTGGAGGCATCATCTTGGAGCTTCACTCAAGAGAATCTTCAAGCTAAGGTGTTCATTTTCTCTAAGTCTGTTCTCATTTAGAAGTATGTAATCCAAACCTCACTCTATTCTTTATTTTCTTTCCTCACTTCTTCATCTCCCCATGGACATATGAGATAACTCTCACTCTCTATTTTATAGTCACGAGGCTATACTCGAGAGCACCAGAAGCATGATAAGATGAGATAATCTTTCATTCTACGATTAAATCATGTTATTCATTTTTTCAAATATAATCTTGTTGTTGTTGCTCTTTCCTTTATCGAATATAGACTTCTTTTGCTTTCCTCATTTTCTTCTCATCTTCTTCTCCCCATGGCCAAAGGAGATAGCACTCAATCTCTTTTTTTGGAGACAAGAGACTATGCTCAAGTGCACCGGGAGCATGGAAAGATGATATGATCTTTCATTTCATAGTTACATCATGTCATCCCTCCTAGTTGAATCTTTCTCTTTTCATCTCTCTCTCTCTTTCCTTCCTTGAATATTGTATATATATTATCCATGCATAGTTGTATATTATCCATGCATAGTTGCTTGGTTTTTCATTTATATGTGAATGTATGGTGGGAATGAGAGTGTGGTTTGAGGATTCTTTATCTTCATATTGATTTTTGAGGTTGGGACTTGTTCAACCCGAGGAAACCCTCACAAATATATACATGTTAATATGCATTTGCATGACATTTCACGTTAGTTTCATTTTAATCATTTCATTAGGAACCCTAATGAGCATCTTATTCTATGATTTGTCTTCTTCCATACCCAACGGTGGAAGAAATATATCCATTATGGCAAACCAAATCATAACATTTTATGTTTTTATATAAATCATATTTTCTAAAATATTTTCAAAAGAAATCTTTCTAATGCGGCCTTGAGGACTTAGCTTAGGCTCTTGCATGAGTCTAAGCTCCATTCCAGCCTATATCAAAATTTGAAGTCGGCTATTTTCAAATCATTCCTTGATTTTCATATTCATGAAAACGTATGCGTATATATATGTTATATAAGTATGCATGCACATGAATATCTTTCTTTGTTACTTCTCTTTTTATGATTTAACATACTTTTATAAACTCTCATATATATATATATATATATATATACACGTGTATTCCATTTAAAAATTTTTCTTTTTCTTTTTAAAATGATCTTCTCTTCTCTACTTGATATAAACATCATTTTCATAAGCTTTCATATATGTATACAAATACATATATTTCTTTTTCAAAACATGTGATTTTATGATTTTCAAGATCTTTTTCTTTCCCTATATCCCTCTTGGGATGTAGTCCTTCATCTTTTCTATTCTTTCAATATCTTACCATTTAAGATTTTAATTTTTCATTTGCCGACTTCATCAAGACCACAAACCAAGTAATGACCCAATATTGGATTCATGCTTGATGGTCTACAATCTCAATCCATTTTCAAAAACTTTTCCTTCATATATATGATATTTACAGAAACAAAAATCTTAGATGTATATTATGATAGGAATGCATCTAAATGAATGTTATGGTAGAAATGAATGATTTTCCCTTTCAATCATATAGGATCAATGCATCCATTCATTTTCACTCACTTAATGTCACGTATGATCACAAACACTTTTCCAAAAGAACTTAAGCAAGATGAGATGAAGCTCTAAGTAGGTGGTAACCGAATTAAAGCAAAATCTTAAACCTACTTAATGTCTTAAGAGAACACTAAAATGATTTCAAAATAACTTTTCAAGCTTCTCAATATTCACAAGGATTTCCTTCTAGTTTTTCAAAAACATTTCACATTCTTAAGCAACTCTTCAAGAACTTTTTCAAAAATTTGAAACATCAAACTTTCAATATTTTTCTACATCGCATATAAAATCAAAGAGATGTTCAAGTTAAAACGAAATGCATCAATAATAAACATAGCCATTGGGTTGATTACTCCCGGTAAAGGCGCCGGGGACGGTCGACCCTCGTACCGACGGGCGAATCACTTTCTTTCCTATTTCAAAACAAAAACCTCATTTTTCTGGAACACTCCAAAACCAACCAAAAATTTTGGGATGCAAACAGGTTCTCTATTGCCCAATAAATATTCTTAAAATGGAAAAATGGGCTAGTCTCATATCGCACTTTTAGCAGTCCCTCAAATTCATCATTTCCAACAATTTAGACCACACTAGATACCTCCACGAAAACCATGATGCCAAGAGAAGTCCTCAAGCCGTCGGGCACCTCTCAGCACACATGAATATCCACCACAGTTCACCTATTTGAAATCGGTAAGTGTTATACTTGACCTACAATTTTTATTGTGCCTTTATTCCTTTCTTCTTTTCTTTCTTTTGAACATCTTTCGTTTTCATGTTTTTAGTTCCTCCTCCTTTCGTCCACCAACATCCTTCTTTCCTTGTCACAAATCCTCCTCCTTTCAATCACTCTCATTTCTTTTTTTTTTTCCAAAGAAATCCTAACTAGAAGTACATGCCATCTCCAATGCTCCCTTTGCCACTCCCCTCTACACCACCTCAATGATAATGACATTGGCCAATTTCAAAGGGATCTGCCAAACCAAAGGCCTGAGTCCAGAAGTGGGTTGAGTTGTTACATCCAATAACTCATCACCAGAGGAGAATTTTTTAGGCGCTCTTGGAGATTGCTGGCTAGTGGATGGTGACTCGACAAAAGGGACTCACCAAATGAGGACTTGTAAGATGTCCATTGGCTAGGTTGACAACATCATCCCTAGCTCCAAGAATGGTTCTTTAGCTGCCTCTACCGGATCATTTCTCACCTACATTCCCATTATTGGCGTTGTGTTGCTCATCATTGTGGGAAGGTGTCGTTCACGCAACTCATTTGATTGCATTCACTATCCACTTCCGGCATCGCTATTATCGGGCAGAGCGTTGTGTGGTCGATATTTTGTTCGCTATTACTGAAGTTGTAATTGACTCTACTAGAGTTCCTTGCTCCTCCTAAACTTCATTGGCTAATGTTTTGGTATAAATGGGAAATGTTTTGCTGCCCATAGTAATGGCCAGTTCCTGCATTTCTCGTTCTAACCATAAGACAATGTTAGAATACACTTCTTTGCTGACTTAGGTTACATCTCCAGCTCCTTCGTGTCCAACCATGTTGGTCTAAAAGCTACATCTCATCATCATCTCAAATATCCTTACTAATGATATGAAATAGTCATGTACTGTAAAAAACCAACAAAAATGTCTCTATTCTGTCATCTTATCCACACCTACTTTATTCCTACCAATCGTCTTTCACTATTCTTATTTGGACTTCAGAACTCGCTTGAATGTTTTATTCCTGCAATTATGATCAAACTGCAAAACTAATGAAAATGTTCAATTAACAAGAACAAAACCTTAAAGAGATAAACAGTAGACGAATGAGCAATAAGCAAAATCTCACTGCCTTAATGCCAAAATCCATTGCACTAAGTTCTGCATGGCAAAGCTCGCTCCAAGTTCTAGACAAATAGCTATATATACAAATCAGCAGCGTTGCCAAGACAACAAGTTGAGGAGAGGCACTCCACAGTGACCAATGAACACAAGGCGGCCAGGAACGAGCATCGCAAAGTAGGTTATCCAAGGAGAGAGAGAGCTGAGGAATGATTTCCAGTAGGACCAACTCGGGGTCGACCACACATTACGTGGCACGCATGGGACTTCCCACATTAAATCTGCCGGAGATATTTCATTCCGAAAATCCCCTTGAAATCCGCCATTGTTCTTTCGGTCATGTCCATAGCATATGACAAAGTTTAAACGCGACAGAAAATTTCCGAGGTCGGTCGTTGGGTGCAAATGGTGGCTCTAGCCGTTCTCCCCGGCGTCAACCCCTTCTCCTCTTCACCTAGCAGCCAGCCGGAAAGTCGTTCCCGCGCAAGAAAACTGCCCCAGCCTCCCATCCCCGTTCCCAAGTACGCTCCCAAGAAGTCCTCCTCTGATAGCCCTGTGAATCCCGCTCTAAGAACTGTCCACCGAAGAACCAAGTATTACCGGCCGATCCCTGATAGCGGCGGTGTGGTAACCACCGATCAAAGCGGTCGGTCCGTGATTGTCGGGGAATCCGGCATCTCGTACCTCCTTCCTGATGCGCCTTTCGAATTCCAGTTCAGCTACTCGGAGGTCCCCAAGGCTAAACCTCTCGCTGTCCGGGAGCCAGCGCACCTGCCCTTCGCCCCGCCGACAATGCCGAGGCCGTGGACGGGAAAGCCTCCGCTAAGGAAGAAGGAGGACAAGAAAAAGAGGAAGATCCCCCTGTTTGAGCCGTTAAACTCACCAGAGGACGTAGCTGGCAACACGAGATTGTTGCAGAAGCCGGTGCCGTTCCGCAGGGAGGTGAAGACGAGGGAGGAGATTCTCGGGAAGCCGTTATCGAGGGCAGAGATTCGGGCGTTGGTTAAGCCTCTCGTTTCTACTAACCGACAAGTGAATCTCGGTTTGGTTTTATTCGTCTCCCCTCCACGCCTCTCTCTCCCTCTCTCCTTCCCTATAATGCTTATGGAGCAAAAGAATAAAATACGGTTTTGTTTTGTGCTGCATAATTTGGACTATCGTGCTATTCATAATGTTCATCTCTTGTGTTCTCCATTTGTTTGAGAGCTCGTGTCGAAATATATTTTGATCTATAGGAATTGCAATCTAGAAGTTCCTGGTTCCGTCGCATACTTCTTTATTTCTAGTAGGTCTGATCCATATTATATAATGTATTGTTGGGCGCACAGAGAATGCTATCATTCTCTGGTCCTAATGATAGTCCACCCATTTGGAGGTAAACGAGTTGGAGAAATCGATTACCAGGCTTACCAAATCGACATGTCATATTGGGAATGTATCTCTCTTACAAGTTCGATGTCAGGTTGGCTAATAAAGTTGGGTAAAGGCGCCGGTTTACAGTTCTTGAATTAACAGCAGAATTCAATTAACCTTCGAGATTGAGGGTTGTCCAAAGATGAATCTGCAGCTTGTCTGCGAGTTTCTCTGGTCTTACAAACTAGTTTGTGCTTGCGGGCAGTAAAGATTGGTGAGTTCATCAAAATCTGACATCAAAGCAGAAGATATTTGGAGAGGACATCAAGTGGATGTCAGAAGCCCTACGGGCGGAAGAGCTCTGCTAGAAATGATATACCTCTTATACATCCTTGCCAGTGTTGTAATCTCGTATGATATGAGCCGTAATTTTTGATCTTGTGATGCCATATACCACCCAATCACCCATATTGTAAGTAGGTGGTCTATCATACAAATCAGATGATACGAATCAAAACCATGAAATCTCTATTTATTGCATCAATATTTTTTTTTTCTTGATTTTTCTCTATTTTTTCATTTAAAGAATGTGACCTTGAGCCTTCATTTTGACTTTTAAAAGTATTTCTGAGAAAGTAACACGTATCACCTACAGGATTGAGTAACATATAATGGGTCTCATATTTCTTGAGTTCTACTAGTCATATGTAATTTGTACGTGTGTACTGAAGTTACTAATAGCTACTACACTGATTATGTGCCAAACGAATCTAAGTACCTAAAAAGTAAAAGGTACTGTAACATGCTTTAAACTTCATGTAAACATTATTGCCTATGTTGGTTTGAATAAATTCTATAATAAACCTTGACTAATGAAATTTTTTTCGGCATTATATGAATGATTATTTTCATTTTTTAAGAAATAGTCAAATGGGTATCAAGATAAATGAGTTTTTATGCATGGCTTACTCCTTGGAGTCCTGAAATAACTTAATGGTCATAAAGCATTTTTTCTTATTTGGAAGACACACATAGTCTCTTTTATAAAAACCATGATAGCTCTAATTTTTGTTGCATGAAATCAACCATAATTTTGTTTCCTTGATTTGTCCTATTTTTTCTATAATTTTTCAGGTTCTTTTGAACAAAGAACAATTTCATGATACATTTGCATTACAATACTACACCTTACAATACGGTGTATCTATTGGCCTGACTGATGTGGTTAGAATGTGCTTTTTACGTCATTCTTCCATGCCTAAAAATACTTTGAACTTTACATCCAGAAGCTTGATTAGTGGCCTAGGTTAGGTTGGTGATATCATCATCTTGGATTTGTGACCATCCTCTTAGGCAAGTGTAAACCTTGATAGCTTAAAACATTCTCACAATCTTGTCTCTCTCTTTCTCTCCCCTTTCTCTCTCATCATGCTAAAACACAAACATTTTTTAAGAAATTGTTTTTTAATATCATTTTAATGCCATTTTTTTGTCTCATTTTATCCCTTTCAATTTCTGCATCTACTTCCAGCAATTCCTTACGGAATCTCATTATAAGTGGAGTGGTTATCGGATGCGTTTGCCTTTACCTCAATTTTTAATTCAAGTCTTGGAAGTATCACGTTTTAACTGATAAGTCACATGGACAATTCAAAACAATTGGTTAGCTACGTCGTGTCTGAATTGACATGACATGGGTGCGGATGCAGTAACCAACAGTTTGCTTTCTTTCTTCTTTGAATAGTTGATAAAATCGAAGTTCTTAATTGTTAAGTAATGGATTCAATTGTGGAGTGTGGACAGTTTTTGTATCTCATGTGTCATGTGTGTGTGTGTGTATATATATATATATATATACCTGTGTTTTTTAAAAAATGCTGCAGCTGCAGCTGTAGCCTGCACCTGTGTGACATAGTTTATGCGAAATAGACACACATAAATGTGCACTCACATAAATTCATGTGTTGTATAGATAAACATATAAATTTCATTCTCTTCTGTTGGCAGCATTATGCTAGTAAAGAAGAAAAAGCAGACAGGTTAGCTGACCAAGATCTGATCCTAATTTTGAGTTTCTATTAAAAACAGAATCATGAAAAAAGCATAAAAAACTTGAGTAGGAAGGTTATCCACTATAACATTGAGAAAAGTCACCATCAAACTTTGCAATTGTGATAGGAAAATGGTTAAAATGAGACAGGAATGAAGCAGGACTTGGGAATAGAGGAGGCTTAGACTGTCAAAGGTCGCTCTAATCACAATGTGAAGCTCAACATTGACTAACTCTACAGGTTGTGATTCTTGGATAAACTCAAGATTGTGATTCTGGAATAAGAGGTTTGCCAACTTAGATAGAAAACAGTTTTACAGCAAACAATTTCAACAAAGGAAGCTGTAATTAATGAAAGAAACCACTGTCTTTGCAGTTCCTTCACCAGATTGGGGGCGCTTTTGAAAGAGATGCTTCTGCAAATGACTTGCTTTTTGTAAAATTAGATTATTAATTTTATGTTTTAGTTTAGGATTTTAGGTTAGAAATTAAAACTGGGATTTAGTCATTTATAGTTATGAAATTGGAAGATATTGCATGGTTTTAACTTTTATGTTATATAACTTTTAAATTTTAATCCTTCCATTTCATTAGATTTGATCCCTCAAATTTTAAATTATCTTTATTATCATGTTACTTTATGTGTTACCGTTATTGTGTATTTTGATTTTTTTTAATAAGTTCATCATCATATGTTTCTTATTGAACAAAGGCTTCAGTTTGGTTGTTTAATATTGCACTTTGCTGAACTTATTTTTTTGTTTTTGGGTGGGTTCCTTAATGCACGCAGTCTTGCCCAGGCTCTAGTCTCAGTTCACTGTCTAAGTAGCATAGGGCTTTTGACAACACAATTTGGTAAAGTATCATGTGGCACACAAGTTAATTTATCTATACCATTGAAGCAGTCTTATGGGTTTCTTTTCCAATATATTTTCAGATTTTACAACTTCCAAGAAATCTTACATGTCTATGGATGTGGCCATCTTCATCCCCTTAAAATGTTGGTGTTTGCATATGTGATGACATTTTATGTTTGACATAATTCTTTTCTTGCTACGGAAATCTTTTCTTCTTTCTTCAGTTTGTAGAATTAGCATTCATCCTAGGCGTGTAGGGCTAACTAATACAATGTTCACTAGCTGCAGCTGTTAATGTGTCTCAAAGAATGTGGTGATCATTCTCTAAAGTAGATGCTTATACAATGTAACCAATATTTCAGAACTTTGTCTTTGTTCCAAAGGGTAACACTCTTATGCATGGCTATGTATGCATGCAAAAAGTTATAAGCTTGTAATTTGTGCAAGCATTGGTCAACCTGATTCAGTTGTGCTCTTGTGCATATTTGTTTGTTTTGTTGGTTCAAGGAAAATCAAACAAAATGAATTCAAGGTTATATGGTTTATGCAGCCAGATTTCAATGTAGAGCACCATTTTCTTTTGTATTTTTAGGGAGGGACGGGTTGACACATAATATGTTGGAGCTAATACATACACATTGGAGGCGTCAACAAGTTTGTAAGATTCGGTGCTTAGGCATTCCAACTGTAGATCTGGACAACATCTGCTACCACCTTGAGGTTATTTTCTAACTCTATAGCTTACGAATAGCAGGACCTATTTTTAGTGATAGCGTTTCCAGTATTAGGAAAATGATTTTACGTGATGTTGTTAATGTTAAGAACTTAAGGTGCATGCGGTTGTGGGGTTCTTTTCTTAATGTAGATTACACAAGTTGAAGATAAGGCAAAATATTCTGAATTGCTCAAAAAGGAAAAACAGTAAGGCTAAAATAGTCAAACAAGGATTATCAATGGACAAACTAGACAACGCTTAGAATTGTGTTACTCATTTTATGAAAGGTGCATGCATGTGCTGCCACTAAAAGAACTCTTAATTCTCAAACATATTAAAAGAAATGCATATCCCTTTTACATACAAGACAAGTACCTAATGAACTAGTATGTGTATGTCTATGTTATATATGTGTAAGTGCATGTGAGCTTGGTGGGACAAGTTTTAGGATATGGTTACAAGGAACACAACAAACGTTATATTGGAAGACTTGCAGTTTTGCAAAAAGCATGCCTACATTTTCAAAATTTAGGGTTTGATGCTTGGTTAAGAGTCTAATTCTCCACTAGACATTTTCTCTAATTGAAACATGTTTATCATGTTCAGAGCATGACTATGTTTAGAGCATGATCTGCATCTCATTACCTAACTACCTGTAGCTGTGTTATGAATATGAAAAAAGTTATGTGTTTCTTAACTTTGCTCAAATGTATAGGTTTTTCTTGAAATCATTAAAAACATAAAAATCTCTTGAAAAATAGCTGAAAACTTCAGCTTATTGTCAAAACTTTTCAAAAACCTAAAATGTTCCCATAAAAACATTTCAAAACATTGTTTATCTTTGGAAAATTTCAAAATCTTTAGCATATTTTTTAAAATATTTAATTACTTAAAATATTCCGTTTTGTTTGTTTTTGTTTTTGTTTTTTTGTTTTTTTTACTTTTGTATGCTTCAGGGACTTTTAATAGAACTGAAGCAAGTTACATCTACAACTTAAATGTACTTTTTGAACATTTCCAATGGACATCAATACTTCATAAGGAACCCACAAAGGAAAACTACTCTCATGCAGCTATCTTATTTTAAGAATTGGTTATCTTTACATTTTATTTTTTATTTTTTGCATTTTTATATGGTTGTTCATAAATATTTAACCTTTAACAAATTAAACTGGCATTAAGACATTTATTTTGAAGGGTGTCCTAGCCTCAAGTTGACTAATATTATGAACATTGGTGTAGTATCTGAAGTCCAGCAAGAATGTGTATTAATAGTCTTCATGTGAAGTTGTGTGTGCATTTTCTTGTTTAGTTATCTTCAAGTATTTTTGCAATATATGGTGATTTTTATCAAATGAAAACTTGATTTTCCTGCTATTATTTGGAAACAGGGTAAATATGGAATTTGACATAGCTATAGGGGTAATTTGGGAAAAAATGTCTGATGTACTTAAGTAGTTATGTGTATAACTTGCATATAAATACGTAACAGTGAATATTATGATTTAGGGGCAAAAATGGAAAATTTCCTACCTCTAAACCCTTAAGCCAGGGACGAAAGCTAGACTTCTTAAGTTTTTCCTAGAAAATATTGTAAACAAGACATGAGCATTTATGATGTTTGTAAACAGTAGTTTAATATAAAACATGTTTAAATTCAAGTTCTTCTTATGAAAAACTTTGATTTTTCTTTTATCAAAATTCTAATATTATAAGAGCTGTTAATTTTCTATTATTATAAATGCATTGAAATTTGAAACTCATAAAATGATTAGCATAATATATGTTTCCACTTTCCATCAAATTGCCCTTAAGAGTTAAGATTATATTTTTAAGGTTATATTACATAAAAAGCACTGTACAACTAAATCTTAAGGGTCAGATTTTTATTCCCAAATCTAAGTCGTCTGCATATATATATATATATATAGGACAGAGATTTGTCCAGCCTCCCATACATGTAGGCTCATGCATTTGCGTGTGAGAGGTCGGAGCATCCAGACACCCATAGGCAGGGGCAGAGCCAGGATTTTATCTCGGGGCGGGCCGAACGGTCCAACGAACTGCAATGTATTATATATATATATATATATATATATATATATATATATATATATATATATATATATATATATATATATATATATATATATATATAATCACACACTTTAGATAGCATTTGCAAACCACAGTGTAGTAGAAGTGAACATATGCCGTATATAATTGTCCACGTCATGAACGTGAAACACGACCTCTCCTACGGCACATTTTAATAATTTTTTGTGCCATTAGCACAAAGTATGATCTGTCCTAAACAGATAAGGTGCTCTATTTCTATTACAGTGACGTTGTGAACATAAAGTGGACATACAAATATCACAACGAAAAATATCGCATGATGGATCACACATATAGGACGTTACAACCCTGGATCACTCACGATGCTTTCTACAATTTCAATTTTTGAATACTTAAAACGTGGAGGATCTGAGTAAAAAAGAACAACATCAAGAGCTTTCAAACTAAAACAGCCAGCATCTTGGTTTTCTCCCTCTTCATTTTCTCCCAATTGATCAATAACTTGTTTTTTTTAAATAATCTTGAATATTTTTCTTCATCTTCTCAATAAGCTAACACAAAAAATCTGAAATTAAAATAGACAATAAGATTTATACACATCGAAGAAAGATACTAAAATTTTAACTTATGAAAAGCATTAATTTAAAACCAACCACCTTATAAACAGCAAATAAAGAAGACAATATTCACCTCGCCTCGCTAACTTGCTTTTTGAATTATCACGAGTGGAGTGAAGTCTTGCCGCATTATCAGGTGCTTGATTGGACAGTCAAAATCAGCTACCTTAGCTGCATCATCATCAAAGGAAGGAACCTCAAAAAATTGTTCACATGAAGTGGTGACTAATCTAAAAAATGAAACAGGGAAAAGGGTCTTTTCGTCCATCTTGTGGCAAAAGGTGCAGGACATGGAATTTATTGACTTGGATGCTTTAAGTTAACCCATCAGAAAGGTGCACAAAGCACTTTGCACAGTTTACAGTTTATATGTATGGCCAATTGAAACAACATATAAAGAAAGAGACAATAAAGCACTACTTAGATACGGAACTAGAAACATATAGGAGGGACTGAAATCTTACTAAACTGAACCAATTGCAATGCAGGGGCAATCAACTCCTTTGGTAATTGAAAAGTACCCTCTTTGCCCTTACCCTCGGACAACAAAGCGTCCTCATAGGTGAAATACACCTTAGTGTCATTTTTGGCCCAAAATAGGGCATTTTTCCAGGTTATAAACACTTTTGCAGGAGAGTGTGAGCTGAGCAAATCGGCCATAAATTGCAATTTGTACTACCTATGCAACACTTTTAACACTCCTTCTAAAATACAAAGACTAGGTTATAAACATTTTCCTGCATGAGGGTTTATCCTAACTCTCCATGTACATAATCCAGGTTATAAACAATTAATGCAGGAGAGGTTGACTTCCCTCTCATCTTACATGTCCATATTCGCTTACGATACAAATTTATCCGGTTCAAATAGTCTCTGTTGAAAGCTAAGGAACATCTGTCATGGTCAAGAACCATTGGCTGAGCTGCTAAGATAATGACCCAATGGCAATAAACACTTTAATTTTGACAGATGAATTGAACATGAATATGGATAAATGAATGCTCTAAACATGTTATGGGTGAGTCAGTACTTAAGGCTCACAAACCAGTAAAAGGGCATCTTAAATTGGTCAAATTAGCTTACAGTAGCACTATACCAATTTTAGCAGCAGCTTTCCTTCACCATTTTGATGCCTTTCAGTACCATCATCACCTAAGCAAAGTAAGTATCTTCTATTAGTCATTCATTTGTTTGTACATAGCTAACACGTGAACAGTTGTAGGTATTTGTTTTTGCTTACGGCAGTTTATCGGTTACTAACTGTTTGTTTAAGCAATATATGCATATTTCTGGAAACCAGAATTCTCACCTTCATTATTTACATTTTTCATAATTTTGTTGAATGGTTTCCCTTCATATTTGCAACTCTTGCCAATGTTCCAGACACAAATATATCTTCCAAATATCAAATATTCACTGTGAGGTTTTTATCATATTGAAGTTTAACAGTTTACTGAAGCCTACTCTTTTTTCAAATTTACAGTGTTTGAAATTGTATCAGTAGATTCAGTATTTCTTTGTTGCTCTCGCACAAGTTCCTTATTAATTCTTAATTTTGTTGCTGGATATTGGATAAGCATTTGGTTAAGAGCAGCACAATAAAAGAGGTCAACAAACAATAACAGATTCAGTGAAAGATCAAGGTTAAAAAATAAAAAAATGTGCATAATAGAAATTAGAAACCCACCATAAAACGGAGAGAAAAAAATGACAGAAAAGGTTAAGAAAAAAGAAAAACTAAAGTATGAAGGAAACGGCCCCACCATAGTTTACTATGCAACAAAAATGGAAGACCACTAAATAAAGTATGGAAGAAAGGAAACGGCCCATCTCCTTCCTGTACCAGCAGGCCCAGCACAGCAGCCTGCTCAGTGCTCAGTGCTCTCTTCTCTTGTCTCTTGGTCTTCCCTGCAGGCTGCGGACCTGCTCCCTTTCTCACTCGTTCATATTTCTGTTTCTCTAATCTCTATCTATCAGACCATCTCCCTCACAGCCTCACTCAGTCACCCTGTCTCTCGTTTTCTCCTCCCTCGCACTCTCTAGTCTCTCCGTCTCTCCCGTGCGTTTTCCCCTTTCAAAAATTGAAATAGGGCAAACCAAAGGGGTGGGCCTGGTTTTGTGGGTTGGAGTTGGATCCGGGTAGGGTAGGGCCAAATTGAATCCAGATTCAAATATTACATAAAAATAATAAAATTTTTGAATTTTTATAATTAACTTTTTTTTTTCGTTTGCCTGGGGTAGGGCCATCGCCCAGGCGGGCCCCCTCCCTCCGCCACTGCCCATAGGATTTCAGCTCCTCTCTCTCTCTTTTTATATATATATATATATATATATATATATATATATATATATATAAAATGTAAAACGGATACTCCTATTTAGGAAGAGTGCCTGCACGGTACCGACGACACCGGTATGGGTGTGGGTGCGGCGCTGACCGCATTGAGTACGGTCAATGTAACCGGGGTCAAATTTGTCCATTTTCAGACTGTCAACTTTGACCGAGTTTGAAATTATCCGTTTTAGATTTTAATGCGTTTTACATTCTAATGTTTTTTACAATTTTCACGTTTAAATTATCGAAACCCTTATGTTTCGTCGACGATGGTTTTCGTCTTCACTCTTTACCGAAGTGAAGAACCGACGACGGCAAGTGAACGGCGAGCGGAGACGGCAGGTACGAACAGCGAGCAGCGACGGCAGGTGGCGAACAGCGAACGACGACGGTTCTTCACTTCGTCTTCATTTTTTCTTCTTTGCTGTTTCTTCATTTTTTCTTCTTTTGTTTGCTATTTTCTTCATTTTTGATCGAGCTCCATTCTTAAGTTCATGCAGAAGACTGTATTGGTTGTTGCTGTATTCGATCCGACGGCCAAGGAGAGGGACTGCTTGCCGGTATGTTTTGCAGAGGGTTTCCTCGACCCTCTGCCTTGAGGCGGAGGGTTTGCAGAGGCGGTGGTCGAAAGTGGAAAGGAGAAGAGAAGTGGGAAAAATCGGAGAGAGAGAGAGAGGGAGAGGGGAAGAACGAGGGTTTTAGTTTCCAAATCGCCTCAGTGATTTTATTTTTCATAAATTTGTGATTCTTACGAGGGTTTCAGTTTCTGTTTGTAATTTTTTGATATATATATGTGTGAATATATTATTCTGTTTCTGTTTGAAAATTTTTGACATTTATATATATGTGTGTGTGTGTGTGTGTACGGCCATAACCCCGCACCCAAATTTTTTAAAAATGGTTTGTACTTGCACCGGTACCCGCACCCGCACCCGTACCCATACCTGTACCCATGTGACATAGTATATATATATATATATATATATATATATAGGAAATGTCTTACCTTACACAAATGTCCACCTGACCATTTTGTCTGCACATTTCAGCCATCCATCTAAAAAACATTTGGTGGTTGAGATTTTTCTCTCTCATTATTGTTTCTCTCTCCCCGATGCCTCGTCCCCTCTCCTCGTCTCTCTCCCTGTTACCCCTTTCCCCCTTTATGATTTGAGAAGTTGGGGCTGCTGGTGGCTTTCTTGCCATCGCCTCCTTCCAAAGGCTGGCCGTTTGGTTGCTCCCGGACACAGGTAGAAGGAGCAGATGGCAGTGAGGATGCCGACCTGCCCTTCTCAAAACACAAAGAGGGAGACCAGATGCATCCCCTGTCATGCTTTCACAAGGAGAGGTTGTAGATGGCCTTCCCACCACCAAACCTCTCGTCGACAGGGCGGCAGCCTGCCGATGAGAGGTCTGGCGGCAGGAAAGCCACCGACGATGCCTCCCCATCCCTAAAAAATAATTTGTAGGATGATGCCTCCCCTTTCTTCAAAACTAATATATATAAACAGTTTTCTTTTAAGAGAGGAGGAGGCCAATGCTTCCTCCAACGCCGGCGGCTGTGCCTCTGCTCACCAGCAGGTCGGTAGGTCCGGTGTCAGCCTGCAGATGAGATGCGGAGAGACTACCAGCTGGGGAGGCTGCCTTCTCTTCCCCGGCAAGCACATTGTCGGTCAAACCGACGCTGCATCAAAATTTGTCGATTTTCAGGGAGAGAAAATGGGATGAGAAAGGGAGAGCAGAGAAAGACTCAGCCACACGATCAATTTCAGATGGATGGCTGAGATACACAGCGAGATGTCCTCGGTTGACACTTGTGTAAAGAAAGATGTTTTCTTTATATATATATATATATATATATATAATTATATATATATATATATATATATATATATATAGATTGATTATTAGATAAGAGTGTCTGGTTTCTATCCCTGACCTAAATTATTTGGCTTTTACGAATTTCTTGTATATATATTTTAGGGGACTCAGGTGGAGTTGGCTCGGTTTGGACCCAAGATCCAAACCCCTGAAACACTCCCCTTCTGATTTTTTTAGAGAAGAGAGAAAGGGTGGAAGTGGTGGCGGGGGGGGGGGGGGGGGGGTTTGCAGGGGGTGGAAACGTAAGGTAAGATGGCAGCAGGAAATAAGGGAGGAAGAGAAGGGGGCAAGAGGGAGAGAAAGAAACCTTTGAGGGAGGGAAGAAGAAGAAGCAGTAAAAGGAAGAGAAGGCTGCAGTAGCAACAGGAGAGGTAGAAGAGGAAGAAAAGGAGGAGGAGTAAGTTGCTGTAAGAGCAGCCAGGTTCTGCACAGGCAGTAGGACCAAAAAAAAAAAAAAAAGAAGAGAGGGGAAAGGAAGAAACAAAAGAAGAAAAGGATGCTGCAGTGGCAGCAGAAAAAGAAAAGAGACGAGGGGGAGAGGAGTGAAGAGAGAGAGGTAGGGAGGGGCTGTGGTTTAGCAGCCAACTCAGGTGAGCTGAATGAAGAAAAGAATAAAAAGAAAAAAGAAAAAGAGAAAGAAGTGAAACAAGAAAGTGAAAGAAAAGAAAGAAGAAAAGAGCAAAAGAAGGGGTAAGAGAGTGAAAAAAAAAAAAGGGAAAGGGTTTCTCCCGACCATAAGGTCGCTTGTAGTATGCACACACCTGTGTTTTGTGCTGACGTAGACTATAATAAAAAAATTGAAATGTGATTAGCTTGATTATAGTATATCCAACTGATTGGTGGAAATGGGTCTACTTATTGTTTTCTTATTTTTAGTGGACTGAAATTGTAAATATATTGTCGACACCCTAATCTCTTTTAATATGAGATTAGGGTCACGTGAAGAAGAACAGAAAAGTTTTCTCTCTCTCTCTGATCGCAACATGGTATCAGAGCCTTCTCCAACAGCGGCAGTCAAGTAAGTTCTCCGGCAACTTCCTCCTCCAGCAACTTCTTCCTCCGGCGACCTCCTTCCTCTTTCCTCCCCTTGTCGCCCATCTTTATCTCTTCTTACCCACCAACAAGGAGGCAGTAAGGAGATAAAGGTTGGGTGTGCTGCGTGGAGAAGGACTGATCACGCTTATGTGGAAGGCGTGATCAGATCCTTAAGTGGATCTCGTGGCTGCTGTTTGGTATGAGGAACAACAGATCATGTGGAGCAGATTTGTTTGTTTATGATGTTTAAGGCGTGATGAACGTGGAGTTGTTTTTAAAAAAGGGTGGATGATGTTTTGGCGACGGTGTGTGAAGAGACAGAAAATAGCAAGGTTCTGAAGCAGCAGTTTCAGTTTTCTGAAGGTGTAAACAGTCAGCAAAAAGCAGCAAAAACCAGGTGCAGTTTTTTGAAACTGGAAATCCATAGCAGTCGACCAAAAGTTCTGCAACTATCTTCTACTCTCTGTTATGCTGTTCAGACGCGGGCTGTTTCTGCGATTACAAATTTGTCTTGTTATCTATCATGCGATACTCGTAGAGATATATTTCTCTATGGTGTTTGACTGCTGCATCCCTACTGTCGTGTGTCAGTTTTTTTTTTCTGTTTCCTACTATGGCTGACGGTAGTATGTCAGAAAGTTCTAATGAATATAAGATGGCTGATAGGTCCTTTTCTTATGGAACCACAATCAAACTTGATGGTTTGAATTATGAAATCTGGTGTATTTATGATGTTTGTGGCTGATCATAGAAAGAAATATATTATTGAAGAAGATGAACCTTTTGAGAAAAAAGGGAACTGCGTGGGATGAAGATAATAACATTGTAATGACATGGATTATGAACAGTATAGAGTCCCGTATAGCTCCAACAATTACATACTACACCAAAGCTAAAGATATATGGTCTTTCCTGAAGAAGACGTATTCTCATGCTACTAATATTATTAAAATTTTACAATTGGAAGAGGAGCTTTGTAACATACGACAAGGAGATCAAGATCTGTCACAATATTTTGCTACATTGATTGCTGCATATGAACGGTTAAAAGCTCTTCGCCCACCTTGGAAGCATTGTTATGCATCACATCTTGAAACTGGTATGGTATCAAAGTTTCTTTCTGGGTTATCTTCAGAGTATTCTGTGGCAAAGTCTCAAATTCTCACAGGTAGTGACCTTTTAGACTTAGTAGATACTTATAGGCTGAGTCGTCTTGCAGTCACTCTTACTCAGCCTACGCGTGACACCCTAGTCTCTGCACTTGTGATGTCAGGAGGACGTGGCCATAATTCTTCTATTGGAACTAGGGGACGTGGTGCAGGACGCGACAGATTTTAGTGCTCCTATTGTTGTAAACTAGGGCATTTAGAGGATAGATATTGGGACAAACATCCCCATCTCCGTTCTGCTGGTCCACTAGGACGTGGTGGAGGGAGAACAAGCGCAGGAAAAGGGTCTTCTTCTTCTACTGCAACTTCCTCACAGGCTACAACTTCTATGGTTGAGTCTCCTACCTGTTCTCCTATACCTTCATCGTATTCTCTCAACTTGAGCAAGAAAGAATCTGATCTGGTTCTAGCTCAGAGGTCTACCCCTGCCTCGACCAGCACAACTGCAATAGATTCAGCTTTCTCTGTTGGTGTCCCTATCAGTGACCCAAGTATGATATAGATTATTGACTTGAGAGCATCCAGACATTGTTGTAATCAGCCACAAATGTTTTTATCATTTATCAGGTTCACTACACTACAACACGTCAGATTGGATGATGGCAAGTTGTCCCCTATTCAAGCGGTAATATCTACCTCACACCTTTTGGCACCATTACACATGTGCTATATGCTTATCGATTTCTTGTTAACCTATTATCTGTTAAGAAATTGGCTAGAGATTTACAATATAGAGTCATTTTTTATCTTGGTTCATGTTCTTTTCAGGACTTACAAACTGGAAAGATGATTGGTGGCGGCCATGAACATGAGGGGCTCTATTTCCTATCTGGTCCTGTAGATGTTGCTGCATTTTCATTCACATCGAAGCCTTCTTCTTTGCAGTGGCATCTCAGACTGGGTCATCCCTCTTTGTCCAAGCTTCGTCGCATTTTTCCAGATATTCTTGCAATCAGAGTCTTTCTTATGTGATGCACGCTAGTTAGGCAAGCATACACGTAGTAGTTTCTCTTCGAGTCGGAGTCCTTTTGATCTTTTCCATGTTGATGTTTGGAGTCCAGGTTGAGTTTTCTTTCTTCACGTTTTTGTGATTACCTTGTTCTGGTTGATGATTTTACTAGAGTCAGTTGAGTATTTTTGTTACGGGACAGGTCTGAAGTCATCTGTATTCTTCATAAATTTGTCAATGAAATAAAAACTCAGTTTGGTGTTATAGTAAAAAATATTGGCACTGATAATGTTCTTAAATTTAAGTCTTCAGTTGTACTTCAATTTTATGCCAATCATGAGATTCAACCACAATATACATGTCCCCACACATCCCAACAAAATGGTGTTGCTGAATGCAAACATTGACAGCTTCTAAATGTGGTCTACACCCTCATGTTGCATACTCATATGCCTGGTTACTTTTAGGGTGATGTTATTCTTACCGCATGCTATCTCACTAACAGATTGCCCTCGTCTACCATTAAAGAATGCATCCCCATTCAAATACTATATCCAGATCGGCCATTATTTCAATTTTCATATACCTCTCAAAGTATTTGGATGCACTTGCTTGGCACACATCTTAGGCCAAAACAAAAACAAACTTGTTGCCCAAGCTGTCAAATGTCTATTCATTATATTCTGCAATAAAAAAAGGCTATCGATGTTTTGATCCCCAAAACAAGAAAGAGATTGTGAGTGCGGATGTTACATTCTTTGAGACTCGTCCTTATTTTTCCACTCCAAGCACCACTGTGTCTAAGCTCCCCATGTCTGTTCCTCTTCTTATTCCCCCAGGATCACTTGAGTCTATCATTTCCTCTTGTAGAAACACAAACCACAAAGAGAGAGTAGAGAACGAACACACAATATACGTGGAAAACCTCAGAAAGAGGTGAAAAACCACGGGGAAGCTCTGACCTAGGGGCTCACCGCAACCCTAGGAGAGAGAAAATTCTATTTCACTTAATTCAACACTTAAACATAAGTGACAATATAAAGAGGGAGAGAGGAGAAGCCGCCTAGGGTACCGAGCCCACCTCGGTACCCGCGCCCCATAGAACCGGGTCCAGATATGGACCCGGTTCCCACAACAACATATTCTAACACTCCCCCTCAAGCTTGGCATACATGTCAAACATGCCAAGCTTGCTAACATTCTTTTCGAATGAAGAAGTACAAAGCCCTTTAGTTAGGACGTCTGCAATTTGATCTTCAGACTTCATATATGGCAGAATCAGCTCCTTTGAGTCAATGCGTTCCCGAATAAAATGACGGTCAATCTCCACATGTTTGGTCCTGTCGTGTAGAACTGGATTATTGGCAAGATTAATCGCAGACTTGTTGTCACAGTACATCTTCATTTTATCTCCCAGTTCCACACCGATATCAGTCAAAAGAATCTTCAGCCACAGCATCTCTGTAACCCCCATTGCAACAGCCCTGTACTCAGCCTCAGCACTAGACCTCGAACATACTTCTTGTCTCTTACTTCTCCAAACAACTAGGTTACCTCCAAGAAAGATACAATACCCTGTAGTGGACCTCCTTGTGTCAGTGCAACCTGCCCAATCTGCATCTGAGTAGCCCTCAATAGTAAGTTTGTCTTGTCGAGTGTACAGCAGTCCTTTTCCTGGGTCATTCTTTAGATATCCCAACACTCTTTCTGCACTCTTCCAGTGACAATCCGTGGGAGCATGCATAAATTGACTTAGCACATTTACCGCATACGTGATATCAGGGCGAGTTAGAGTAAGATAGATAAGCTTACCGACTAGCCTCTGATATCGCCCTTTTCCTTCCTCATCCAGAATAGTGCCCGTCTTGATACTTATCTTAGTCCCCGACTCCATAGGAGTAAGATAGGGCCTACAACCAAGTTTACCTGTCTCCTTTAGTAAGTCAAGAGTGTACTTCCTTTGATTCATAACCAGCCCTGTCTCTGATCGAGCAATCTCTACCCCCAGAAAGTATCTCAGCTTACCTAGATCCTTGAGGTCGAATTCTTTAGCTAATCTCTCCTTCATCTTTCTGTTTTCTTCTTCATCTCATATCATCAACGTAGACAAGGAGAAGACTCACCAGACCATCTCTCTGCTTTATGAATAGGGTATGATCTCCATTTCCTTGCTTGTACCCAGTAGACTTCATAACGATCCTTAGTCTCTCAAACCAAGCTCTAGGCGACTGCTTCAAGCCATACAAAGCTTTCTTGAGGTGACAACATTTTCCCTCTTGAACATACCCGGGAGGCATGCTCATATAGACTTCTTCCTCCAGATGGCCGTTCAAGAACGCATTTTTAACATCAAGCTGGTCCATGCGCCACTTCCTGTGCACAGCAAGAGCAAGAATAACCCTCACGGTCTTCAACTTTGCAACAGGGGCAAAGGTCTCAAGATAGTCGATCCCATACTTCTGGCTGAACCCCTTTGCAACCAGACGAGCTTTATATCGATCTACAGTGCCATCAGGTTTGTACTTCACGTTGTAAACCCACTTAGAACCAACTAAGTGTGTCCCTTTAGGAATATCAACAACTTCCCATGTTTTGTTCTTAGCTAACGCACCCATCTCCTCCGTCATAGCATGTAACCACTTGGGATCATCCTTAGCATCATCCACCGACCTGGGAATAACAACTTTGGATAAGGTTGTGATAAAACATTTGTAATTTGTACTGAGCTTAGCATAAGAAACAAATCTCTGAATAGGGTGAGAAGTACATGACCTGGTGCCTTTGCGCAAAGCAATGGGGAGCTCTTCATTCGATGGACTTGGGTCATCCGGGAAGATCACAGGATTGGGATTGGTTCTATCCTCATCACCAACATCTTCCACTGCAGCTTTCTACTTTCTGACATAAACCTGGCCAAACAAGTGATCCCGGGTAACAGTGGGCTGAGCATCCACCGTGACCCCTTCCATATGACTGCCCTTCTCATTACTGACCGTGACCGTGTCAATTACACTGGGACTAACCTTGTAATCCAAAAACTCCATAAACTGAATCAGCTGATTAGAGGAATACTCTTCCCCTTTGTTCCCAAGACACTCCCCCTGAAGAGGATTCACCGAAAAATACGACTCATGTTCATGAAATGTGACATCCCTCGAAACATACACTTTGGAAGTAGTGGGATCCACACATTTATACCCCTTCTGAGTGGAAGAGTACCCCAAGAAAACTCCTTTAATAGACCGGGGGTCAAGTTTTTTGAGAGTAGGGCTATGATTATGCACAAAACAACTGCACCCAATGACACGAGGAGTAAGAGGCCACGGATTCTGAGTGGGCCACAAGGTAGAATAAGGAGACTGACCATCCAACACCCTAGTAGGCATACGGTTAATGAGATGTGCACTAGTGAGAAGTGCATCACCCCAATACCGCTTCGGGACATGACGTTGGAACATAATGGCCCGGGTAACATTCAATAGATGACGATTTTTACGTTCAGCTATACCATTTTGAGGAGGGGTATAACTACAAGAGGTTTTATGAACAATACCCTTGCCTTTCAAGAATTCATCAAGGGATTGGGAGACATATTCCCTTGCATTATCCGTACGGAAAGCTTGAACAGTAGTATGGAATTGAGTCTCAACAAAGGCAACAAAGTTTTTCACAACTGCTGGAACCTCATTACGTTCTCGCAACAAGTACACGAACGTACATCTAGAGTAATCATCAATAAGCGTCAAAAAATAGTGACAACCACCACACGTGGGTACTCCAGAAGGACCCCAAACATCGGAATGAACTAAGGCAAACGGATGAGTGGTTTTATTCAATGAAATAGGGTACAAAGCCCTGACATGTTTAGCCAATTGACACACTTCACAAGCGAAGGAGTCAGTGGAGACAGAAGCAAACAAATGAGGAAACAACTTCTTTATTAACTGGAAGGGGAGATGTCCAAGACGCTCATGCCATCGTAGAACAGTAGATCTATCATTCACACCAGACAAGTGACCACTCGTGGCAGAAATCAACGCTGAAGCAACTTGTACCGGCAGCCTGTAGAGCCCATCAGTAACCGAACCAATCCCAATCTTCTTCCCCGTCACCAAGTCCTGCAGGGAACAGTGATCAGCAGAGAAAATCAGATTACAGTTTAATTCTTTAGTAATACTGCTGACAGAGAGTAAGTTCACAGGAATATTTGGAACATGCAGGGCATTGTGGAGACGGTATTTGTTCAACAGGGACAAGCTCCCTTTCCCAGCCACAGAGATAGAAGACCCATCTGCCATAGACACGCGTTGCTTGCCAGAGGAAAGTTGATATTCTTGAAAGAGTTTAGAGTCCCCTATCATGTGGTGAGTGGCTCCACTATCAACAATCCAATCACCAAGAGAAGGGTTACCTTGATCAGTCGAGGCAACGAGGGCTTGGGCTAGCTGAGCCCCTTTAGACGTGGAGGACTCCTCAGGGGTAGTAGATAGGCGGCTGATGTACGCCTGTAGCTCCTTGAGTTGAGCAGGGGACAGCTTGGACTTTGCACCACTAGAAGAATTGCTCTGACTGGAATCAGACACAGAAGGGCTACGCTTGCCAGAGGGAGGACGACCTCTGACCAGTCTCTTCTCGGGATGAAGATCCCAACAGAAATCCACCGAATGCCCCAACTTGTTGCAATGAGTGCAATGCCGGGCATGACGCTGCCCAGTCCCTGAGGCACGACTGACAAAGGCAGAGGGGCCATGACCGGTGTCAAGATGCATCACCTGGCGACGTTGTTCTTCAGACTCAACACGAGCATATACTTCCTCTATCCCCGGAATCTCATCACCATTAAGAATCTGGCTACGAATAGACTCAAATTCATCCCGCAGGCCTCCCAGAAACAGAAACGTACGGTCCATCCATTCCTTTTCCCAGTAGAGGGAATGATCTGAACCGCACTTCCACTCATCAGTCACATGATAATCTAGCTCCTCCCATTTGGTCTTCAGGGCAGCATAGAAGGGAGCAACAGACAAATCACCCTGTGTCAGGGAGTAAATACTGCGTTTAATCTGATAGGTGCGCAAATGTCTCTTCTTGCGACCATACATCTTTGCAAGCACAGTCCACATATCAAAAGAGGTCGGCTTCCGCAGAATGAGGGGCTGGATATCGGAGGACACGGAGCTGATAATCCACACCTTCACTTGGCTGTCCTCCAACGCCCACGTCGCCCATTGAGGATCAGATTTGATGGGCGCAGGTTTGTCGCCAGTGATGTAAGAGAGACGCCCACGGCTAGTAATCCCAATCTCGAGAGCGGCAGACCAAGATAGGTAATTGTCCTTGGTCAGACGGATGGAGGTGACCTGGATCGGCACGTTCTCAGTCTTGGAGGCGCTGCCCGCGTCAAGAACGGCATCTTTTTGAGTCCCCATCGCTTCTGCCATCACAAACAAGCACACAGCGACAAGAGGCACAGCGGCGGGAATGAGGCAGAGCGGCGACGGCGGCGGGAATGAGGCAGCGGCGACGGAAGGCAGGCGACGGCGCAACACAGAGGCCACCCACGGTGGCAGAAACCAAGAACGGGCCGAACGGAGGGCTGTAGAGGCGCAACAGAGGACGGCGAAACAGAGGAAGGCGGCGGAACAGAGGACGGCGGCGGCGGAACAGGGCGACGTCACAGGGGCAGCAGCGGCGCCGGAATTTCAACGGCGTCGGGCGACGAAAAAACTTGACGATCCTCGGGAAAAAAAATGCTTCTCCAACTTCGCTGGCTCTGATACCATGTAGAAACACAAACCACAAAGAGAGAGTAGAGAACGAACACACAATATACGTGGAAAACCTCAGAAAGAGGTGAAAAACCACGGGGAAGCTCTGACCTAGGGGCTCACCGCAACCCTAGGAGAGAGAAAATTCTATTTCACTTAATTCAACACTTAAACATAAGTGACAATATAAAGAGGGAGAGAGGAGAAGCCGCCTAGGGTACCGAGCCCACCTCGGTACCCGCACCCCATAGAACCGGGTCCAGATATGGACCCGGTTCCCACAACAACATATTCTAACACCTCTCAACCATTGTCATGTGATCGTTTTCTTGATCCTCCCATAGTCTATCCTCGACATCAAGGTCCCTTTCCAAACCGCCCACTAAAGTCTTCTCATGAGGTAAGTTCCAATGATAAGACTGACTCTGGAAGAAATGATGATTATTCTGTAGATGATCTGCCTATTGCCACCTGCAAGGGCCAACAACAGTGCACAAGGCATCCGATTTCTAACTCGGTTTCTATGGACCATTTGAGTACAAGTTTGGTGTAGTTTGATTGAGCTATGGCTAGTCATACTATTCCGACCTCTCACCGCCAAGCCTTATTAAATTCATGATGGAAGCACACTATGCAGATGAAAATGGATGCTCTTCTTTCTAGGGAGACTTGGGACTTGGTGGACCCACTGATGAATTGTGATGTTGTCGGTTCCAAATGGGTGTTCACTATCAAATATCATTCTGATGGTTTCGTAGAGCGATTCAAAGCTCGTCTTGTTGCTAAAGGTTGTACACAGACCTATGGGGTGGACTTCTTCGAGACATTTTCGCCTGTGGCATGGTCAAGTACTATTCGTATAATTATTTCTCTCGCAGTTTAGCAGGATTGACCTTTTTTTCAGCATGATGTGAAAAATGCATTTCTATATGGTGATCTCTTTGAAACAGTCTATATGCAACAACCACCTAGTTTCGAACGATAGGGTGAGTGTTCCAACATATGCGAACTCAAAAAGGCTATCTATGGACTTAAACAAAGTCCTCGTGCATGGTTTCATAAGCTAAGTGAGGCTATCTCTAAATGTGGATTTCGAAGATCCCAGCTTGATCACTCGTTGTTTATCAAGTGAGGGACTTTTGGTATAGTGATATTGAATGTATATGTTGTTGATATTGTCATCACTGGGAAAAGTACTCAACAGATATATTAGACAAAGGAGTTTCTATAGAAACACTTTGTCACAAAAGATCTTAGTCAACTTCGTTATTTCCTTGGTATTGAAGTGGCTCGTAGTAGTAAAGAGATTGTGATGTCTCAAAGGAAATATGTTCTTGATCTTCTGTAAGAAACATGGTTATTGGGAGCCAAACCTACTACACTTCCTATGAATCCTCAAATTCGTATTCATGATGATGAATCAGAGGCTGTTGACTCTCGTTCTTAAAGATCTTTGATAGGGAAACTTTTATATTTGACCATCACTCGACCTGACATCAGTTTTGCTATGAATAAGCTAAGTCAATTCATAGAAAAACCTCGGAAAGTTCATTGAGAGGCTGTTTTAATGGTGGTAAAATACTTGAAATCAGTCTTGAGAAAGGGGTTATGGTTTAAAAAAGGAGATGTATGGACATAGAAGCATACAGTGATGCTGATTATGCAGGGTCAGTAAATGACATGAGATCTACTACAGGTTTTTGTATCTTTGTTGACAGGAATCTTATTTCATGAAGGAGCAAGAAACAGAATGTGGTTGCTAGATCTAGTGTCGAGTCTAAATATAGGGCGATGACTCAAACTACGGCTGAAATGTCATGGGTCAAATCAATGCTTCTAGAATTGGGAATTTTAGTGAAACTTCCTATGAAGATGTATTGTGATAATAGAGCAGCAACCTACATTGCAAATAACTCTGTCTTTCATGAAAGGACGAAACACATTGAAGTGGATTGCCATTATGTTCGAGATTTGGTACAAGGAGTCATTAGGACTGTAGAAACACGAACACAGAGAAAGAGAAAACGAGGAACACGATGTAACGTGGAAAAACCCTCAACAAGAGGAAAAAAACCACGGATGAGGAGGAGCTGGTGCCCACTAGCAGCCAGACTCTCTCTCTCTTAAGATTTCATTAACATCAAAGATTAGGGTTACAATGATATAAATATGCCATAATTAGGACATACTGGATCGGGTCCAGACCTGGACCCGTACACCAATATCCGTCAACACTCCCCCTCAAGTTGAGCATATATATCAAACATGCCCAACTTGGATACATTCCTTTCGAACGAAGTCGAGGATAGAGCCTTTGTCAGAACATCAGCGGTTTTGTCTTCAGACTTTATGTAAGGAAGGATTAACTCTTTAACATCAATTCTTTCACGAATAAAGTGACGATCAATCTCAACATGCTTGGTTTTGTCGTGTAGAACAGGGTTGTTGGCTAGATTGATTGCAGACTTGTTATCACAGTACATCTTCATAGGTCCTTCAATCTCTATTCCAATATCAGTTAGCAATATTTTTAACCATAGTAACTCTGACACTCCCATAACAACGGCTCTATATTCTGACTCTGCACTAGATCGAGAGCATACATCCTGTCTCTTGCTCCTCCATACTACAAGGTTTCCTCCCAGGTAGACACAGTACCCTGTAGTAGACCGTCTGGTATCAGCACAACCTGTCCAGTCTGCATCGGAATACCCCTCGACCTCTACAGTCTCTTGTTTTACATACAAGAGTCCTTCACCAAGATTTCTCTTCAAGTAACATAATACTCTGTCCACAGCCTTTAGATGTGCATCAGTAGGAGCATGCATGAATTGACTCAATACATTTACCGCGAAAGTGATATCAGGTCTCGTGAGGGTAAGGTAAATCAACTTCCCAACCAGACGTTGATATCTTCCCTTAGCTTCTTCACAAAGCAGCTCTCCATCTCTAAGACTCAACTTGTGCCCGGTGTCAAGTGGGGTAGAAGCAGGTCTACACCCTAACTTACCAGTCTCTTCCAACAGATCTAATGTGTATTTCCTTTGGTTTAGCACAAGACCAGTACTTGATCTAGCAATCTCAATACCAAGAAAATACCTCAGCTTACCAAGATCCTTGAGATCAAATTCCGTAGCCAGTAACCCTTTTAACTTGATGATCTCCTCCTCATCATTACCTGTGACAATCATGTCATCCACATAGACAAGTAAAAGAGTGAATCTGCCCTCCTATTTTTTCACGAATAGAGTGTGGTCTCCATTCCCTTGTTTGTATCCATGATGTTGCAATACTCGTCTCAGTCGTTCGGACCATGCTCTGGGTGACTGCTTGAGGCCATATAAGGCCTTTTTCAGCTTACAACATTTCTCTGGTTCTTTATATCCTGGAGGCTTATGCATATAGACTTCTTTTTCGAGGTCACCATTAAGGAAAGCATTCTTAACATCTAGTTGGTACATCTTCCACTCCTTCATCACAATTAGGGATATAACAACTCTGACTGTCTTCATTTTCGCAACAGGAGCAAAGGTCTCCAAGTAATCAATCCCATATTTTTGGTTAAACCCTTTGGCCACAAGACGAGCTTTATACCTTTCAACACTCCCATCTGGTTTGTACTTGATGGTATATACCCATTTGGATCCAACCAAGTGAGCCGCCTCAGGAATCTTCATAACCTCCCATGTCATGTTTATTCTCAAGGCTTCCATTTCTTCTTTCATAGCATCAGCCCACTTGGAATCACTTTGAGCTTCAGCAACGGTCCTGGGAATCACAGCCAAAAAAAGAGAAGAAACAAAACACTTGTAATCCTTGCCAAATCTGGAATAAGATACAAAATTACCAATAGGGTGTTGAGTACATGACCTGACACCCTTTCTCAGGGCAATGGGAAGATCTTCATTTGGTTTTTCAACCTCATCTTGAGTCTTCAAGGTCGGACTTGGTTCATCCAGGGAAGGAGTGGCATTGGGATTGGAAGTAGATTTCGCACCACAAGGCACCTCCTCTGTCCGAGCACCTCGTCTAGAATAGACCTGTCCAAACAACTGATGGCCTTCCTTCTCAGTGTCACACCCTTCCTCCTTCTCAGGCACATCAACCACAGTGAGAGATTCTGTTTTCCTGTAGTCCAAGAAATCTGTAAATTGAAGCTCCTGGCTCTGAGAATACTCTTCCCTAACCACAGGCTTCTCCCCCTGAAGAGGATTCTCACCAAAGTAAGAGGCACCTTCCAAGAAGGTAACATCCCTCATAACATAGACTCGGCCAGTGACGGGGTCAATACATCTGTATCCTTTCTGAGTAGGGGAATACCCAACAAACACACCTTTGATAGACCTGTGATCAAGTTTCTTAATATTGAGACTGTGATTATGTATAAAACACACACAACCAAAAACACGAGAGGGGAGTAAAAATGGTTGACGACTGCCGGGGAGTAACGAATGGGGAGTCCGACCATTCAGAACACGACTGGGCATGCGATTGATGAGATACGCACTAGTGAGAACTGCATCACTCCAATAGTGTTTAGGAAGATTTCTCTGAAACAGAAGTGCCTTGGTGACATTAAGAAGCTGGCGATTTTTCCTTTCAGCTACCCCATTTTGTGGGGGGGTATAATTACAGAACGTCTCATGAACAATCCCCCTTTTTCGAAGAAAATCCTCAACAGACTGACACATATACTCACGGGCATTATCGGACCGAAAGGTTTTAATAGTCCTACCATATTGAGTATACACAAGAAGAATGAAGGTCTCTATGATCTGAGGAACCTCACTGCGATCTTTTAATAAGTACACAAAAGTAGCCCGAGAGAAGTCATCAATAAAAGTGATAAAGTATTGAAAACCTTGACGGGTATGAATTCTCGAAGGCCCCCACACATTCGAGTGAACCAAAGAAAAAACTTCATTAACACAACTAGTAGAAATAGGGTACGAAGCCCGCACATGTTTGGCAAACTTACACACATAACAGGAAATCAAAGACAAATTCAAAGAACACAAATCGAGGAACAACTGTTTTAACATCCCAAAAGGTAAATGCCCAAAATGTTCATGCCAGTACAAGAAGGACTGAAGACAATCTTCTCTTCGTTTCTCTGTCTTGCTGATCGCAGTCACAAGAGCTGTAGCCACATGTATTGGAAAACGATATAGGCCATCAGACGCCAAACCAATCCCAATCCTCTTCCCTGTCACCAAGTCCTGCAAAACACAATGGTTGGCAGAAAAAATGAGTTCACAGTTCAGCTCTTTAGTAAGTTTACTAACTGACAAGAGATTTAAGGGAAACTGGGGACATGTAATGCTCCCCGCACATGAAATTTATCCAACAAGGACAGAGTCCCTTCGCCTGCCACAACAGTAGAGGAACCATCTGCAAGAGAAACTCGTTCCCTTCTCGAAGATAACTTATATTCATGAAATAATTTTGGGTTACCTGTCATGTGGTGAGTGGCACCACTATCCACAATCCATTCCCCCACAGAAGAGTTACCTGTATCGCCAATAACTGCAAGAGCATGATTAGCCTTTGTCTCATTTGGTGTCTCGGCATGGTTGACATCAATCCGACCTAAGTAGGCCCTCAGTTCACGAATCTGGTCAGCAGAGATGGAGACTTTTTCTCCACTGGATTTGGGCACCTCAGACACAGGCATCTTCCCAATTAGAAGACCTCCCTTTGTGAAGATCCCAACAATAATCCACGGTATGACCAGTTTTCTTGCAGTGAGTGCATCTGCGAAGAGATCTGGTCGGGCCTCCAGGACCACGACTCACAAGAGCGGATCTCTCATGATAGGGCACGAGATCCCTCTTGCCCTCATTTGTAACCAGCCTTCTTTGTTCTTCTGCTTCAACACAGGAGTACACATCTTCAATACTGGGCACCTCTCCTGAATTCAGAATCTAGCTTCTAACACCTTCAAACTCATCATTTAAACCAGCTAGAAAGAGGAACACCCTGTTTTCCCATACCTGAGCTACATAAAGGGCCTGATCTTGGGGACAATGCCAAGGAATATCAGAATGATAGTCAAGCTCTTCCCACTTGGCTTTCAAAGCCCCGTAGTAATCTGCAACAGAAGAGTTCCCTTGTCGAAGGCCATAGACAGTCTTCACTATTTGGTAAGTACGAATTGCCGTTTTCTTTTGGCCATACATTTGCTCTAAGGCTACCCACATGTCTCTTGCAGTCTTCTTCCAAAGGATAAGGGGCTGAATATCGGCGGAGACAGAGTTGACAATCCAAGTTTTCACTTGATTATCCTCAAGAAACCAAGTGTCCCAGACACCACTTGTCTTTGCCGGTTCAGGGTTCCTTCCGTCGATATAGGCAATCCGACCGCGGGCAGCAATCCCCATAGTCATAGCAGCCGACCACGGAAAATAGTTCTCTTTTGTAAGTCGAAGAGTAATGACCTGAGCGGGAACATTCTCAGTTTTAAAGACCCCGATTTCAGATTGATTGGTGTTAACGGTAGAGGAAGAAGAGGCTGCCATAATCTCGGGCCAGTCCAACAAAGGGCACGGGCGGCGGTAAAACACGGGCGGAACCGGCGACAACAGGAAGTACCAGCGGAAGCAAAGAGCAAGGGCGACGTCAGCAGCGGCAGCACAGGCGACGTCAAGGGAGCAAGTCGCGGCAGGAAGGGCGACGTCAAGGAGAAAGTCATGGTAGCAAGGACGACGTCAGGGAGAAGGTCGACGGCGGTGGAGCAAGGGCGACGGTGGGTGGAGAAAACACCACGGCGGCGGCGGTGATGGCGCACAGGGCGACGGTGCACAGGGCGACGCAGCCGGTTGGAAACGGCGGCGGCGGAGATGGCGGCAGTGGTGATGACGACGGCAGTGGCGGTAGTGGCAGCAGCAACGGCGGGTGGAGAAAACACCACGATCACCAAAAACGTCTCAACCTCGTTGGCTCTGATACCATGTAGAAACACAAACACATAGAAAGAGAAAACGAGGAACACGATGTAACGTGGAAAAACTCTCAACAAGAGGAAAAAAACCACAGATGAGGAGGAGCTGGTGCCCACTAGCAGCCAGACTCTCTCTCTCTTAAGATTTCATTAACATCAAAGATTAGAGTTACAATGATATAAGTATGCCCTAATTAGGACATATTGGATCGGGTCCAGACCTGAACCCATACACCAATATCCGTCAACAAGGACGATTCATGTTTCTTCTGAAGATCAAGCAGTTGATATGTTTACTAAGGCTCTCCCCATCGGAGATTTCTTAAGAGGATGTAATAAGCTGAGCATGATTGATATATATGCTCCAGCTTGAGGGGGAGTGTAAAAGTTTTCTAGAGTCGTTCTAAAATATTAGAAAGTGGAAATGGGTCTACTTATTGTTTTCTTATTTTTAGTGGATTGAAATTGTGAATATATTGTCGACACCCTAATCTCTTTTAATATGAGATTAGGGTTATGTGATGAAGAACAGAAAAGTTTTCTCTCTCTATCGCAACACTTTTCATGCACTCTACCGCATAATTTTGCTTTTTTTTTTCCTTTGTTGCATATGTATCTTAACGACCTTAAGATATTTGACAAAGTCTTTAGGTTTCCAGTTTTAGTTTTAATTTTTGGTTATGTGAGTCCTCGGCACCACATATTCTTGATTTTCATGTGTTTCTTAGTATCATTTTCCGTAGAATTGTGTCTTTCTTAATGATTTTTTTCTACTTTTAGATTTTGTAAAATTTTAATATTTTTTAAGCTTTTAATAAAATTATGATTTCCAAGATACATCATGAGGATCCTGATGGTTTCACAAATGCAAAGGTG
Organism: Nymphaea colorata; assembly: GCF_008831285.2. Classification (NCBI taxonomy): domain Eukaryota; kingdom Viridiplantae; phylum Streptophyta; class Magnoliopsida; order Nymphaeales; family Nymphaeaceae; genus Nymphaea; species Nymphaea colorata. Next base: position 15,774,124 of record NC_045142.1, read on the forward strand.
TCTTTGTAATCTCTTTAATAGTTTTGTTAACAGCCCTTAGCTATAAATAAATTTTGTGGTCTGATTACTTTGGTTCTAAACCTTGTAGATCCACTTACATCCTGTAGTCACTCCTTGTGAGGTAGCTTATAGGTTTTACATGTCTTTATGAAGCATTGTATTATGCTGATGCTATTGTTTTCATTGTTAAATGTTTGAATTTATCTTGAGGCTGTGTTGGTGTCATTTTTAATAATTTTGCCCATTCTAAAAACTGTCTTTGCTATTAAGTGTACTAAGAGCTTCATTAGAGGTGAAGGACAGAAGGAGGAGGCATGACAAGTGGGTCCCATGTTTGTTTAACTCTGATTTAAGCATTACGGAAGAGCAGAAAAGTGTTTTCCTTTCAACATATCATATTTCACATAAATGCATTCCATCCAGGTTCAGATTAATCTATTTAGTTTCATATGGAAGATATCTCAAAATACTAGTGTCTAAGGTTCTTATCTCCTTTTCTGATGCTTCTAGACATTTTAGGACGCAGATATCTTTTTCAGTACACATTCTTGAGATGACTCTAAGCTTCATTACCTTTCTCACAGTTCAAAAGGCTGGGGACAATCTAGCTATCAATCTTGCTAAGCTTCCAAGATAAAATATGGCGCTCCTTTTTCATTTATTTTTGTAATAATGTTATGTATCTTCTTCATCTTTCTTTTTCCTAAGAATTCTGTTCACACTCTCACGGAGCTTCCAACATCATTTCTTTCATTTATCCCTAGGGTCCTTGGCTTTCGATGTGTATCTGCAAAAAATTAATTTATAATGTAGTCACAAAAACACGTTTTTTTCGAAAAAATGCGAAAAAATGCAAAAAATTAAATTGCCACTTAAAACTTTAAAAAGCGCGTTTTTTGAAAAAAAAAACGTTGAAAACGAAAAAACACGTTTTTAGTGTGTTCTTAACACGTTTTTTCGCTTTTTTTCACTTTTTTCATTTTTTTCATTTTTTGTAATGCTTTTCATCAAGGGTGAAAGAGATGTTCGCTTTGGTTTTTTAAGGCAGTTGAGGCAGAAAAAAGCATCACACATCAAGGAAGTTTTTGGGTGCAATGCAATGCAATTTAACTTTTCCAACACTTATGGGCAAGGGTCTAGTGAGATTTCTTGATGGGATAACCGTTGTTTTCTTCTTTTTTTTTTTTTTGGTTTTCTAAACGTTATCCCTGTGTAATGGCAGGAAAAAACTAGTGGCAAGATCATCCACAGGGTTGGTGGTGTTGTATACCTCTTTCGAGGAAGAAACTACAACCATCATACTCGTGCACAGCTTCCAGTAATGTTGTGGAAACCTGCTGCTCCTGTCTATCCAAAACTTATTCAAGAAGCTCCAACTGGACTGACCAAACTTGAAGCAGATGAGTTGAGACAGAAGGGAAAAAATTTATTACCAATTTGCAAGCTAGGTACCTTCTATTTTCTCTTCTGGGGATTATTGTATAACTTTGAATTGTTTTGGTGGAATTTGGTGCCAACGACACTGATTTGGGTGAAACATGGTTGTAATCACTAATATATGTTTTTGTATCAAACTCACCTGAAGTTTTTAATTTAGTGAAATCTTCAGCTTTACGTGACTTAATTATGCTATATTTTGGTGGCAAAAATTTCTCGCAATGATATTCACGTCAATCATGTTCGCGAACCCTGGATCCATCAAAAATTCTAAAATAATTTTCAGTTTGAATTATTGAAACATGTCCTAATTTTTGATGCCACAACATTGATTCATCCTTTACTGATGCATATGACCCATCCTTCTCGCTCCTTAAAGAACTCATGTCTAATTAGTCAAGATAGTATAAATCACTTCCCTCTGACCAATCCCAATTTTCTTCCCTGTATTGATCCTGCACAACACAATCTATAGGAGAAAAGGTGACAGTACAGTCTTGTTTGGTTATTTGACCAACAAAAATTAGATTTACAGTAAGAGGAGGAAAATGATAACATCGTCAACATGCAGTTTATTCCCAGGACAGGAAATGATAATGGACATGGAGGAACCATTTGCAGTTTTAAAGAAATCAGAGCAAGGATGATAATTTGTCAAAATGGCCTCATTTGATGTCATATGACATGAGACACCACAATCTAGAAGCCATAAGAACTTATACATGGTATACCTGCTAGAGGAAATGGGAACTCCAGGACTGCTATGTGCAAGTAGTTGTTTTCACTTTATTCAAGTACTTCATCATGGTCAAGGACCTCCTTTCTTGAGGAAGATAACTCTGGATTAAAAAATCTGAGCATATGTACTAACTGAGTTGTCTTCTAACTCCTTGGCCGTGCATTCATCTGGCGTTAACCTTGTGACAAGGTTGATCCTTCATCCATGAATCATATTCAAGGTCTTCATGTAACTGTCACAACTCCTTTGTTCGTCCTTGTTTTATTGCAGAATAAATTTTGGTTTACCAAATTGTGTCATCTAAATGTGCAGACAGAAATAACTCTTAATGAAGGGAATGATCTGCCTTTTCCAAGTCAAAAAATTGTCATCGTTCGGCTGATACAGAGGTAGAAAGGTGGAAGACAGCATGAATTGGGAACTGTTAACATATCATGTATAGGGAACCGGGTCTGGATCCAGACCCGGTCCCATTGGCACGGGTACCGAGAGTGGCTCGGTACCCTAGACGTTTTTCCCTCTTATTTAATCCCACTTATGGTGTAATTGTTGATTAAGTGGAATAACATTTTCTCTCTCCTAGGGTTGCGGTTGTGCACCTAGGTTAGAGCTTCTCCGTGGTTTTTCACCTCTCTTTGAGGTTTTCCACGTATATTGTGTGTTCCTTTTCTTTCTCTCCATCTTGATGTGTGTTTCTACATGGTATCAGAGCCAACGCGTGAGAGATCGTTGGTGTGATAGTCGTGTTTCCGCCGTGTTTCTTTGCCGCTGCTGTTTCCGCCGTTTTTTTTCTGCCGCTGCTGCGCCGCCATCGTCCAGCGCGGTTGTTCTCTGCTGCGTTGCCGCTGTCCAGCGCCGCCGTCGCCCATTTCAGCGCCGCCGCCGTCCCGCGCCACCGCTGCCCACCGCCGTCGCTCTCTTCCACACCGCCGCCGTACAGCGCCGCTGCCTCTTGTTTGTCGTCTCTGGTGCTGGGTATTCTTTCTCCTTGGTGATTGTGATGGCCGAGGAGATGTCCCTCAAGATCGATGATGCCCTAGACTCGGGCAGCAATACCAAGAGCGAGATCTTGCCTGTTCAAGTCACCTCCATCCGGCTGAACAAGGATAACTATCTCTCTTGGTCGGATGCCCTAGAAATTGGGATAACCAGTCGTGGTCGCCTGCCCTACATTACTGGGGAGAAGCCTGCACCTTCAAAAACCGATCCGCGATGGGCTACTTGGACGTTGGAAGATAGTCAGGTTAAAGTATGGATTATTAGTTCTGTTTCTGCAGATATTCAGCCTTTGATCTTGCGTAAATCGACTGCCTACGACATGTGGACTGTGCTTGCACGGATGTATGGCCGTAAGAAGAGAGTATTGCGTACGTACCAAATCAAACGTAGCATATACTCTCTTAAACAGGGTGACTTGTCTGTAGCCGCCTTCTTTGCAGCCCTAAAGACTAAGTGGGAGGAACTTGACTACCATGTGAATGATGACTGGCACTGTGGGTCTGATCATGCCTTGTACTGGGACAAAGAATGGATGGATCAGACGTTTCTTTTCCTCGGAGGCTTACGCGATGAATTTGAATCTATTAGGAGCCAAATTCTTAATTGTGACGAGGTCCCCGGAATTGAAGAGGTGTATGCCCGTGTGGAATCTGAAGAACAGCGTCGACAGGTGATGCATATTGACACCAGTCAGGGGAGTTCTCCTTCAGCCTTTGTTAGTCGTGTTTCTGGGATTGGACAGCGTCCTGTTCGGCGGTGTAGCCATTGCAACAAATCAGGACATTCTGTTGATTTTTGTTGGGATCTTCATCCTGAGAGGCGGCTTGTCCGGGGTCGTCCTCCTTCTAGCCGCCGGAGTCCTTCTGTGCCTGAGCCTAGTCAGAGTAGTCCGTCAAATGTTGCCAAATCTAAGCTTTCCTCCGATCAAATCAAAGAACTACAAGCGTATATCAGCCGGCTGTCTACTACTCAGGAGGATACTTCCACGTCTGAGGGGGCTAAGTTAGCCCAAGCTCTCGTGGCTACTAGTGACCAAGGTAATTCCTCACATGGTGATTGGATTGTTGACAGTGGTGCTACGCATCATATGACAGGGGACCCTAAGATGTTCCAAGAATACAAATTGTCTTCGGGGCAGCAACGTGTATCTATGGCTGATGGTTCGTCTATCTCTGTGGCTGGAAAAGGGAGTTTGTCCTTGTTAAATAAATACTGTCTTCATAATGCTCTTCATGTTCCCAATATTCCTGTGAATTTGCTATCTGTCAGCAGTATTACTAAAGAACTGAACTGTAATCTGATCTTTTCTGCTGATCGGTGTTTCCTGCAGGACTTGGTGACGGGGCAGAAGATTGGGATTGGTTCGGCTATTGATGGACTCTACAGACTGCCTGTGCAGGTTGCGTCCGCTCTTATTTCAGCCACTAGTGGACAGTTGTCAAGCGTAGAAGACAGATCTACTATTATGCGATGGCACGAGAGGCTTGGTCATCTTCCGTTTCCATTGATTAAGAAGTTGTTTCCTCGTTTGTTTCATTCTGTTTCCATGGACTCCTTCACCTATGAAGTGTGTCAGTTGGCTAAACATGTTAGGGCCTCGTACCCTATTTCATTCAATAAAACCACTCGTCCATTTGCTTTGGTTCATTCTGATGTTTGGGGTCCTTCGGAAGTACCCACTTGTCGTGGTTTTCATTACTTTATGACCCTTATTGATGATTACTCCCGTTGTACGTTCGTGTATCTGTTGAAAGAACGTAGTGAAGTTCCCGTTATTGTCAAAAACTTTGTGGCCCTTGTTGAGACTCAGTTTCAGACGTCTGTCCAAGCTTTTCGCACCGATAATGCTAGAGAGTATGTCTCTCAATCCCTAGATGATTTCTTGAAGAGCAAGGGTATTGTTCATGAAACGTCATGTAGTTACACACCTCCCCAAAATGGCGTGGCTGAACGGAAGAATCGCCATTTGCTTGATGTTACCCGGGCCCTTCTGTTCCATCGTCAGGTTCCCAAGCGCTACTGGGGTGATGCGCTTCTCACTAGTGCCCACCTTATCAACCGTATGCCTACCCGTGTGTTGCAGGGCCATTCCCCGTACTCTATGCTTTGGCCTACTCAGAATCCCTGGCCTCTTACTCCTCGGGTGTTCGGGTGTGTCTGTTTTGTTCATGACCATAGTCCCACCCTTAAGAAACTTGATCCTCGGTCTGTCAAGGCTGTCTTCCTGGGGTATTCCTCCACTCAGAAGGGATACAAATGTATTGATCCTACCACCTCTAAAGTCTATGTTTCCCGGGACGTCACCTTCCATGAACATGAGGCATACTTTCATGTGAATCCTCTTCAGGGGGAGTATCTAGGGCACAGTAGTGAAGAGTATTCCTCAAATCAGTTGATTCAGTTTACGGATTTCTTGGATTACAAGGCCAGTGACAGTGTGGCAGACACAGTCAGAGATGATAGAGACCGTCACATGGACGAGGGTCTTGTTGATAATCAGCCTACAGCCCGTGATCATTTGTTCGGCCAGGTGTACAGAAGGAAGAAGACAGATGTGATTGAAAATGTTGATGTAACCAATCCCAATCCTGTGAGCTCCCCGGATGACCCAAGTCTAATCAATGAAGAGCTTCCTATAGCCCTGCGCAAGGGCACCAGGTCCTGTACTTCTCATCCTATTCAGAGATTTGTCTCTTATGCGAAATTGAGTAAGAATTACAAATGCTTTATAACATCCTTGTCTAAGTCTGTTATTCCCAGGTGTGTGGAAGATGCTAGAGAGGATCCTAAATGGCTACAGGCCATGACAGAGGAGATGAATGCCTTGGCAAAGAATGACACTTGGGAAGTTGTGGATATTCCCAAAGGGACTCATTTAGTTGGTTCAAAGTGGGTGTTCAATGTGAAGTACAAACCAGATGGTACTGTGGAAAGGTATAAGGCTCGACTTGTTGCAAAGGGGTTCAGCCAGAAATATGGTATTGATTATCTTGAAACCTTTGTCCCTGTTGCCAAACTGAAAACTGTGAGGGTCATATTAGCTCTTGCCGTGAAAAAGGGGTGGAGCATGGATCAACTTGATGTTAAGAACGCATTCCTGAATGGCCATCTAGAAGAAGAGGTCTATATGAGTATGCCTCCTGGATATGTTCAAAGCGGAAAATGCTGTCATCTCAAGAAAGCCTTGTATGGATTAAAGCAGTCTCCTAGAGCATGGTTTGAAAGACTGAGGATAGTGATGAAGACAAATGGATACAAACAGGGAAATGGTGATCACACCCTATTCATTAAGCAGAGAGATGGCCTGGTGAGTCTTCTTCTTGTGTATGTTGATGATATGATAGTCACAGGTGACGATGAAGAAGAGAAAAAAAAGATGAAGGAGAGGTTAGCTGCTGAATTTGATCTTAAAGATTTGGGTAAACTAAGGTACTTTCTGGGGATAGAGATTGCTCGGTCAGAGACAGGGCTGGTTATGAGCCAAAGGAAATACACTCTGGATCTTCTAAAGGAGACAGGCAAACTTGGGTGCAGACCCTTTCTAATTCCAATGGAGTCTGGTACAAAGATAAGCATCAAAACTGGTAACATCCTAGATGAGGAAGGAAAAGGGCGGTATCAGAGGCTGGTTGGTAAACTCATCTATCTTACTCTTACTCGCCCTGATATTACTTATGCTGTGAATGTGTTGAGTCAGTTTATGCATGCTCCTACTGATTGTCACTGGAAGAGTGCAGAAAGAGTGTTGGGGTACCTAAAGAATGACCCAGGAAAAGGGTTACTCTAGCAAGACCAACTTAATATTGAAGGATACTCTGACGCAGATTGGGCAGGATGTACTGATACTAGGAGGTCTACCACAGGGTACTACATCTTTCTAGGGGGTAACCTGGTTGTTTGGAGAAGTAAGAGGCAAGAAGTATGCTCTAGATCCAGTGCTGAGGCTGAATACAGGGCTGTGGCTATGGGAGTTACAGAAATGTTATGGTTAAAGATTCTCCTAACAGATATTGGTGTTGAAACAGAAGAGAAGATGAGGATGTACTGCAACAACAAGTCTGCAATTAATCTTGCGAATAATCCCGTTCTGCATGACAGAACTAAACATGTGGAGATTGATCGCCACTTCATACGGGAACGCATAGATTCAAAGGAGTTGATCCTACCTTATATGAAGTCTGAAGATCAAATTGCAGATGTTCTAACCAAAGCCTTATGTACATCTCAATTCGAGAAAAATGTAAGCAAGCTTGGCATGTTTGACATGTATGCCAAGCTTGAGGGGGAGTGTTAACATATCATGTATAGGGAACCGGGTCTGGATCCAGACCCGGTCCCATTGGCACGGGTACCGAGAGTGGCTCGGTACCCTAGACGTTTTTCCCTCTTATTTAATCCCACTTATGGTGTAATTGTTGATTAAGTGGAATAACATTTTCTCTCTCCTAGGGTTGCGGTTGTGCACCTAGGTTAGAGCTTCTCCGTGGTTTTTCACCTCTCTTTGAGGTTTTCCACGTATATTGTGTGTTCCTTTTCTTTCTCTCCATCTTGGTGTGTGTTTCTACAGGAACGATTGAAACGATAACTCAAGGAATTAAAAGACTTAGAATTTAGATTGGATTCCAGGAGGACAAAACTAATGACTCTATAGGAAATAAATTTTTGCCCTTAAAGCAGTCTGAGACAATAACAGAAGCAGTAGGAAGGACAGATTATGTCAGCAGTCACAAAGAACATAGATGCCGATTTAATATTCGACAATGATGGCTGGAATTAAGAAATAAGAAGTTTACCAACAAAATAAAATTGGCTATTCTTATTTTATTAAGTGAAACTGATTCTTGGGACACAGAGATAAAAACAAAGGTTTTCAAAGTATAAACAAAAAAGGAAAAATATAATACGACAAAAAATCAGAGAAGAATGTTTTAACAATCCTTACAACCCACAGCCTCTATGATATGCAGTCACTTGTACAAAACATAGGTTATGGAAGACCAGAACATTCACAAGTTTCATTTCTGGATAGTAAGCACATCTTAATGGATCCAGTAATCAAAGCACATATGACAAATATAAGCACATCTAACAGCTAATCCCTACTTTGGTCCTTAAAACATTAGCATTTGTTACTTCTTTATTTTCTAATTCCTAGCTTTTAGACATAATTGTTTAGAACCTCATCTCCTCCTTTTAGGAGTCCCAAGTGGCTAATTATGATGCCTATTTTGGTCCTTCGAATGTTAGCATGGTAAATGGCCAGTTTTTATCTCTCTTTTTGTGGGAGTCTCTATTGACTAAGTGTTATGTCTAAACCTTCCTTACAGCAAAAAATGGAGTTTATATAAATCTTGTGAAGGATGTTCGAGAAGCTTTTGAGGGAAGTTGCTTGGTCAAGATAAATTGCCAAGGAATGCATGCAAGTGACTATAAAAAGTTAGGTGCAAAGCTTATGGTTAGTATCTATTTTATTTTTGTTTTCTTTGTTTTGTAGCATGGAAAGTATCATGTCCATTGTCTGGCTATTTGCGATATATCATTAATAAGCTAGCACATTGTACCTGAATAATATCATCATATGATGCATATTTTTCTTGTTTGAATTGGCGTGGGTGTAAATTATAGGAAAGAAGAGTACCTAAACCTTTAACTTCTTGTATTTCATGTGCCACTTTTCCAAAATTTTAAAACTTGATCTTTCTGTCCTGGAAAAATCTAAGTGGCAGAATTATAAATCAGATATGCTGCTAAACTGGAAGCGAAGAATATGGAGTCCTATGAACAGGTTGGACACAGCAACATTATACTTGGTACTTTTGAAAATGCTTTGCACCCAGACCCACGTGACATAGATGAATAAAATAGGTTGCCTATGGAAATTCAGAGATCTTATTTTACATTTTTTGGAGTAACTGTCCAAATTATAATGTCTTGAAGGTTTTGTGGTGTGTTTGTTATATGTATATATCTTAATACGTATGAAGCTTGACGAGTAGCAATTATGTCTTATTAATTTCGTTTTTACAATTTTTTAAAGATGACATTTACTGTACTAAGTTTTGATGTATTTTAATGTTGTATATGGGGGCATTTGGGTTTTTAAAAGTGTGATTCACACAATATGTATATATGTAAGTTTTAAAAACATATGGCCGTCTTGGTAAAACTTTTTATAGGTAATCTAGGCAACTTCATTAGCCTTTGTAAATGCTGTATCCTAGTATTTGCTAATCCTCCTTTCTTACTCAAGTTGATGGGTTGTCTCTGCAACAGTTTTAGTATAGCGACTTGGGTATTATAACTGTATTAGCTATTTCATACTTAAAAGCCTTATATTATATGAGGAATTGAAGTCAGCTGTGTACCTTTATAGCCGGATTTTTTTTTCCCTGCTGGAAGCTATCTCGGAAGGTGCAGACAACAGCCAGTTGTTTGGCCACAAATTTTAGTGACCGAATGCACCTTTTGTGGCAGTCTTTAGCAACACAAAATTTTAAAAAATTCAGATAGACAAATACAAATATTATATATATATATTATCAGCTGATTACCAGATATTGCCATATGACTAAATATTTAAACTGTAGCTAAACGTACTGCAAGCTATCATCAAGAACACCATAAACCATCATTATACCATAAACCGTTGCTATTGCCTTTGTTGCATGGTATTTTGAGAGACGGTTTTCAAATATTTTGTCATGTAGCAACATCTGGCAGCAGACTGATCTTCTTTTGTCTCTCTCTATCTCGATATAATATTTTATATATATATATATATATATATATATATATATATATATATAGATAGATAGATAGATAGATAGATACAGAGAGAGGGACAGAAGAAGATCATGTTTTGGCATATTAATGTTTTGGTCTTAGAAGTTTTATTTAGGGCCCATCCTGGCTTACTGATCTTAAAAGAATGTTCTGTTCTTGATCTAATTTTGTCTGCTTATATTTTAACAAATTAGAATAATAGAAAAGATTTCATCTTAACTAAGTCTTGAGTTTGTAACTTGACAAAAAAATTATAATAATATAAAAATGAAGCTTAAACAAGCTTGAAGTTTAAAAACTAGAGAATAATATGAACCAATGTTGCAAAAGGTGCATCACAATGCTTATTGGTCGGGCTGACCTATATTCTATATCGTAACATGTTGTAAATGTAGCATAGCATATTGTAAAGTTAATGATTCATTAAAAAAATTCAAAAAATTAAGAAAATTGAGAAAAAAATCAGAAAAAATCAGGAAAATGTATTTCATATACAAAATTAATCACAGAAAGAACATTCATGGATAATCTTCATAAGCCATAATATATCAACAACACATCAGAAATGAGAGATCAAAGATTAACATGATAAGCATCAATGAAAATTTTAAATTTTAAGTAGTGTTTCTGATTACATCACATCACAAGTTTACAACATATAATCGTTCACTCTTCACTACCAAGTGCTAATATCATGGTTATCATCAATCAAAATCATAATCATCTTCATATTTATTTTTTTATTGCTTCAATGCCTTCAAATCGAAATTTCTCGCACTAATGTTTTTTTTTTTTCTAGAAAACTAGCAAAAGCTTTCTCTCCCACAGCTCTTAAAGATGTTTAGAAAGTGTGGGGAGGGACTATTTAGCAAAAGAAAAAAAACAGGAAAAGGGACTCAGTCATTTTGTCATGCATCATTTGATATGGGGGTGTATCACCTCTATCGTACGATATGACAACCATATCGCACGATACAGGAAATATGCCTATGATAGATGGTGTATCGTGTATTCCTGGTGTGCCATATAGATTTTTCAAACCTATACGATACGCCGTATTGTGCGATATGGATAACATTTGAATTATAAACATAATTTCACAAATGTATTATATATGATAATGAGAATTTAAAATGTAGAAGAATCATGAAGAATATTATATTCTTTTTTAATTTCAGTGGTAGAAGATCATGCCTTTTAAATGAATAAGAACAGATTTTTAAAAAACTATTGAAGTTGTTAAGAAATTACATTTACATGAATTCTCTACCATGTATACTCCATCCCTGTTCAAGTGTTGTTTTCTAGTGTGCATAAAAAGTATCAGGAGTAAGTACAGAAACAAGGTCGTATGACCATAGTGGATTTTTTATTCTATGAGCTATCCATTTGGCACATTGTATCTTTACAAATCTTTCTTTTTTGAAAGTATTTGTTTTGGAGTGTCTACATAGTCACAAGAGAAGGATAACAAAGTTTTCCAGCCTGGCGGAATATGGTGCTAATTGTTAACACTTCATATCCTCGTTCTTATAATGTTTTTGTGAGCATTTATATTTGTTGATGAGACACATTCCATGAGCTTTTTGTGTTTATGAATTTATTTCACTCTCGCCTTTGTGATTTGAAGACTATTTTCCAAGTTTGTCGTACAAGGGTTACTTCTACAAGCTTGTCAAGTGCAGTTTGCTGATCTCAAATCATTAACATTCAGATTTGCTTGTTTCGTGGCCAGGAATTGGTTCCATGTGTTTTGCTTTCTTTTGATCAAGAACAAATTTTAATGTGGAGAGGTAAAGATTGGAGGTCAATGTACCAGGAAGCACAGTCATTGTTAGTTGATTCCCTTGCTGGTAATGGCATCAGTTTGGATGGCTCATTACTCATCATACTGTGGGTCATAGGATGGCTGCCACTGTTTTGGTAAGTTAATGTTAAAAAGTTGAAATTGCAGGTGATGTAGCTGAAGATACTTCAAAGTTTGATGATGTGGAAACTCTGCCATATGATAATTACAGTGGAGAAACAGATCAAGGTGTGTAAGGTTATACTATTGGGATCTTTGTGTTTTGTGAGAAAATTTTTATGTCAAAAAATGTCTAATTTGTAGTACTAAAAGAGTGCATTGTTAATCTCTTTATTTAACCTAATACGTGGACGTAATATTCCATTTAGCTGAATTCTGATGAACCACATGCAAATTGACATGTGGCTGTTTTGTCTATACATCGTTCCCTGGAAATGTGTCTCAGATCTCAGTTTATGGGAACTGATGACTTGCTTGTGATGATGCTTTGCTGACATCCCTGTGAAGATTCCACATGCACGTAGTTCCATAACACTATCTAAAGTTGTTGTACTTGTCATGTTCCCTTTTCGTGAAACCCTCTCCCTTTACATACCAATGACTGTATTCGACATTGCTTCTTGATTTCTGCTCAGTATTTTGGTGTGGTTTCATTTGGTGTTTTCCAGTTCATAAAGGCCTTATGTTTTAGCCGAGAAATTAATTTTTATTGTTTAGATACCTTGATTCCAGTTTAAACTTAAAGATGTAGTCCCTACGGTGCCACAATATGTATGCTACTTCGGAGCATGGAACCATTTCCTTGTTTGTGGAAATTGTGCACATAATCATATTCTATATTCAGTTGCTAAACCAGCCAGCTTGTTTTCCTTTTCGGCATACTTAAAAAAAAAATTCACAAGAATTCTCCAATACATTATAATCTTCATGCAGTATGAACAAGTTTTTCTGGTGTTAACAGAAAGTTTCATTGAAATTGCAGGCTGGGAAAATGGTAGAATTGATAAATCAGTGGGAAAGATGAGTGGGAGAATGATTCTGCTGTGGAAACATGCTTTAGATTCACATAAAGCACTTCTTTTGGATGAGATTGATTTAGATCCTGATGAGCTTCTGGATAAAATAGAGAAGTTTAGCGGCTATTCCCAAGCAAGAGAACATTCTTATCCAGCACTCATTTTGTCAGGTGCAATGTGTGGGAAGGGTCCAAGAAATGAACTAAAGGTCAACGATAATGCTGAAGATGGTTCTTTTTGAGACTGGTGGTACTGGTGGAGCAAATAACCTATATTCGGAGATATATAACAATTGGTTTCACTTTCTTGCCAATTGTCTTGTGAAAAGGTCCCTAGAAATTTGGCTGTGTGATTGGCTGATGTAAGTGATGACATCCTTCATGATGATCGTGATGGATCTATTAGCAGGTATGTCTGGACTGATTGATGAGATACTGGCCTAGCTACAGCAGGTCTCCTAATGCCTGTTATCATCACAACTCATGACAAGTTTACGCTGGTGTTGACTGATTTATCCCGTCTCAGAATGAATGCCGGTTGCTTTGTTGACCTTGAAATATCATGGTAACCCATGATGTTCTACTAGTGACTAGTCAAATGTCTAAACTCTGTACATATTGGGAAAGCCATTCTGGTCAACAAAGTAGATAACAGGATGGACAAGTTACCTATTTCTGTTTTAGGCGGTTGACTACACAGGTGTTTATTTTTTTAATGTATATGTATTGTGGAACGACTCTGAACATCACTTATTCATTACTACAAATTTGTGACCACAATAAAGATGCTTTGTTAAAATGTAGTTGCACTCATCTTAAGCTGCGTCCCCTGTAGTTTGAAGTACTCCTACCAAAAAGCACTAAGGAAAACCGAGTCACGGTCACTTACAATGGAACGTGGCATAGTGAGAGATGCTAACAGATTCTTCTATTTGGATACATCCCTTCCCACTATAATAGTTAAAAAGCATTTGAAGTTAAACCAGAAATACCTCTACAAGATTACTTTTATAACAGGTAGGCACTGGATCCTCAGTCAAAGGAGGAAGAGATTCAAAGGAATTCTTCCTTGGAAAATAATGAGAATGGGCATATGACTACTCTCCTATCTTAGGAAAAATAAAATCCCCATGAGAATCCAGATCTACATCCGGGCTATCCTCTACTTCATACAAATCATATACGATAGATGTCATAAACTCTTCAATTGTTTCTTCCATAATATTTTCAACTATGTCAATCTGATAGCATGTCTCATTGCCTATTGGACTCATAGCTGCATTAAATACATCCAATCTCACCTTCTTGACACCAAAACAATTAACCATTACTCCGATGCAAAAGTTGATATACACATTGGTAGTAGCAAAAAATGGTCTACCAAGAGTAATGAGAGTCTGCCTTTGTGCATCTACACCCTCCATATCCAAGATAACAAACTCAACTAGAAAATAAAAGTCTTCAATCTTCAGTAGCACATCTTTCAAAATTCCTTGTGGAATCTTAGTTGATTTTTCTACTAGTTTGATTGTCATTGATGTTGGTTCCATCTCTCCAAGTTGAAGTGTGTCATAAAAGAAACCTAATAGAACATTTACACTTATCCCAAATCTAGCAAAGCTCATTCAATTTGAATGTTGCCAATGCCAAAAAGAATAATAGAGCCACCAGGCTCTTTGAGCTTAGATGGAGTCTTCTATAGGAGCACCTGATTCCCTACTTGTGCAATAAGACCTTGGTCGGATTCTCTCAAGATCTTCTTTTCTAAATGCAAAGTCCTTTCAGACACTTAGCATACAAAGACACTTGTCTAATGGCTATAAGTTTTGATGGATCAAACTAGAGTCCTCACCGCAGCACTATTCCAGTAGCAATATACCTTGAAGAAGACTTTAGAGAAGTCAGGAGGAAAACATCTTCTTCTTACCAGCTATTCAGCCCTAGATTGCATAGCATACATATACCCTCACAAGTTGTGTATTAATCTACATAGTTACACAAAATTATAGATGACTCCATTATGACAAATTAATGGCACGTGAGAAAAGTTAGCCCAAACCAAATGTATTGGGATCTAGATCTGAACCCATTGGGGCCACCTCCTAACACCCTCCCTCAAGTTGTACATGATCTTTTACCATGCACAACTCGCCTTGTGGGAACCATAATTGGTGATTGGTTAGTCCCTTGGTAAGGAGATTAGAAACTTGATTATCCGTTTGACAATGTCATGGTTCAATCTCCTTATTCTCGACCTTTTGCGAAACAAAATGCTGATCAATTTCAATGTGTTTGATCATGCTATGAAGAATCGGATTAA
This sequence comes from Nymphaea colorata, assembly GCF_008831285.2. Classification (NCBI taxonomy): domain Eukaryota; kingdom Viridiplantae; phylum Streptophyta; class Magnoliopsida; order Nymphaeales; family Nymphaeaceae; genus Nymphaea; species Nymphaea colorata. The sequence goes on from NC_045142.1 coordinate 15,789,224, forward strand.
AGTTATGTTGATAGCACTTCAGTTGTTGCATAATGGGGAGGATCAAATGATTAATTCTCCTAATTCTCCTGTTTGCATCCCCAATTCTTTTTTTGGTTTTTGGAGTGCTCGAGAAAAATGAGGTTTTGTTATGAAAATAAAAGAGAAAGGGATTTGCCCGTGATACAAGGATTGACCATTTCTGACGCCCATACCGAGGGTAATTAATTCAAGGGCTATACTTATTCTTAATGTATTTCTTTTCACTTAAACATCATTTTCATGCTAAATGTGGTGTTGTGTTTGAGAAAATATTGAAGATTTGATGTTTCAAACTTTTGAAAAAGTTTTTGAAGAATCATTTGAGAATGTAAAAATTTTGATTTGAGAATAAATTGAATTGAGAAATCTTTACAATACCATTTAGAAAGCTTGGAAAATCATTTTGAAGTGGAATTAGTGTTCTTTTAAGAATTTAAGTAGGTTTGAGGTTTTGCTATAATTCAGTTACTACCTAGTTAGAGCTTCATCTCATCTTGCTTAAGTTCTTTTCGAGAAGTACTTGTGACTATAAGTGATGTTAAATGAGGTTGCATGTATGAATGCATTGATCTTACATGATTAGAAGTGAATAATTCATTTCTACCATAACATTCGTCTAAAAGCATTCATACCATCACATACATCTAAGTTTTTCATTTTTTATTTATAAGATTGTCTTAAATATTGTTATGAAAAAAATGTTTTTGAAAATGGAATGTGGTTGTAGACCATCAAGTATGATTCTAATATTGGGTTATTACTCTCATAGAAAGAAAGATCTTTCTAAAAGCATAACATTCGTCTAAAAGCATTCATACCATCACATACATCTAAGTTTTTCATTTTTTATTTATAAGATTGTCGTAAATATTGTTATGAAAAATATGTATGTTTTTGAAAATGGAATGAGGTTGTAGACCATCTAGTATGATTCTAATATTAAATCATTACTCTCAAAAAAGTTAAAACCTTATATCTTTGGAGAGAAATGTCTAAAAGAATGGAAAAGATGAAATACTCTCATAGAAAGAAAGAGAGAGAAAAAGAGATTTCAAAGATCACTAAATGAAAGATTTTAAAAGATGGGGAGATACATATCTTTATATGTATTTTATATGTGTATACATATATGTATATATGTATACATATAAGTACACATATGTATGTGAAAGCTTTTGAAAATGAAGTATTAACTTAAATAGAGAAAAAAAAAGTTCTTAAAAGAGAGAGAGAGAAATGCACATATACGTATACATACTATCACCATATACATATATGAAAGTTTATAAAAAGAGGCTATTGATTTGAAGAGAAAGAGAGATTTTAGAAAAAAATAAATAAGTAAATAAATAAATAAATAAATATATATATATATATAAAAGAAATTTATTAGGAGAAGACATTTAACTTGAAGAGAGATATAAAAGATTCTAAAGAGAGAAAATAGAACACACACACAAATATATATATATATATATATATATATATATATATATATATATATATATATATATATATATATATATATATATATATATATATATATATATATATATATATATATATATATGCATTCTTGTGTATATGAAAATTTGTAAAATAAAATATGAAAACATAGGAAGAGAATGATAAAGAACATCATCATGTGCACATATACATATATAACATGTATATATGTATGTGTCTTCATGAAATTAAAAATCAAGAAATGACTTAAAATATCTGTCTTCAATTTTTTGGTAGGGTGGAGAGGAATTTGAGTTCATGCAAGAGCCTAAGCTAAGTCTCCAAAGCCGCATTAGGGAGGGTTCTTGCTTTCAAAAATATTTTGAAAATATGATTCTAAATATTTTTATATGTGAACATGAAAAACATTATTAGTTTGTTGGCTACAAGAAAATATATTTCTTCTACCATTGGGTATAGAAGAAAATCAAACATACATGAAATAAAGAACAACATATAAAAGCACTCATTGGGGTCCCTAATCGAGATTGAGAAAGAAACTAAGCGTGAGAATGACATGAAGAATGCATATTAAGATGTACAAATTCGTGAGAGGCTTTATCGGTTGGACAAGTCACAACTTCAAAAATCAACATAATAATGAAAAGATCTCAACCCAAAAGACTCATTTTTGTCATACATTTGCATATCAATTAAGGAAAAGTAATACATCAAGCAGGAGTATCACTTCAAGCATAAATGGTGAGTAAGACAATACAACAAGCGTATTTTTGGAGATAAATGAAGAAATGAAATTTATTTTACATTGCTTATACTCCTGGTGCACTCAAGATGTAGCTCTCAACTCCAGATAGAAAATCTTTAGAGCTTTCTTGCATGGCCATAGGGAGATAGCAAGGGAAAACAAAAACGAAAACAAGAAGAGGATTACATACCTCTAATGTCATTTCATGCTCTCTTGAAGAGTAGGAACTTGAAGAAGAAGAAGAAAAGAAGAGAGAAATGGAGAAGAAAATTCTAAATCTTCAAGTGAAGAAGCATTAGAAATTTCTCAAGGGTTAGCCCATGATCAAGAGGGAGGATTGTGGGGGTATTTATAGAGATTGTTGGAGCCAAAATTTAAAATTTGAAATTCAAAATTTGAATTCAAGAGGGAAGATTGTGGGGGTATTTATAGAGAGTTTTGGAGCCAAAATTCAAAATTTGAATTCAAGATTTGAAAATAAAAGGGTTGTTAGTATAGAACTATTTTTTATTTAAAATATGTATAAAAAATGTTTGTTGTTACAAATGGGTGGGCCAACTCCGTTTTGAGTAACTCTAGGTTTGTTTTAAATTCAGATTGGGTTCAATTGGTCGTCAACGCATTCTAGTGAGCGATTTAGGCTGAAAAATGCATCTTAGCACGAGAACGAAACATAAAACAAAGGAAAAATTCATGCACGCGCGCCGTGCTCATAAATTCAAATCTTGTTGTTTTGATTTCAGCTTTGGAATCTAAGTTTGGAATTCTTGATTTGGATTTAAACTTGGATTTTGGATTTGAATCTTGTGTCTAAGGTTGGGTTTGAATTTGAATTTTGTGTTTGGGTTTGGACAACGGTTTAGAAATTCATTTTGGATCGAATAGTCACAAATTTATTTTGGGTCTAGGATTGGGATAAAGGCCCAGGAATTCAACCCAAATGACATAATTGAGATTTGAGTGAAAATAAAATGCACTCCCCTTTTGAAAAACTTTGGGGTGATAACATCACCCAATAAATTCCTCACTCAAATAAGCTGTCTCAGCTGCCATAACTCTGTATTTTGCGTTCATGCTAGACCAAGATATGGTCTTCTATTTCCTACTACTCTAACATGTAAATTATTTTCCAATAAAAACACAATAACTTGACACTGATCTTCTCTCATCAAGATCTCCAGCCAGTATGCATCGGTATAAGTAACAAGTTCATGTCTCTTGTAGCTCGGCTGCCATAACTCTGTATTTTGCGTTCATGCTAGACCGAGATATGGTCTTCTATTTCCTACTACTCTAAGATGTAAATTATTTTCCAATAAAAACACATTAACTTGACACTGATCTTCTCTCATCAAGATCTCCAGCCAGTATGCATCGGTATAAGTAACAAGTTCATGTCTCTTGTAGACGTACTGATTTTTTTTTGTAAACTAGACTGTCTCTTATTGTTCCCTTCAAATATCTGAAAATCCTTTTGACAACATCCATGTGGCTCTCCCTAACTGCATGCATGAATTGGGTCACTTGGTTTATGGAGTAAACAATGTCAGGTTTGGTAATTGTAAGATATTGTATCATAAAAAATATTAAGTTATTGAGTAGGTTCATTATATAACTATATCTTCTGAACTCAACTTCTGTTTCAATACACTAGGATTGCTAACAGGCTTGCAATCAGTCATCCATGTCTTGCTTAAGAAGTCTAGAGTATATTTTTGTTGTGTCAATGTCAAATGATCATGTTGTCTATCAACTTCCACTCTTACAAAATATCGCAACACCCCTAAATTTTTCATCTTGAAACCAAGTAGATATGTTATTGTTTTCGTAAATAAACAAAGAATGATTAAGAGAACTTTTACGAAAGCCACATCTATAGATTTTTTAGGAAGAACTATCAAACCATGATAGTGAAGCTTGTTTTAAACCATAAAGAGATTCACATAAGACCATAAAGATATTTACATAATCTACACACCCGCTTTGTAGGATCCTATTCAGCATAGCATGGTGGTTGTTCCATGCATATTTATTTCAAGTCTCCATGTAAGAAGACAATTTTAACATCAAATTGACTAAGTCTCCAACCATGGTCAACAACCAATGATGTAATAATCTGCATCGTATCCATCTTAACCGCTAGACCAAAAGTCTCATCATAGTCTTGCCCAAACTGTTGCATGAAGCCTTTAGAAACCAATTTGACTTTATACCTTTCAATGCTTCCATCTGATTTATATTTGAGTTTGTAAACCCATTACATTGTTTCCCTAGAGGTCTTGATCCCACTTCTCAAGTTTTGCATTCATGTAGGGCTTTCATCTCTTCATTCATAGCCTTTACCCATTGTTGAGACTTCTATGCTGATAATAAGAAGTAGGTTGTTCGTGCTCAAAAATTTGAGTCATGAATAGTTGGAAATCCAAGAAGTTTTCATAATCGACCCATTGATCTATGAGAAGTTGAGCACGTTCATGTCTTACTGAATAACTAACTTTGTCATCTCATATGTCATGATTTCTTTGACCATAGATTAAACCTAAAATTCATTGAGGAGCAGCTCGTTTTATGTTAAAGTCATCACAGTGCTTTGTTCATTCTGAGAGGGGATCATTGCTGGACTAAACATTTCCTGCATGTCCATTGACAAAAGGACATTAAGATGCATTTGATAGAGCTGCCCTGGACAAAAGCTTTGAACTTAACCAAAGATCATAAGTTTCATTTTGCAAGGAGAATGAATCAGCAGAAGCACATTCCTTATCAAAGTTGTTTTCATCAAACACTAAGTTCCACGAAGTCCATATTTGTTTCTTGCTCGGATCATAGGATCAAAATCTATTATACTCGTTTTGCATATCCAACAAACCTACACTTTGAAGTTTTGTCATGAAACTTATTTCTGAAGGATGAATCAATATGGACAGAGCAAACACATCCAAATACACAAAGGTCATTATAAGTGGGAGGTTCTCCATAAAGGACACCATACAAAGACTTGTGGTCCAAGATGGTCATAGATAAATGATTTATAATGTAAACAACAGTGTGGAGGGCCTCTGTCCAAATGCTATTTGGTACCTTAGCATCATGCAAAATACTTCATATTCTAGTTCGAGGCCATTTAGAATTTGTTGAACTTTATCATGATTTGAAACAACACTCCCAATCACAACAAGTTGATCCGTGATCTTTTTCATTTGAGCCAAATACTCCGTAACGGACTTTGACATTCTAGAATTCTCGCTTCAGTTGTAGGATTCGGGGCTTCAAAACTTGAGAGCACGTGTCTTCAAGAATATCACATAGTTGTGTTGCAGTAAGATCGTCAAAATGAGTAGCAAGTACCTCCTCTAAAGGTGTCTAAGTGATGTATGCCATGAGCGATTGATCTCTTTTCATCTATTTGACATATTTTGGGTTATGTTCCCTCATGATGAAGACCTCTTCTTTTGCGATCCTTGCTTTCCTATGAGACAAACTATAGTGTGCAGCGGAAGTCACATCTAGATGCCCAAACAAATTGTGGCTCCTTATAAAATGAACTATGTGTTGCTTCCAAGTCACATAATTTCTATTAGTAAGATTTTTGGACAATAAGTTGGGTAAAAAAACTAGAAATGTTATTTGAAATAACATCCATAGATGAGACAAGAGGACAAAGAAAAGTTGTGAAAAGGCTGGCTGAAAATTTTTGAACAGAAATGGTAAATTGGCATGAGCAGTGACTAAAAACCCCTGCTTTTTTTTTGTTATTATTTTTTCTTTTAGCCGATTGGCAGTCTTGCAGGGTCTTGGGTCTTGTTGTGATGCGAGACAAATAATGACAAGGATGTTGTTATTGCAATAGGTTGAAATCACCTTTTTATTTAAAAAAAGGAATATATATGTGCTGACTAAGGATAAGTAACAGTAGATATATTGACAAAAGGGAAGACGTTGAACATAAAAAGATAAGCTTAACAGTATGGAAATCAAAACCTACAAAAGAACAATTAGGAAGGATAAAGATTAAGGAACAGAGAGAAAAGAAAAATAGGTGTACAATTGACGTATTAAAGAAATATGGGTATAAGGACTGCTGTAATATTAACGTAGATTAGATAAGAGAATGGAGAGAAGAGAAAGTAAACAGAACTTGAGAGAAACAGAGGATATGAAAGGGAAGATTAGAAGAACAAAAGAAGGGGGAAGAAGGGATGATACTTATATATTTAGAAGAGTAAATCAGATTTCTTCGGCCATTCCTTTTGGAGAAAATCACCAAACCCTTGCTCTGATACCATTTAAATTTTGATGGGTCAGTCTAGAGTCCTCACCACAGCACTGTCTTAGTAGTAGTATACCATGAGGGAGTCTTGGAAAAGTCGAAAGGAAGACACATTCTTCTTACGCACTATTGAATCCTAGATTGCATAGGCATATACCAACCCCTACAAGATGTGTATTCCCCATAGTTACACAAAATTACAAAAGGTGCCATTAATGACAAATTAATGGCCCATGAGATAAGTTTGCCCAGCCAAACATGTTTGGATCTGGATCCAAATCAAAATCCGTCTAGTTCACTTCCTAACAATTAATATTCTTGAAAAATTCTAACATGACTTGCATCTTCAAATCATGCCTTGCAAGGTTGTAGGGCTCTCCAATGCTTTAGGGGAGGGTGATTTGTGGGTAATATTTGAAGAACCATTTCCTTGGTGAGAGGTCCCACCCTCTCCTTTCTAACAACTGAATCAAATGATCTCTACTTTAGTGATGATGAAAGTGAATATGAGGTAGCAACGTTTGGAGCAAAAGAGGAACTTTGCCTCTGCTCAGTCTCTGCTAGTGCCTATTTAGGCCTTGACCTCTAATATACTCGTCCACAGGCAAATTTTCAGCTTCAAAATTAGAGTTTGATGGATTTGATATTGTAGCAGAATGGTTTTGAAATTTTACACATGAATGTTGTCCGCATGTGGCTGCCATGTTAATTGTTTGTCATTGAACGTATCTATGCAACTCAGCAACTCACCATAAGCATGTAACTAACATTTACAAGAAAATTTGTAACAATCCACCAACAATTAAGAGTGAAAATGTTTTAATTTTGATGAAGTGGTCATTCTACTTTGAAATCTTTATTATATAATTCATATACTGACCACCCTTACAAAAGAAGGAACTAGAGTAAGATCAGCAGCTCTATGACAAAATTCTTTATAAAGTAAATGCACATTAGTGATCAAACCACAAAAATATTAGGAGAATCAGGAAATAGGAAAGGACCAAGAATTTGCACCTTGAGATATATCTGCCACACAACAATGTAAACAAAATTAAGATGAGTAGTGGGGAAAATCACGTCAAGCAGGTTTATCATGGCATGCATGGATTAATCATATAAGATTACAAGTTAAAGGCACATAGTAAGGACTAGGATACTTGCAACATGATTCATAATGGAACAAGAATGTGATGCGATACCACCAAGGGAAGGCATAATATCTTGCCAACTAGTACTGCATCAAATGCCTAAAAGATATAAAATGGTGCAATGATGACTCCTTACTTTATAAAAAAACGCATACATAATTCCAGAAGAAGAAACATGAGTTATGCCAAGCTTAAACTTTGCAAATTTCGAAATGGTTCTTGGGGTCAGAGCTAGTAATAGTGTTACTTTTCAGTATTATGGGGAAGGAAGCTATAAAAAAATAGGAACACGTAAATGGTGGGGAAGCATATGATCGTCATTGGTATCATTTCCATACTATCCATCTAAGTCAAATCCCCAGGACATTCATCCTATATCTATTGCTCATGACCAAGGATCATTTCATATAGAAAGACCGAGCCATCAATAGAAAATTAGATTGCTCTATTACTAAACAAATAATGGTTGTTTAAGAAAACATCAAATCTTACTTCCACAATATACCATCTCTTGAAAACTATTTAATGTACTCTATCATAAAAAGTACCGTGCCACAATGCCATCTCTATTTCTCAAAATTGGATTTCAGATAACAAAAAGAACTAGAATAATACAAAATGGAAAAGTGGGCAAATAGAAAATTAGAACAACAAATTACTTGAAGAAAGAGTTATTGAAAATGGGGAAAGAAAGACCGCGAAAGTGCAAATACATAGCAAAAGGAGGTAGACGTGAAAGCTGAACACTCTAAAAGAAAAGTGATCCATTTGAGTACGTTCAAACCACAAGCATTCCAACTAATGGCAAGTCCTAAGCTACCATTCCTATTTCACCCAAACTCAAGCTCTCATTGCTTTCCACTTCCACTTCACGTACTTTGCTCGAGTGATGATGACAATGAGGACGGAAGCATCGCTGCTCACATCCTCTATCAGAAGCATGAAGGGATTCCATATGGTCCCTATCCATAGACAAAGAGGGAGAAAGAGATATTGAATGAGGGAAATTCCTAGGGTTTCTTTTGGAACTATAGATTCACTATTCAACCATCCTTTGTCAACAACCATGCCTTGATCACCCATTAATTAATGCTCTAGTTGTTACGTGGAGCTTTCCACTAACCTCGTTTCTCCTAGAATGCAGTTGGGCCAGTCAACAATGGTCATATTTGGTATAGTGCGGTGATATTTTTTTAGTACCTCTCCATAGTTGTAAAAATATGAAACCCTGTAAGTCTTAAAGTTGAATGGTTTTGAGGGTCTGGAGGTTGGCTTGGGTGGCATGATCTTGTGCATTCAAAAGAGGTTATGTGGCATGATCTTGTGCATTCAGACCTTTGATCTTAATATTGAATTGGAGATATGAATTGGAACCAATATTTAGAATAGAAAATATATCATATATTGATATAAATAAGTCTAGATTTAGGCTTTAGAGATCCATATTTATAAAGTGATATTGGATCCAGGTGGAGGTGTTGAACTATGAAGCCATATTTGACAAGTGATATCGGATCATGTAGCATGGATTGGACTCAGTATCCAAGTCAACAAGGGATATCGGATTGAGATCTTATATGGGGTTCAAAGTTGGAATTGAAGGTGGATCATAGATCCAAGATGGATTGTGGACTTGATTGGGAATCAAAAGTTCAAAAGTGAATGTAGATTGAACCATAGATATAGATCAAGGCAAAAGATTTGGATTGAAGGTCAGAGTTCTAAAATAGAGAGCAACACCCCCATCTAGTTCTGCTAGGCTCAGGTGGGTTTTGAATAGGCTCACCAACAAGCTTGCTGGGAATATTTTCAATTGGTTTAATTGGAACTAGATTCAATTTCAGACTCTGTGTGGTAAGTTTGAACCTGGTAGGCTTAGAGTAGCCTAGACTACATTTAGTGAGCTTGAATTTGGTAGGGCTAGGTTGACCAAGTTAGGTTTGACTAGAACTCTGCTAGCCCTTATTGGACTTTGCTGATCAAGGTCAGGTCCAATGCACTTGCCCTTATTGCTGATCAAGGTTAAGTCCAATGCACTATGTTTAATTCAGCTAATGAAGCTACGATTAGGCAAGTTGGCTACACGTAGGCTATGAGACCTATGCTCAACAAGTTAAGTAGGTTGAATGGGTATAGACTGAGTAGACTCATTGAGTCTAGAATGGCTAGGTCTAGGTTTAGCAGGCTCGAGTGGCCTAGGTCGACTAGGTTTGGTTGGTTGGGTTAAGAATGGATTTAGGCTTGAAGTTCTACATTTGGTAGGACATGAGAAGCCAGGCTTAGTGGGGTCTATTGAGTGTCAATCAAATAGGTTTTGAGAAATTGGGGTCTACAAGTCTTACTAAGGTTAAATTAGGCATGTTTTTGGCAAATAAGGCTATACGGGACCTATCTAATCTAAATTAGGCAAGTCCTAGGGAACTGGATTTGGTGAGACCTTCCTAGGCTAAACAAAAAAGTTTTAAGGATCTGAGCTCTGTGGGACCTTCCAATGCTAAATTAGACAAGTTCCAATGGATTGTGTTTTTGAGACCTTCATAGGATAAATTAAGCAAGTTCAGGGGATTCAAGCTTTATGGGATCTTCCTAGGCTAAATTAGGTAGTTAAGGAATTGGACTATGTGGATTTCAGGGGATCTCGATTTTGCACACTACTAAGCTTAAATTAGGTAGGACCTACCTAAAATAGCAGCAATGTGAAAACCAAACATTTTGGCCTTGAGACCTAAGTCATAGTGATCTCGGAAGTAGAGGTGGGCCCCAAAGGTCGAAGCATGATGAAATTTCCCAAGTTATGGTGCTGCACAACCATTTCTACCCCTACCATAAACAGAACTATTCTAGATTTCCCTCGAAACTACACCAGTGTGTCCTTCATATCAAGTGCGGTTCAAACTATTTTTGGAAGCTATTTGTGGTTTGGTCTACAAATTTTTTGTTCTAAAATGATTGATCGGTAAAAGATAGAAGCCACTAGTGGAGTAAGGCAGTGAAGTAGAAAACTAGAAAACAGGCAAATTTAAACGTTTTGAATTGGAGTTTTCACTAGGTGAGCTAGAGAAACATGATTGATTGCTTGGATAAGAATTAGTCAAAAGAAGATGACAATATTGATAGAATTCCTACTAAAAATGAGCTCATAAGACACTTAGAGTGAGATGAGTAAAATAAGTGATAAAAAATGGAAAAATGAACTGAATTTAGCCAACAACTATGAGCTTAAGGGAAGCTTCAATCAAGCTAAACAGAGTATGATCGACTTGCTCGAAGCTTCTCAAGGTTAGCTACATTTAGTCTGAATTAAAACTACAAAAGATTGTTACTAGGTAGATTGGGAGTGACCTAGTGACAAGTGTCAAATAGGGTTGGATTGGCACCAAGCATCTGCAATTTTGGGGGACCTAAGGCTCGATTAGATGAAGTGTAACAAACTTGATCTAAAATTACTGGTATAAAAGTGAGCTACAAATGGACCATTTTTAGAAAATGGGTCCCACTGAGTTCAATCTAATTAATTTGAGCTGAAATGAGCTGAGTTGGACCTTAGTTAGTTGGGAACCTCTATTTAAGGGAACTTCAATTTGATCCAGATTGAAGCTGAATTACCCCTAATTGGCTAGTTCCTGAAATTTTCCTATGGATGAACTACAAAATTTTAAATCGGTGACAGTGTCAGCCCAATGGATTGGTAATTTATTGATTATAGGGTGGCACCAGACTTAGGGGGAGGCCAAATAAGATTAGAATATAATTTGAAATGGTCGTAAAATACTTATAGTGAAGGGTAAAACTAGAGAGCAGAGAAGTGGAAAATTTGGAGTACTTATAGATGTCTTACGTTGCTGCTAACCTGATTAGGAAGCCAAACTTAGTTGCAAAGATAAACATATTAAATTTTCCACACAAAGAAATGACCTTGAATTGCAAAACTGAATTGGTTTTAGAAAAGTTGCCCTGATAAAAAAGAAGTGAAGCAACGGAATGAGACCTTTATCACTTCAATAGAGAAACTAAAACGATGCCACATTTTGCAAACAATTTTGACAATGGGTTTAGATAAAAGATTCAAGTCTAGCCTCTTAACCTAAATGGGCTGAAGCAAGGGATTGAAGCCCTTATCGCTTAGAAAAGAAGTAATAAAAGAAAAGTGCCCTAGTTTAGAAAGCATTTTAAAAATGGATTTGTTATATAACTCAATTATAACCCCCTAACTTAAATCAGTTCAAGTAGTGGAGTGTCGCCCCTATCGGTTTGAGAGAGAAATGGTGAAGCAAGTGAGCAAACCATTTATCATTTCAAGAGAGAGAACGGCTGAAGCAAGGGAGCAAACCTATTATTATTTCAAGAGATAGAAAGGGTGAAGCAAGGGAGTGAATTCCATATTGCTTAGGCAGAAAATTTATTGCATCAAGGTAGTGTGGCCTTTATCCCTGGAGCAAAGAAAATTTGTAGCAAGAGGCAAACCCATTACCATTATGGTAATGAAACCTTTCTAGAAAAAAAATGCCCTAATTTTAAAATGTTGAATGTTTTTGAAGAGAAGGAAGTATTTGGTAAATTAACTCAACTCCAAGTCTGAATAGAATGTTGAAAATAGTTGAAGCCTCTTGGATGAATAATTTCTATTTTTTGTCTATCTATAGTTCTAAAAAAATGAAAACCTTGAAAAACATTGATTTGGATAGTTCTGAGGGTCCAGAGGCTGGATGGCACAATCTTGTGCACTTAGACCTTAGTTCCTAGTATTGAATTGAAGTTTTTTTTATTAATGTATGGATTTAAAATGGAAAGTAGATGATTTATTTGATAGAAAGTGATACATTTTTTAGTTTTAGAGATCCACATTCTGAAAGTTGTACTAGATCAAGGTGAAGGTGTTGGATTATGAACCTAGATTTCACAAGTGATACTAGGTTACAGAGCAAAGATTAGACTGAGAATCTAGATCAGGCAAGTGATGTTGATTGGGTGATTTAGATTTGGAATCGAGGATGGATCATATATTCTGAATTCAGAATTTGGATTGGAATCATAATCTATAGTCCAAAACAAATTGCAAATTAAATCGTAGATATAGATTTAGACAAAAGCATTAAAAGTTTGATATCTAAGATAGGGAGGGACGTCCCCCCATTTGTGTTCCACTGGCTCAAGTGGTTTAGACCAGGCTAGCCAATAGGCTTGTTGGGAATGGTTTCAATTGGTTTCGTTGAAATTTGTGCTCAAATTTGCTAGTTCTACATAAAAATAAACAGACCAAACTTATCCCTAGTAGGGTGCTTCATGAGTTATCCTTAATAGGATCCCAGTTCAATTAACTAAGCCAATTCGTAGGTTAGCTGGGCTCAAGTCACGAAGATCTAGGCTCCACAGACTAAGTTAAACAAGTCAATTGGGTTCAAACTCAATAGGCTCGTTAGGTCTAGATTAGCTAGGTCTAGGTTTAGTAGGCTTTGAGGGTCTAAGTCGGTCTAGCTTTGTTAGCAAGCTCAGGTTGGGTTTAGCAAGTCCAAAAGTTATAAATTTGGCAAGTCATGGAAAACTAGGTTAGTGGGACCCACTAAGTCTAATTAGGTAGATTTTAAAAAATTATGGTCTATGGGCTCTATTGAGGTTGAATTAGGCAAGTTTTGACAAATGGATATCTATGGAACCTACCTAGTTTAAATTAGGCAGGATTCAGAAAGTTAGGATTATAAGACCTTCATAAGCTAAATTATTCAAAATTTTAAGAAATTGACTTCTACAGGACCTTCCTAGGCTAAATTAGAAAAGCTTCTAGGAATGAGTTCTATGAGACTTTTAGGTTCAATTAGACAAGTTGGTTTTGAGCTTTGTGGGATCTTCTTATGTTAAATTAGGCATGTTTCAAGTATTTGGGTGATGCAGGACATGCGTAGCCCAAATTAGATGAGTTTCAAGGGATTTAAGTTTTAAGTACCCTACCAAGAATAGATTAAGCATGGCCAGCCTAAAATAATGGCAATACAAAACCCTATTGTTTTGAATTCTAAATCTAAGTTGTGGTGATCTTGGAAGTGGAGGTGGGCCACAAAGGTTGAAACAAGATAAAGTTCCCAAGTCGTTCTGGAATAGTGGTGATATAAAACCATTTCTAGCCCTGCCATAAATATCACATTTTTAACAATTTTGCCCTTGAAAGTGCACAAGGCCATGAGCCCAGCTAGATTGATCTTGGTTTGAACCTTTTTTGCAACTTTTCCTAGTTTAATATTGAAGGTTTTGAGTTGGGGTTTTCACTAGGTGAAAATTTTGGTAGAATTCCCATTAAAATGAGCTTAGAAGACACTTGGAGTGAAATGAGTGATTAGAAATGGATAAATGAATTGAATTTAACCATTATTGGATAACTATGAGGTTACAAGGAGCTATGATTAGGCTAAACAAAGTCTAACGGATTTGCTTTGAACTTGGTCAATGTTAGCTATACCCTATCAGAGCCAAAAGTACCAAATGTACTTGCCAAGTATATTGGAAGTGACCTAGTGACAAGGTCCAATAGAGTTGGAATTGACACCAAGTGTCCACGACGTATGGGGTGCTAAGGTGTTTGCACCCCACCCCATTCTCGGGGGCGTCGATCCGAATCAACAAGAATTTCAAATTGGGTTTTGTGAAAAAAATTTAAGAGAAATGGATCCACCCATTCGTACGAGGTTCAACTGTTCCTGCTACCTTTAATAGGGGTAATCGGACTAAGGACTAAGCATTTCTCAGATTGTGTACAAGTCATTTAATCCAATCTTGTATGCTTGTGCATAGAGGGTTGAAATTGAAATTGAAAATTCATTTTGAATCTGGATTTGAACAAGCAATTTTTAAGTTTGTTTTAGGCATTGGACAAGTTGTTTGGAAAATTAACTTGTTTTTATAAGTTATTTGAAAATTCAATTTACCTTTAAGAGTTTGGGAAATTAGAAAATCTCCAAGATGGAAGACTTATTTTGGTCAAAAATGTGCCATTTGAATTTGATTTCAATCTTGGCACGAATGTTAAAAATTCATTTTGGTTGTGGTTTTGACACGAGATTTTGATTGATAATTCAAAAATTTGGATTGAAAATTTTGATAAATAATTGAGAAAGTTGGAAATTTTTGTGATTGAAATATAGTTTTTTGTTGTGAACTCAAGATCATCTCATGATTTTGGATTGAAATTTGAGAACAACTTGTGATCAAATTTTTAAGAAAAAAGTATAAGTTGACTTAACAAATGGACCGAATTTTGGACAAAGTGTTAAACTTTCTTAGCAAATGAATGATTTTGAATTTTCGTTTTGCCAAATCATGTGATTAGGTTTAAGAGATATAAACTTAATTTTCAAATGATTTCTTTTTTTTTTTAGGGAATAGTTGGGAGCAATTAAAACTAACTCTTTTGATGAAGATTCCAAAATGCTAGAAAACATGTTTTCAAAAGTATTTTGATCAAATTAGTATATGATGGTATGTGTATTTTCTTTTGCGAGATTTCCAAGTTCTTGTTGCAATATGACTCGGTAACCTTTTGTAGCTTGAAATATGATCACTTAATTTCTAGAGAATGTACGTGTGTGATTTGGTGAATGTGCATGCGTGAAAGAATAAGAGAAACTATATGAGACATTCATTTTTCTCTCTCTCATAATCTCTCAACATTCATTCAATATAGACATGAATCATGTAATCCATATACATAAAGATTGATTTTTAATTAGAATGTAGGACTTTCTCTACATATGTTTAACATTTTATAAAGCATAAGAGTTAGAGATGCAGTCGACAAGTTTGAGACTTGAATTAAAATCTCAAAATAATGAAAAATCATGTAAATGAAGTTAAAATCATTCTTCAAAATATATGAGAGACGTAGATGACATCCACTTTTGTCTCAAAATAGCCATAAAATCAGATGTATAAATTCAAATGGCTGAAAATTAGAAAAGTTGATTCTAAAAAATCTTGTTTCTTAGAGAATAATGACAAATCATTGAAAATTGTTTAACTTTTCTTGAGCTAACATCTAAATCAGCAAGAGGAATGTTTCTCCTGAGAGGATGTTTCCATTAGTGTTAGATATACACCTTGGGTCAAAACATGAAGTTTTAGAAAACTTTCTTTTCTAAAATCAAATTAAATTTTAGATTTTACACCAAAAATTTCATCCATTCCTTGGACGATTTCAGCATATTTGATCTTCTCTTTTGGAGAAATGAAGATTGGAATTTGAATATGATTTTGAAGTATTTTGGAATGTTGATTAATCTCATGCAAGATCTAGAAATATATGAAATGAAACCAACAATTCCTAAAATATTCTTTGAGTGCCGGTTTGCATGAGATTAGAACTTTCTCAAGTTCTATGAAAGGTAGTCACTTTGTGGCTAGAAATTAACATTTCAAGAGCTTAAACTTTAGATTTTTAAGCTAAATTTGATGAAAACATGGTCTGATCTTAGCAATGTATATGAATTCATGCATGTGTTACTAGAATTGATAAAGTTTTAAGATGAAATATTGAGTGATTTTGTAGTTTAGAACTACGCATATTAAAATGAAGTTCTCTTTCTTTAAAATCAGTTTGGAAATATGTTCTAACCTAATTTTAAAAGAGAATATATATATATATATATATATATATATATATGCTGCCTCCCAAAATGGGATATTTGATAAGGGACCACTTGGCTTATGAACCATGATGATTCATAATTGGGTTCTTTCACATAGAAAGATTGAAAACTAGTTTCTAATATTTTTTACCACTCTTAATTAACTAAATCAAGAATGCATGAATTAAAATGACACAAAATGGAAGAAAACAAGATATGACTCAAGCTTGTTTGCCTATGATTCGCCATGAAAGGGTGGATCAAATTCGTAAGAATGTATCCATCTCTAATAGGCATTTAAAATGTATATATTGCAGCAAATATAAATCTCTCTCACCTTGGGATTCACTCATGGTAGGGAGTTTAAAATGATTTAGGATGCCTATTTTGAAAGGGATGTGGCCTTGGGGCCCTTTTCAAAATTTGATTCATGGGTTCTCTTTTTAGAAAAACCAAATTCATGCATGTATCATGCATTAAAATGTACATTGATTGTAGTTCTACCTAGCTGGACATAATTATCAGTTATGAATAAGAACAAAAATAAAACCCTCCCACGGATATTGAATATGAAGATAAATAGCAAGAAGCAAAAATAGATGGAGAATAAGCTATAATCACATACCATGTAGTCAGCCTTGGTGCTTGAGGCTTCTCCTTTCTTTTTCTCTAAGTCAAGCAATTTTAAGCAAGAATCCAACTTTGGATTCAAGCTTAGGAAAGCTAAAAGAAGAGAGTCTTCTTGTTGAAAATTATAGAGATGGAGAGGGTTTTCCTTTTACTAGAAATCCTAAGCAATAGTTCAATGAAGTACCCTAGCTTAGCAAATCTAGAACCAAGGAATGGGAGAGAGAGAGAGAGAAAGAGCTTGGATGATGACAACCTCTCCTATTCTTGGCTTCTTCTTCTCTTCTTCTTCTTTCTTCCTCTTGGTTAGGAGAACAGAGAGACAAAAAATTCGTCCCCCACCTTGGCACAAAAACTTTGAGCTAAGTAGGCACTTAGTTGTATTTCAATTGTTCTCAATTCGAATTGTACTTTGACTAGGTTCAGTCAAAGTAGATTTGATCTAGTCAAGGTCTATCTCTGTCCAATAGTTGGATCATGGGGTGGACCTAACATTTTGACTGGGTTAAGCTCATGTTAACTAAGCTCAGTGAGGATGTGGCACCACTTTTGGGTTCACCTAAGTCAAACCTATTTGGTTTCACTAGGTTAGTTAGAAATCATCAAGGCTTCCTTGGAACTGTCTCTAATCTCTTTAATTAGAGAATCTCCTTGTTAATTTGATATATATATATATACATATATATATATATATCTTTTTTCCTATGAATCTAATTATGATCTTATTTATGCCTCATTGAAAATGATACATTTATTTAATTGAGAGGAGATATTTTGAAAAAGAAGGGTGCATAGCCTCTTGGGTGGCCCCTTGCCCACGCAGGCAAAGTGGGGCCCACATGGCATTTTGAATGTTGAATTGGATCCAGTTTTTGAATTTGAATCTAGATTCAGATTTTGAATTTATATCTAGATTCCAAGTTGGACATTGATTACAAATGACAATTGTAATTGGATTTGAATTTCAAAAACTAAATTTGAATCTAGTTGTGAGTATTGGATTAAGATTTGGACTCATAGTCCTGCCTTGGGATTTATGCTATGAGTCAAATTCATGATCTGAACCTAAATTGTGTTCAGATTCAAAATTGACTTTGAAATTAAAGTTTTTCATAATTGTTTTGTGAAATTCTTTTGTAAGATTTTGAAATTGCATCCATCAACTGAGATGAAAAATTTTGGGGTGTTAACATAAGGCTAAGTCAGATAATGAATGATAAACTTGATCCATGCTTGCTAGGAGGCTCAATTTTAACTAGGTTGATCTTAAATGGGATGGGTTGGATACTAGAGAGCCGGAAATGATGCTTCCTTTGTCTAAGGAGAGTTCATATCAATCTTGATTGAAGTTGAATCATCTATGGTCTATGTGCTAGCTTAGCAGCTAGATAATTTACTGAATCTAAGATAGCACCAGCTTAGGTAAAGATTGAATATGACCTATTAAGGCTATTTCTAGATAGGGAGGCAATACAAACTTGAAATGTGGTACTTTGAAAAAGGTTGAAATTCATCAAAGAATGTCCAAGATGGTCACACAATTAGAATGAGGGTAAGAAAGAAAATAATATGAGCGTAAAATTTTGGGGTGTTTACACAATTTCACCTTTTATATCATGAATATGTCGTCATCATATGTTTTACTTTTGAGTCATCCTTGGATCCATGTTGCAGATGTGGTCCCTTCAATTGTTCACCAATGTATAAATTGGATCTGCAACACTGAAACCTTCACTATACATGTTGATGATCCCAAGGAAAAGTGAACATTTGTTTGCCCATGAATGGACATCCAACTTTTTATTTGCATCTACTTGCCATTTGTGTATGTGTATTTGTGACTTCAAATCTTTAATTCATGGCCATATTTCAGCACAGCACCCACTTTCTAAAGGATGTCTTCCAAGACAGCCAGCATATAAGTCAGTTTGTCCTTGTTCATCTTTTTCCCCAAGAAACAGTTAAAAGTAAGAGAACAACATAAATTCAAGCTGATGAGTTTGAATCCATCAATTAGAATTGCCAAAATTTGTGCATGTTCAAATGCAGGATTAGTTTTCACCCTTATTTGTGACTCCGGCTCAATAATGACACCAATGAGAATCCAAAAAACTTGCAAATTGACTCAAGTCTTTTAACAAATGAGAGGAAGAAAATTCTTGACTTCCTCACAAGTCATCAAGAAGCCTTCTTATGGGCGTGCAGTGATATGCGAGTGTTGGATCCACAATTGGTTGACCATCAATTATCCCTTAAGCGCTAATGAAATGAGAAAAAGAAAGTTATTGACTTCCTCACAAGTCATCAAGAAGCCTTCTTAGAGACTTGCAATGATATGTTAGGGTTGGATCCACAATTGATTGAGCATCAATTGTCCCTTAAGCCCAAAAGACAATCATTCAAGCAAAATCTAAGGAAGTTGGATCCCATATTAGAAAACCAAGTCAAAACGGCTTCAAAGATTTGTTGAAAGTAGATTTTATCAATCTCATTGACTACCTTGAGTGGTTGGCTAATATTATGGTTGTCTCCAAGAAAAATAGCAAAGTCTGTCTTTGCATTGATTTTATAGATCTCAACAAGGTCATGCCAAAAGATGATTTCGCACACCCATCGTTGGTTTACTGGTTGACAATACTGCCAATTACATAAAATGTTCTTTATAGGCATGTGTTCTAGGTTCAATCAAATCAAGCTAGCTGCAAGGACCAACTAAAGAGTTTTCCTCACAATATGAGACACCTTTTGTTATACAATAATATCATTTTGGCTAAAGAATGTTGTAAGAACTTGTGAGAGTTATACCAGTTATTTTTCGTTACCAGTTATCAACAACACAAGACAGAAGTAGAGAACACACATTCTAGCGAAGTTCAATCCCCAGGGACCAACACTCACAAGACAACCGAAGGGCCATGAATTTATTGATGTGCGTGGACTTACCATGATGAAAGGAACAACTCCTTTCCTCAAACGAAAATTACAGCTCACAGAGATATTTTAATAGGTGTACAAACATTTCCATTATTGTCCACACTCTTGTTGTTCTCACAAGTATTTGCATTGTTGCTGTTTTCACTTGATATGCTGACTCTGCATTATCATCTTTTATTTGCATTATTCGTCCATTTGGACTTCATCCTTTCCTTTTAAAACATGAAATTTTTGGCAGAAGGCGAGATTCTTCTTGTTGGTCGGTATCAGCCCCAACTTGCCTATCCTTTAAAGTGTGCTAACATGGGAAACTTTTGAGCTAAAAATTCTCAACAACTCTACTTGAGTGGAGAGAGAGGGAGAGAGATTGGTCTGCAATCATACTTTGAGCGAACCAAAAATGCAATTGGCACGCATTGGGTGTTGGGAACTTTGTTAAACTCTATTGTTTCTTTCTTTAAAATGTATATAGGTTCAATATAGAACAGAGAGCACGGGGCAGGGTCAGAGGTAAGTGTGGCACAAAGCCCATTATAAGAC
This sequence comes from Nymphaea colorata, assembly GCF_008831285.2. Classification (NCBI taxonomy): domain Eukaryota; kingdom Viridiplantae; phylum Streptophyta; class Magnoliopsida; order Nymphaeales; family Nymphaeaceae; genus Nymphaea; species Nymphaea colorata. The sequence goes on from NC_045142.1 coordinate 15,809,591, forward strand.
CTCATTTTTAATGATTGAATTTGAGTAACTTTGCATCTAATTATATAGATCAGCCCCACAAAACCCCGGTCACTGCCCCCAAGGCCGACTGAAAAATTGTTACCTATATATTTAGTTTTTTATAGACAAAAGCTATATTTAGTTTTTTATAGACAAAAACTTCTGGTTCCACCCCTGGCGCAAGGCTCATAGCTTCTTGAGCATTAAGGTTAGAGAATTTAACAAAGGTGTCAAAAATCACACTATTGAAGGCCCTGCCAAAAAATCCAATTTTAGAAATTGTAAGAGCTGCAGAATACCAGGCTTTTCGAGTTCGGACCAAACTAGGTTCCGCTGAACCCCAGATCAGGGTACCAACCAGATGTCCCCTCAAATGCAGCTTCTTTTTTATATATATATATATAAATACAAGGTTTGAACCCCAAAAAGTGCCATCCAAACATGGCCTTCGGTGGGTGATACCTACAAAAAAGTTGTACAGTTGAGAATATATAATGCACCAATTAGTTCCAATAGTGATCCACACCCTCTTCCGGAGCTTTCTTGTTGAAAGTGGGAGATGGAAAATAAATCACAAATCAGCATAACACAGCACAACGCCACAAGCCCCTCTTTGGTTATGCTCCATGCATCTGTTAGAAAAGATAAAAATTAACTGACAAAATTAGCTAGTAAGACAAGATAAAATAATTTCTTGATGAATAGCAATCCAGCCTAGCAACCCTATAATCCCTTTCTGAAGGTAAAGTTTAAAACCAATAAGGATTAGTTGCAGATGAGAATGGATGAAGAACTTATCCATTCTTTATAATCTTCGCAAACTCAAATTAATTTTGGTTTGCCAGTACCTGATGCTAGAAAAACATTTCGTTCAAGAATTAATAAGGAAAGATCAATAGAATATTGTTTATCAGTATAGGATCTGTAACTGAATGAAACATGTAATACAACGATTCGAGCTACGCAGCCATCTGAAGACTGAAGAACTAATGCATGCTGAAATATATAATGGCTGGTTTGATTGTATGTTAAAAAACCAAGGAAAGATGTCATTCTATCCTGTCAACTTGGAGGCGTTTCCCAACAGAAGCTATTGTTCCCTGTAAAATGTCAAGCATTAAAAAACAAGAATGAGATGCAACATGTTCAGAGGACATGAAACTAAGTAACAATCAGAATAGTGTACATGCCTGTTGGAAATTGAGAGATCTACTGTAGTTAATTTGTGGCAACAGATAACATCCACTCAGTACAAGAACAAGGTTGATCCTCTATAATAGAACTCACCTTGCAGTCCATCCAAATGCTCGTCGTCTACCATGGACATTGTTTTTACTCTTATTTTGTCATATCTTCAGTCATTTCATGTTTGCTGTCTATCAAGCTTTGTCAAGACTCAAGAGTTCACCCGTAGACTCTTCATAGATGAAACAAGTAGAAGAAAACTGTGTCTGAATAGAGTAGATGCATGATCAGCCATATGAAACAATGGACTCTACGGCAAGTTAGATTCACATTTTATCTGCACTTAAATTCACCACTTTTTCTGTATCATGGCAAGTTCCAGTTCTACCACTTTTCCTGTTAAGCCCGTCAATGAGGAATATCCCAATTTGAAACAATGAGCAACAAGAAAGGAACTAGCTATTATATATACATAGGATATGCACATAAGAACTCTTCAGCAATCCCAACTGCTACTTTAAGGAACATTGTCAAGAACACAAAACCAAACAAAGCTAGATGTGAGCCCAAAACTTCTTGCTTAAAGAGGACGCAAAGAATACCACCAAAGAATAGCTGTCGTAGAACTGCAGTTAAGGCTTAAGCTCACCCAGATAATGCAATTTGAAACAAGGTGATTACTAGTGACATTTGTCAACACAATGGTTCGCTTTTAGACTCACAATCCAAATTGGTACCCAAGAGAAATGATAATCAAAACCTTCAGCACAAATGTGTGTAGTGTAGACTGAAAAACATCCAGTTCTACTACTAGCTTCTACCTGGATAGGAAATTTGAACTAATATCATATACCACTGCAACGAATATCACGTCTTTTTTGAAGAAGACCTGATATTTATGTTAAAAAAGATTTTTAAAAAAAAACCCAACTTTTTGTGTCTCTTGAAAAAAAATGCCAAAATGAATTCAACGCATTTTTTTGCATTTTGATCACATCTTTTGGTGTTACTTTTACGTTATTTGTCTTTAAAGTTTAGAAGTTAGGTTAAATTATTTATCTTTATACATTACTAACATTGCCACAAATATCGCCCTTAGAAAAATCTCGGCATAGTTTTTCTCGGGTATCTTTCAGCAAAGTTCTTCTCGAGAAAATCTTGACAATTTTTTAAAATTAAAAAATCATAAAAACATTAAAACTAAAAAAATGAAAAATATTAAAATCCCAAGAAAAAATCGTGATAAATTCGTCAGAAATTCACGAGATTTTTATTTTTGGCAAGATTTTCAAAATCTCAAGATTTTTTCCTATTCTTTCGTTTTATTTCATTTTCTGGTAAAGATCGCGTGATTTTCAAAAACCTCATGATATTTGTGACATTTATTACAGAAACATGATTTTTATCATTTTCTCTAGTTATCATTTATGTTTTCTTATTAATTTCTCATTTATCTTATTTTTATCTAATTTTTAGGAACTTTTTAAATTACCAAAATTTTTCTGAAATTTTCTCATGGAAAACAACTTTGCCGAAAAATACTTGAGAAAAACCTCACCCTTAAGAACCCAAGAATGATAGTTATCACAATGTCATATACCAACAATTTGCAAAACAGTAAATTACAATTAAGAAGAGAGATAAACATTTAAGTTCTAAAACCGTCCAAATTCACACATAAATCATGTGGTGGATTGTAGATTGAAAAGCAATATCTATTGTGATTCATACATAAATCTTTCTACATCTTCTTTCTAATACCATAGCCCTATATCCTCTTGTTTATTCATCTTGGTAGATAGAAATTGACAATATTTCTAACAAGCCAAAAAGAGAAGAAAGAAAACACTATCTGCTGAACGCCTGAAACCATACCTACAACATAAAAATGGCATCAATGAGCAGGTTCCCACCAAGAGGATAAGGCACACCCCGTAAAGGAATAAGGACAACTTATTTGTCATACAACATAAACGAATATAAATAAACACAAAGTTCAAGTAGATAAAGAAAGATAGTATCTGCCTGTGATTGGCCACGCAAACAGAAAAACTATAGGACCATTGAGGATATAGTTCACGTAAAATCTAGGATACCATTGTCAATATGAATTTCAGCATATGATTTGCTCAACAAAATGTTGATATAGCCACATACATGAAAGCATAAATGGACAATAGCAACACGGATTGGCAATCTAGAATACATTCTCAAAAAACGCACAGCTTCAATTTTTTCCCTAAGTCATCAGAAGAGGCCCTACCATCACTTGTTTACTTCGGCAGGCCTTCAGTAAGCAAAACCTTTGAGATCTCCATTGCCCATTGCAAGTTTCCACCCTCGACCATGTGCTAAGACATAAACAGTTATTGGCCAGGATCCATCTCATCCTTCAACTTGGTGGTACTAACAAGGTGCACCTACCAAATGAACAAGGCCATTTATGAGTTCCTTGAAAATTATGCTATATAAGAAACTTAGGTTTCTTTACCATGACAAATCAAAACATCTAGATGAGCTTTTCACAAGCCAAGAGTTTCACCTATGAACCATTATTCATGACCAAGGTTGAAAAAGCACACAAATCAATATGTGTCTGTGACACAGAGAGAGGAAGATAGAGAGTGTCTCTGTGTGTGTGTGGTGTGTTCAACTGGATAGATGGAAGAAATTTCCCTTTCCACCACAAATTACACTAGCCATTGTCGGGGTTAGGTATCAAAATGGGAAGTCAGCATAGTTGACACTCTTTTTGGCCAGCATCTATAATGTGGACAAATCCAGCATCGCGAGCGATTAAGGGCCTACAACTGCTCTAACATGTCAAAATTGAGCATCACTGTAGTGTGAAATCAGTGACCAGGAAATTCTGCAAACATCAATTATTGACTGTGACCAGGAAATTCTGCAAACATCAATTATTGACTCCATAATAGAGTCCAAAATTCTCCCTAAGCACTGTATCTTGACATCATTAAGAAGATAGAACTGATTAAATCACATCGTGTAAGCAATCATGCTGGTATAAGACTTAAAATCACATCTTGGATATCTTTATATGTTAGTAATGTTAAAACATATAAATAATTGATTATCACCATAAGAAGATGAATATCAGTTTTCGTCAAAAAAGGGTACAAGTTTTGAAATAGAAAAGTTGTTCAGAACACCAGAAGAGCTTTGAAGCAGACCATTTTGGATGAAAGAAGCTACAGGTGGACTTAAACTGCTTTGGAATTTCAGGATATTTATAAATTGGCATTGGTGAAGAAAATGTCTAACTTGAACTAAAGCTCAACTAGGTCAACCTCTTGTCTGTAAAGCTCAGAAAAGTTAGAAATGCATCAATGGAGAAGATGTTAGGCTGTCCATGACATATTGGCAAAAGAAAGACATTTGATGATGGCCAAGTCAAACACCAAATTTCTCCAATCAAGAAGAGTGTTATGTAATGCAATTAAACTAATCTGTAGACAGGTTAGTTTCATATAAGAAAAATATATGACACTCCAGCAAGAAATGATCAACAGCTAAAACATAAATGTAAAAGACTAATTTTCGTGCACAAGAAACTTTCAAGGATGTAGTTCCACATTGAATAGACATTATTATAAGGAAGCTGATGGCTACCAAGTAGCTATTGTCCTTCCCCCCTGTTCTAATTCTCTGTCTGAAGCACACAGAGTAACACAAAGCCCAGCTTCAAAAGTAATTTCATTCATCATTAGGCTTTTAATTCCCCTTAAGGTGTATATATATGTATCTTGTGCGAGTGGGTAGGTTTATTACATGGCCTATCTAGTGACCCGACCCGTGAACTACCTGTGAGTGTTGAAACAAAGACAGAACTAAAAACGTAGAAGACATAAACAAGGCTGTGTTAGGCCCATGCCTAACAATTCCCCCCACATCATCCTCTTTGAGGGGGTTGTTGTGCTTTTCCAAGATGGTTATTCCATCAATTAAGCGAGAGGATGATGTCCCTTTTTTATTATTTTTACTTTTATTTTATTGTTGGGATATTCAACTTGCATACAAACCAAGGTGTAAAACCTGGGAAGCGTCTGGCAATATCCTCCGCAGGCTCCCAGGTTGCTGGCATGTCTTCATTGTGATTCCATTCAATTAGCCATTCAGTGGTGCAGGGATCGTCATTTTTTCTGTTTATGCAGATGCCCAGATGCCTGAAGGGTTGAGGTGTGGTCTGCTCCTCAACAATGGGAAGAGAAGCTATTGTGTGGGTGGATGGGAGCAGACCTTCAGTTTTGAGACATGAAAGACAAGATGAATGTTACTTCCTTCAGGGAGCAGCAGTTTATAGGCTCTAATCTTCCTGACGATCTTATAAGGTCCGCTGTAAAGAGGGGAAGCTTATTGTATCCTTTGGGTAGGCGAAACCCTGCACCATGAGTGGGCCTGTGCAAGCATACCCAGTCACCTTCTTCAAAGTGCTGCTCGTGATGCCTGCAGTTGTATGGGAGGACCTTACGATTGCGAGCAGCTGCTAGGTGTTCCTTTAGGTCCTTAAGCACTGCATCTTGACATATGAGTTGAGTGTCAACCTCTTGTTCCCTGGCAGTCCCTGGATGGTAGCGACAAACGTTGGGAGGAGGCCTGCCATAGACAGCTTTGAAAGGAGTGGTCCTGGTGGATGAATGCCAGCTGGTATTGTAGGAAAACTCTGCCCATGGTAAGTGATCTACCCACAATCAGGGTCTCTGCCATGCAAAACAGCGTATGTTTCAAGACAATGATTTACAACCCCCGTTTACCCGTCCGTCTGCGGGTGGTAAGTTGTGTTCATCTGCAGCCCTGTGCCCTGCATGCAGAAATACTCTTTCCAAAAGTTGCTGAGGAAGACAGGGTCTCTATCACTGGTTATTGTCTGTGGCATTCCATGCAGCATTCCCATGTTTTCGTGGAAAGTGATGGCCACAATCTTCGCGGTATAAGGATGAAACAGGGCAACAAAATGGGCGTATTTTGAGAAGCGGTCTACCACAACCACCATGACTGATTTGCCTCTGGATGGGTAATCTTTCTACAAAACCCATGGAGATGTCCTCCCATATGAGCTTGGGTGTGGGAAGAGGCTGTAGCAGTCCAGCGGGCCTCATGGTTTCGTATTTATTCCTTTGCAGACGTCGTGGGCCCATATGAAATCAATAACAGATCGCTTCATCGCTGGCCAATAGAAAGTTTGGCGCATCCTCAGCAGCTCTTTCATTGTGATAGTGCTCCAAGAGCACTTGAGGTAGCGATGTTTCTAGTGGTACATATATACACCCTCTATGATACAAATAAGGCGATTTCCATTTATAGCCATATACCTTGAGAGGGTTGGCTGCTAACTGATCCTTAAGTTGGTGAACAGAAACAGTTCCCTGTTGTGCCGATAGGATCTGATCCAACAGCTGAACTTGCACTTAAGACAAAGTTAGCAAGTTGTGCATTGGTGGTGGTACTGACCTGGAGAGGTTGTCGTCTGCAGCATTTTCCTTTCCTTTACGGAAGTGTACCTCGAAGTCGAAGCCTATTAACTTGAGGAGCCATTTCTGCAATGCTGGTGTCAGTGCTGGTTGTTGCAGGCAATACTTGAGACTTTGATAATCTGTTAGCACCACGAATCACTGTCCCAAAAGATTATGCTTTCACTTGAGGATTGCGAGGATGATGGTGATCAACTCCCTTTCATAGGCTGACTTGCTGCAGAAGGTGACTCCAATTGCTTTACTGAAATAGGCTACAGGGTGGCTGTTCTGGCTCAAGACAGCACCCATGCCTATGTCTGATGCGTCCGACTCCACAGTGAATGGCTGCTGGAAGTTAGGCAATTGCAAGACAGGCACTGTGGTGACTGTCTGCTTCTGCCGTTGGAAGGCCTGATCTGCCTTCTCAGTCCACACGAATTTTCCCCTTTTTGTCAAGTCAGTAAAGGGAGCAGTTCTCGTGCCACACCCATAGACAAACCTGCGATAATATCTGGTGACTCCCAAGGATGTGCAGTTCTCTCATTGACTGGGGTGTCCTCCATTCCTCAACGGCCTGAACCTTTTCTCCTTCCATGCTAACTTTGCCCTGACTGATAACGTGGCCCAGGTATGAGATCTCCCTGTTCCAAATGAGCAAATTGAGGACCTAGCGTGAAGCTAGTTCTGCTCCAACATGTTAAGCACAACTCGTAGATGCTGTAGGTGGTCTGCCTCTTCCCTACTGTCGAGGATATCGTCGAAAACTACCAAGACAAAGCATTGCAAGTAGGGGCGGAACAAGTCATTCATCAATGATTGAAAGGTCGAGGGTGCATTCATTAGCCCGAAGGGCATGACAGTGAACTCGTGTAGCAGTAGGGCCTGGATTTCACCGATTTTGCCCCTTGATGCAGTTCTATGTGATGCTCATGTTGTCGTCAAGGCGGCAAACTGGTGGTTGGCGAGAAGACCTGCTGAAATTCCTAGAGTAGACCGTCGAAGAGCTGGGATACAGAGGTCTGTCCGCTGTGGTCGGGGTTCACTGGTCTCCTGTTTCAATAGTAGCAAAAGGTAGTTGTTGGTCCTTTGAGTAGACGCATGGCTGATTTTTCTTTGCATACCTTCCTAGGAGCCGCCTCGAGTGTTAATTTCTCCTCTCCTGGGCTGCGGAATTGCATGTTCATGCCAATGAAATCCCAGACCACGTCCCTAATGACGTGCAGCCATGGGATTCCCAAGACCAAGTTGGCTCCAACCACTGCGAGTATGTACAGTTGGATGGGGAAGTTGTGGCCCTGTATTTCAAGCATTTCCTGGTCGCATCTACCCCTGCACTTGAGGGTACTGCCGTCCCCAACCACTACATCGAAGATGGGCTGCATCGCAAAGCACAGACAGATTTCTCACAAATGAAGTTGTGTGTTGATCCAGTGTCGATCAACACACTTACCTTACTGCCACGCAATCGTCCTTCAATTCTCATCAACTGGGGAACCTTATCCCTTGTGAGCGCATGCAGGGATATCTCCGGCAGTGCCTCTTCTATCGAAGTTTTTGTGTCTTCAGCTGTGGGGGTTTCTTCTTTGTTAGGGGGCTCCTCCCCTTCTTCAACCAAATACATATGTAACCGCCTGCAATTATGCCCTGGTGCCCATGGGCGATCACAATGGAAGTAGATGCCTTGACACCACTTTTCCATTTGCACGGGCATCAAACGTCTCACTACTTGTCGAGGCAGGTTGCTAGTCTTAGCTCCAGTTGGTGCATAAGGGAGAGTTTCTACCTTCATTGGACCTTGCTGAATGGTCCTAGTGTCAGGCCAATTCCTGCCGGTCGTGTGCAATCGTCCATATTTTTCCTCCACTGTGCGAGCGATTTCAAAGCATTCTGACAAGGTTCAAGGTTTTATGATTTATCGCCTATACTTCTATTCGTAGCTCGTCCTTAAGACCTCTAACAAACACCCAGATAAGGACCTCTAGGGGCCAGCCACGAACCATGTTCGTAAGTGGCTCAAGCTTTGATTGACACTCTACTACCGTGCCTATCTGCCTAATTCTCGAGAGCTCGACATTATAATCCAGGTAGGCTGAAGGCCCAAAGCAAGCGGTGATCTCCTTGATGAGGGTCTCCCAATCTGGCTTCCCATGGTGCGAGAGTAGCCATCAATACCAATGGATTGTCGCTCCTTCGAAGTAGACAGCCGCTTGATTCACCCTCTCCTCTCTCACAATTCCCTGGCATTTGAAGTACTATTCTAATCGAAACACCTAGCTAATGGGGTCATCTCCGGTGAACCTCAAAAATTCCATCTTTGAAGGTTTCCAAGATTCCCCTGCTCCATTCGGCGGCCACTGCCAGCTATTTCCCCTTCGATCATCGGTCTGCGTCTGCTTTGAACTAAGAGAGCGTTGCGTACCTTGTTGGAGGCTTTCATGAAGCAGGGTCGCCATTGTCTGTTGCTCAGCGATCAGAGTCTCCAGGCATGTGTCCATTCCATCCAGGCATTAATCCATTAGGTGCATCCACCCCTCCAAGGCCCCTATCGCCGCTTCCACCTGATTCCAATGGTTCTCCATCGCCGCCATTGCGTCCCTTGTTGGGATCCTCTCCACCATGGTGTTTGTGCTCTAATACCTTGATAGCTACCAAGTAGCTATCGTCCTTCCTACCTGTTCTAACTCTCTATATTAAGCACACAGAGTAACACAAACCTAGCTTCAAAAGTAATCTTATTCATCATTAGGCTTTTAATTCCCCTTAAGGCGTATATATATGTATCTTGTGTGAGTGGGTGGGTTTATTACATGGCCTAACTAGTGACCCGACCCGTGAACTACCTGTGATTGTTGAAACAAAGACAGAACTAAAAACGTAAAGACATGAACAAGGCTGTGTTAGGCCCACAGAAGGATGAACATTATCCTCACAAAGGCCTTGCAGATGCACATATTTGAAAAGTCATATTGCAAATTTATTTTCCTTATGCAGCAATTGCATGCTGAATGGTAAAGTAAGTGGTTCAGAGTAGCAAGCAGGTGAGCCAATGTGGAACCAGTTCTACCCAAGATTTTGAAAGTACCATTTATCTTGACTCTCAGATATTTAAAACGTTAATTTTCTGAACAAACATAGGAAATGGACTTCTAGGAAACAAAAAAGCATAAATTATAAGTTATAACCAATCCACTTGAAAGCAAATGGACCATACACTTACAGATATTGGATGCCAAAGTAATTAATAATATGAGATAAAGATTGTTGTTCCATTTATAGTTGTTGTGCAAAAGCCTGTTGCCCCAAGCTCTCCATTTTTTCAGTTAGTTTCCTAAGTCCCTCTGTATGGTTTGCTAGTTCCATGAGGACCTTCATTCTCTTGAAAGAGACATTACTAGGCTTCAGACCCATGTCAAGCATTTGAAGGAAGCACCTCTCCAAGTCGAGCAGCCTTCCAAGATCACATAGCATGTCAAACAAAATATCTGAGACAAGGATACAAGAACCAAATCCCCTCTCGATCATGTCATTCCAAAGTGTGAGGCCCATTTCTGCTTTCTCCTGCCTGCGGAACATTTTCACGAGGAACATGCATGATTGGGTATGAGGTAGGCATCCCGTTCTCATCATCCTCTGGTACAAGATCCATGCACTTGACAAGTTGTTTGACCAATAGAAACACCGGAAGAAGAGATTATAAGTCGTAGCATTTGGAGACACGCCCTTCTCTACCATTTCATCAAGTAGTGTATAAGCGTCCCCTAGCCTTCTAGCAATGCAAAAATTCCGTATGGCAGCATTATAAGCAGCTGCATCAGGACCACAACCATGTTCCTGCATTTCTTTGAGAATATCACAAGCCTTATCAGGCTGACCAACCAACCCCAAGCCCCCAACAATACTGGTGTATGTCAGCAAGTCCGGGTAGATCTCCATCTCCCTCATTTCAGCTAGGGTTTTGTAAGCCTTCTCCATTTCCTTGTTCTTGCACAAAACATCGACCAAGCAGTTGTATGAGACTATATCCGGCCTGCACCCCAGCTGAGTCATCTCTTTGAAGAAGCTCTCCGCCTCTTCTACAGTCTTCCAACCAGACAAGAGAATGTTAAACGTGTGAAGATTTGGCCGAAACTCATGCTTCAGGTTGTGGAAGACATTTCTAGCATCATCCATTCTCTTTTCTTGGCAAAGTGTCCTAATCAAGGCATTGAAACAGTCCGTATCAAATTCCCCAGGATAATACTTCCTAAACCTATTGAAGCTATCAACTGTAGTCCTCACAGAGCACACCTTGGCAATCCTAGCAAGAACCACTTGCATAGTCCTTGTCGTGATCAAGGAACAGTCCTTGCGGCGCATCTCCTTCAACAAGCCCCACAACTTGTCAAACTGCCTCATCCTCCCCAATATGTAAAGCATGTTATCATAAGAATCAGCACTATGAAAGAATCCTCTCCTTCGACCTGCCAGAGAGAAGAACTCCAAAACTTGCAATCCATTACAATGACCAAACCTCGCCTTCCTCAAAACCTCATCGACCAATTGATTAGACAAGAAGATCCCACTCTCCTTCAACAACCTGCCCAACTCATTCTGATCACTGACTTTGCTTTTACATATAATCTCATAAATGGCATCAGCTTCACTCTTTCGATGGATCAAATGAGTACCCTTTTCTGAACTCCCATCCTGATGTCCCATGACCTCAGATGTACAAAAAAGTGAAAAGTGAGAGGCAAAAGAACCATTGAAACCATTACAATGGGAATTACTGCGGAATGAGCTAAAAGCACGTGGGGACCATGATAATGAAGCAAAGATATCACGAACACTATTTGAGAAAAGGATGGATGACATAGATCTGGCACATGTCTTCACAGTCATGCCTGACTCTTTCAAATATTTATACATTTTGTTATTGCTACGTACACCAAACTGAAAAAATAAGAACAAAGATATGTTAAATTCAAATTAAAATGTTATGAGAGAGAAGAAAAGCAAGAGAACTTCATGCAAAAAGGGAATGAAATAGTTGAAGCACTTGAACATAGTGCACAATCAAAGGAGGCACCCTAGTGCACAATCAAAGGAGGCACCCACATTCTCTATCAACAGTCATAAAAATCCAAGTGAAGAATACCACCAAATAAACGCACTTAATGAACTAACTTCAATCACACAACCAATATAATTGGATGGCTCACAAATAAGCACTTGTAAAGCAACTTATGGAAAAATATATATATATAACTACCTTTTTTTACTTAACCACATGCTTTTGACTTAGCCACCTTTAGAACCATCCAACGTAAAATGGTACAATGTTCAGAGGAATGCCCAAAGTGTTCACGTTTAGTATGTTCCATTAACTCATTTATATACAGTTAATGAGGGTTCAAGACTTCAAGTGCATAACTTTTGAAGTAACCCATCTTTGGATGGGTAAGTTTCCAATGAAGACAGATCCACTACGGCAGTGTACCAGCTGTCTTCCTGGCACTTTTTGTTTCTCCTTCAACCCAGTTGTAGTAATCGATGCAAAATGCCCACATTTATATTCACGGGGGAAAACAAAAATCATCGAAGAAGGATGGTATATCAATCTTTGAAAGGAATGAAAATCAATGGTTCATATTCCTTAAAAATATGGTGGCTATAAAATCACATCTGCTCATGGGATCTCACCAATTTCTTTTCTGAGGCATATAGATTAGGATTTTGAACATTCTGACCTCATGTAGGAGGTCAGATTTGTGAAAACTGGTCGGGACCGAGGGTATGTAAGGGGCCATCCATATTACACAACCAAATATACATATATATATTTATATTTATATTTATATTTATGTCCTCTGTCACCAACTTTTTTTCTCTCCCCCTTTCTCTTCTTTTTCCTTTTAACAACCAACCTCTCTACCCTAGGACTGGCAGATCTTTTAGGGAGAGAAAGGGACATCCAGTCCCATTTGGAACTGGTTTTGCTAAATTTCCTATATATATATATGAAATATGAAGACCATGTAAGTACATTATGAGTTACCAATCAACTTGATTGACGATTTACAAGGTCTCACATGTAAAATTATATTTTCAAAAGGGTGAGAGAGAGGAAACCTAGTGGCGCCCAAGATCTAGTTTATTCAATGATTGATAACCAGTCAACATAAAAATCAGGTGTCAAGATCCCATCAAGTCAATATCTAATACCCATGCCCACCTCTCTCTCTCTCTCTCTCTGTGTGTGTGTGTGTGTGTGTGTGTGTGTGTGTGTGTGTGTATATATATATATATATATATATATATATATAATATATATACATTAACATACATGCAATATAGATGAAGAATTGAAATCAGTCGGTCAACGTCCTTTGCCGGATGGGTTTTTTTTACATTTTTCAATGCTAAAAATTGTCGCAAATGGTGCATTTCACATTTTTTAATGTTGAAAAATATAAAAAGACCCATACAGCTGGCTGATTTCAATTTCACCATAATATATATTGTAGAAACACGAACAAGAAGAGGAAAAACGGTGATCACGATGTAACGTGGAAAACCCTCAACACGAGGGAGAAAAAACTACGAATGAGGAGGAGTCGATGCCCACTAGCTACCAGACTCTCTCTCTCCTTAGATTTTCATTCACACTTAAGATTAGGGTTACACTGATATAAGTATGCCCTAATAAGGACATACTGGATCGGGTCAGAGCCAAACCCAAAACATAAGATTCATCAACACTCCCCCTCAAGTTGGGCATACATATCAAACATGCCCAACTTGGATACATTCCTCTCAAATGAAGCTGAATGGAGAGCTTTCGTCAGAACATCAGTTGTTTGGTCTTCAGACTTCATGTAAGGTAAGATCGACTCTTTCGTATCAATCCTTTCACGAATGAAGTGACGATCAATTTCAACATGCTTTGTTCTGTCGTGTAGAACAGGGTTGTTGGCTAAGTTGATTGCAGACTTGTTGTCACAATACATCTTCATAGGTCCTTCAATCTCTATACCAATGTCAGTCAGCAATATTTTCAACCAAAGTAACTCTGACACTCCCATAGCAACGGCCCTATATTCTGCTTCTGCACTAGATCTAGAACAAACATCATGTCTCTTGCTCCTCCATACGACAAGATTTCCTCCCAAGTAAACACAGCACCCCGTAGTAGACCGTCTGGTATCACCACAGCCTGCCCAGTCTGCATCAGAATAACCCTCGATCTCCACAATCTCTTGTTTTACATACAAGAGTCCCTTACCGGGATTTTTCTTCAAGTAACATAGTACTCTATCCACAGCCTTCAGATGTGCATCAGTTGGTGCATGCATGAATTGACTCAATACATTCACCCCAAAAGTAATATCTGGTCTCGTTAGAGTAAGATAAATCAACTTTCCAACCAGACGTTGAAATCTTCCCTTGCCTTCTTCACAGAGTGGCTCTCCATCTCTAAGACTCAACTTGTGCCCAGTGTCAAACGGGGTAGAAGCAGGTCTACACCCCAATTTACCAGTCTCTTCCAGCAGATCTAACGTGTATTTCCTTTGGTTTAGCACAAGGCCAGTACTAGACCTAGCAATTTCAATACCAAGAAAATACCTCAACTTGCCAAGATCTTTGAGATCAAATTCTGTAGCTAGTAACCCTTTTAGCTTGATGATCTCTTCCTCATCATTTCCTGTGACAATCATGTCATCCACATAAACAAGTAAGAGAGTGACCCTGCCCTCCTTTTTCTTCACAAACAGAGTGTGATCTCCGTTTCCTTGTTTGTACCCATGATGTAGCATTACTTGTCTCAGTCGTTCGAACCATGCTCTGGGTGATTGCTTGAGGCCATACAAGGCCTTTTTTAGCTTGCAACATTTCTCTGGTTCTTCATATCCTAGAGGCATACGCATATAAACTTCTTCTTCAAGGTCACCATTGAGGAAGACATTCTTAACATCTAGTTGATACATCTTCCACTCCTTCATCACAGCTAGGGATATAACAACTCTAACTGTCTTCATTTTCGCAACGGGAGCAAAAGTCTCCAAGTAATCAATTCCATATTTCTGGCTAAACTCCTTGGCCACAAGACGAGCTTTATATCTTTCAACACTTCCATCTGGTTTGTACTTGATGGTATATACTCATTTGGATCCAACTAGGTGAGCAGCCTCAGGAATCTTCACCACTTCCCATGTCATATTTCTTCTCAAGGCATCCATTTCTTCTTTCATTGCATCAGCCCACTTGGAATCACTTTGAGCTTCAGCAATAGTCCTGGGAATCACAGCCAAAGAAAGAGAAGAAACAAAATACTTGTAATCCTTGCCAAGTCTGGAATAAGACACAAAATTACCAATAGGGTGTTGAGTACATGACCTGACACCCTTCCTCAGGGCAATGGGAAGGTCTTCATTCTTCTTTTCAACCTCATCATGAGTCTCCACGGTAGGACTTGGTTCATCCAGGGAAGGAGTGGCATTGGGATTGGAAGTAGATCTAGCATCACATGTCACCTCCTCTGTCCGAGTACCTCGTCTAGAGTAGACCTGTCCAAACAACTGATGGCCTTCCTTCTCAATTCCAGTGTCACACCCTTCCTCCTTCTCAGGCACATCAACAACAGTGAGAGATTCTGCTTTCCTGTAGTCCAAAAAATCTGTAAATTGAAGTTCCTGTTTCTGAGAATACTCTTCCCTAACCACAGACTGCTCCCCCTGAAGAGGATTCTCACCAAAGTAAGAGGCATGTTTGATAAGATTAGAAAGAATAATCTTTGATTAACCTCGAAATCTGCCCTAACTCCTCTTTATATAGACTAGAGGAGAGAGAGAAGTTACAAGAGAAACATCTAAAGGAAAAGTTATTACAAAAGTACCCTCTTAAACCTAAAACTGAATATAAACACATCTTAACACTCCCCCTCAAGTTGGAGCGTATATGTCAAATAGGCTCAACTTGGAACAGCAGCTTTGGAATGGTCCCCTTGCAAGAGCCTTAGTAAAGATATCAGCCGTTTGCCCTGTAGTTGAAATGTGTGAGGTACTTACAAACCCCTTTTGAATCATGTCTCTAGTATAGTGACAATCTACTTCAACATGCTTGGTTCTTTCATGAAAAGCCGGATTATTAGCAATAAACAGTGCAGCTTTGTTATCACATAACAGTTGCATAGGAAGAGGCACTTCGACAGTAAGATCCAACATCAGGGATCTAACCCACATAACTTCAGCAGTACCCTGAGCCATAGCTCTATACTCAGATTCTGCACTTGATCTGGCAACCACAGTTTGCTTCTTACTCTTCCATGTAACCAAGTTGGATCCAATAAACACACAAAATCCAGTAGTGGATTTTCTGTCTGAGGGGCATCCTGCATAGTCGGCATCAACATACACAGATATAGTGAGTGAGGTACCATTCTGAAAGAAGAGTCCCGTTCCTGGTGAATTCTTTAGATACCTAAGAATCATCATAGCAGCATCCCAATGAACTTTCTTGGGCTTATCCATAAATTGACTCACTCTGCTAACAGCATAGGCAATGTCAGGTCGAGTAACAGTGATGTATAGGAGCTTCCCAACAATCCCTCTATACTGTCTTGCATCAACATCTTCAGTATCATCATCATACAAGCGGGTATTGATATCCATAGGCGTGGATGCAGGCCGACACCCCAGCATCCCTGTCTCTTGCAAAACATCAGTAACGTATTTCCTCTGGCACATGATAAGGCCCTTTTGATTTCTGGCAAACTCAATACCAAGGAAATAACGTAGTTCACCAAGGTCCTTGGTGACAAAGTGTTGTCCAAGGACATCCTTGATGTTGGAAATCCCCTGATCATCATCCCCTGTAACAATGATATCATCAACATAAACAAGAACTATCACCGTACCTGTAGAAGTCTTCTTGACAAAGAGGGAATGGTCGGCCGAAGAACGTCTGAAGCCCTCATTCTCAATATTCTCTGACAATTTCTGAAACCAAGCTCGAGGACTCTGTTTCAGACCATAAATCGCCTTTCGCAATCTGCACACTTTCTGACACTCCCCCTCAGCAACAAACCCTGGTGGTTGCTGCATATACACTTCTTCATGTAAGTCACCATAGAGAAAGGCATTTTTGACATCAAGCTGTGAGAGGGACCAATTCTTGCTGACAGCCACAGCAAGGAGAATCCGTAAGGAAGCATGTCGTGCCACAGGAGAGAAGGTATCATAATAATCAACCCCATAAGTTTGGGTATAGCCTTTTGCAACCAGACGAGCCTTATATCTGTCAATACTGCCATCTGCTCGGTATTTGATAGTAAAGACCCATCTGCAACCAACAATGGCTGCATCAACTGAAGGAGTAACAAGGGTCCAGGTGCCTCTAGACTGAAGAGCATCCATCTCTTCTTGCATAGCCGCTGCCCATTTGGGATCAGAGAGAGCATCCATGGGATTCTGTGGAAGAGCAATAGCCGACAGCCCCTTGACAAACTGTCGGTACATAGGGGTGAGTCTATCCATGGATAAATGACCAGAGATAGGATGCAAAGTGCAACTGCGTTTGCCTTTCCTTTGAGCAATGGGCACATCAAGTTCATTAGGAGCAGGAACATGCTCGTGACATACTCCTATGTCATCATTACATAAAACATTGTCAGTTGAGTTTGTGTCAGGAATTACCTTGGGCGTGCTGGGTGAAGGCACAGGTGCACATTGAACAGGCGCAGCAGGCTTAGTACGACGATGGTAGACAGCCCCAAAACGTGGATCAACTGGGTTTGGACAACTCATGAGAGGTAGAGGAAATTGGACTTCATCATTTAATGCAGGCGCCCTTAATTGAGTTCCATTTGGGGAGAAGAAAGAGGTTGATTCAAAAAATGTAACATCAGCACTCACATAATACCGACGAGTAGAAGGATCATAACATCGATATCCCTTTTGAGTGCGGGAATAACCAACAAAGATCGTTTTGATGGCCCGAGGAGACAACTTATCTCGCCCAGGACCAAGCAACTGAACAAAGGCAACACATCCAAAAACACGAGGTGGAACAGAAAACAAGTCTCTGTCAGGAAAGAGGACAGAGATAGGAATAAGGTCTCCCAACACAGATGACGGCATACGATTAATAAGATAGCATGCTGTGAGAACAGCATCACCCCAGTAAGAATGGGGAACATGGCTATGTATGATAATGGTTCTGGCAACATCAAGAATATGACGGTGTTTCCGTTCAGCAACCCCATTTTGTTGGGAGGTATAGGCACAAGAAGTTTGGTGGATGATACCCTTATCCCTGAAAAATTGTTCCAAAGAGGAAGCACAGAACTCAAGAGCATTGTCAGAGCGCACAATTTTGACACAAGTATCAAACTGAGTCAGAATTTCATTGATAAAATTTTTGATTACATGACCCACTTCAGATTTATGCTTCATAAGAAAAACCCAACTAACACGACTATAGTCATCGACAGCAACAAGATAATATCGATGACCTTGAAGAGCAGGTGTACGACTCGGACCCCAAACATCAAAATGAAGTAACTCAAACACAGAATGGCTACTTCGACTGGGCCGCGGAGGAAAGGATGACCTATGGTGTTTGCCCAACTGACAAGACTCGCATTGAAAAGAAGACTTGGGAGACAGCTGAGGAAGAACATGCAGCAGTTTCTGAAACGGTAGATGTCCAAAACGTAAATGCCAAGTATAAGCCGAGGATGAGGACGACCCTGCAGAGGTAGATCCAGCAAAGGGAAAGGGATGCACTAGCCTGTAAAGACCTCCCTGTTCACGGCCACTGCCAATCACCCTGCCCGTCAGTATATCCTGAAACACAAGAGAAGAGGAGTCAAATATCGCACGACAGTTTAAATCTCTGGTAATCTGACTGATAGATAGTAGGCTATGTGGGAATTCTGGTGCATGAAGAACATGTTGCAATGGTAATGATGAAGTAAGTTGGACCTCTCCAAGTCCAACAACGGGAGAATATTTGCCATCTGCTAGAATAACCGAGCGACCAGGTGGAGTAGGGACATAAGAAGTAAACTGTGCCTTGTCTCCACAGAGATGTGTCGATGCACCTGAATCAATGAGCCAATCTGTAGTGTCAGAATACATACCAGATGAAGATGCACTGGCAGCAGTAGTGATAGTAGAGGTGGTCGGATCAGGAGCTTGTTGAGGTCTATCTCCAATCAAGTGTCTCAACTGAGAGATAATATCATCTGCACGTAACTCACTGGAGGAAACAGGATGTTGAGTCTTAGGCTGCTCTGGAGAATCAGTAAAAACAGTCTGATTGGCAACAGCTGGACGACCATGTTTCTGCCAACACTTATCCACAGTGTGACCAATGCGATGACAAAACTGACATACTGGGCGCGAAGGGGTATTGCCACGGCCACGGTATCCTCGTCCTCTGGCAAAGAGGGACCCACCTCTGCCACGAGTAGCAAGCATAGCAGAAGTGGTATCAAGAACAGTCGATGAAGGGATTGGAATTCTGCTTAGCCTACTATAAGCTTCATCAATAGGAGGAATCGAGGGACTAGTGAGCATCTGATTCTTTGCTGATTCATAAACAGAGTCTAATCCAGACAGAAATACTCCGACCATAAGCATATCTCTGTATGCCTTCTGTTGCTCACACTTACATGCAGGAAAGTAGCTGTTTAGTCTCTCAAACATGGACTTGAGACTAGAATAATAAGTATGTAGAGGGCGACCATCTTGGCGCATCTGATGAATATCATGATGAAGCTGCATAATTCTGGTTTCATTCCTTGCTTGTGAATAGGTGGCTGCAAGGGAATCCCACATATCCTTTGCACTTTCCTTATGCAGGACTTCATTGGCAATGTCTTGAGTAAGAGTACCAACAATCCATACCATAACCAACGAATTATCTTTAAACCAAGTAGTATATTTTCCTACCTTCTGTACGGGCTCGGGCTCCAATATAAGATGTTCCTTCTCATGAGCGATCAAGGTTCTTTTTACTTGCATGGCCCACATCTCGTAATTACCCCCATCCATTTTGGTGATAAAGCTGGAAAATGGGGAACTCTTCATCTCTCCCGACGACACAAAGGAAGAGGTATTAGCGCCGCTGCTAATTTCAGACATCGCTCAACACAATGGAGGAAACCGAGCCACGGAATAGGAAGTGCAGGCAAAAAGAAGACAATCACATATCGAAAGACAACATGCTGATCATGAAGCAGTTAACACGGGCAGCAATCCATAAGTCTGATCGGCTGGAAGAGGCAACAACAGAACTGAACGAAGACAGATTACCAAAGGCGACAGCGAAGACGCTGAGAGGAAAATCAGCGTGCAGAGCAGCGGCGGAGTAGAGGAGGCGATGCAGCGAAGACGCTGAGAAGAAAATTAGCGTGCAGGGCAGCGGCGGAGCAGAGGAGAATGGTGGAGACAGCAAGGGCGATGCAGCGTGCAGCGGCAGCGGAGAAGCAACAGTGACAGACGGCGGGCGGAGGTGACAGTCACGGTGGGCAGCGGCGAAGATGACTGCAACAGCGGACGGAGGCGTCGGGCGGAGAAGACAGCAACGGGCGGAGGCGTCGGGCGGAGAGGTCAGGACAGCGACTGGCAGAGGCGTCGGGTGGCGAGGTCAGCGACGGGCGGAGATGGGTGGACACGAGCGGGTGGAGGAAGCGCAGCGATGGGCGCGGTCAGGCGGCGGGCGGCGCCGCTCAATCGGCGCGCCAAGGAGGAGGAGACGGCTGCTGCTCTGATACCATGATAAGATTAGAAAGAATAATCTTTGATTAACCTCGAAATCTGCCCTAACTCCTCTTTATATAGACTAGAGGAGAGAGAGAAGTTACAAGAGAAACATCTAAAGGAAAAGTTATTACAAAAGTACCCTCTTAAACCTAAAACTGAATATAAACACATCTTAACAATGTTCTAAGAAGGTAACATCCCTCGTAACATAAACTCGACCAGTGATGAGGTCAATACATCTGTACCCTTTCTGAGTAGGAGAGTACCCCACAAACACACCTTTGATAGACCTGTGATTAAGTTTCTTAACATTTGGACTGTGATTATGGATAAAGCACACACAACCAAAAACACGAGGAGGGAGAAGAAATGGTGGACGACTGCCATGCAGCAACGAGTGGGGAGTCCTACCATGCAGAACACGACTGGGCATGCGGTTGATGAGATATGCACTAGTAAGAACTACATCACCCCAATAATGTTTCGGAAGATTTCTCTGAAACAAAAGAGCCCTAGTGACATTAAGAAACTGACAATTTTTCCTTTCAGCCACCCCATTTTGAGGGGGGGTGTAACTACAAAACGTCTCATGAACAATCCCCCTTTGTCGAAGAAACTCCTCAACGGACTGACACATATATTCATGGGCATTATTGGACCGGAACGTTTTAATATTTGCACCATATTGAGTATGCACAAGAAGAATGAAAGTCTCGATGATATGAGGGACCTCACTGCGACCTTTTAACAAGTACACAAAGGTGGCACGAGAGAAATCATCAATGAAAGTGATAAAATATTGAAAACCTTGACGGGTATGAATTCCCGAAGGCCCCCATACATCCGAGTGAATCAAGGAAAAAGCTTCATTAACACAACTAGTAGAAATAGGGTAAGAAGCCCTCACATGTTTGGCAAACTAACAAACATCACAAGAAATGGAAGACAAATCCAATGAAGAACACAAGTCGGGAAACAACTGTTTCAAAATCCCAAAAGGTAAATGCCCAAAACGTTCATGTCAGTACAAGAAGGACTGAAGACAATCTTCTCTTCATTTATCTGTCTTGCGGATCGCTGCCATAAGAGCAGTAGCCACACGTATGGGAAGACGATATAAGCCATCAGAAGCCAAACCAATCTCAATCCTCTTCCTTATTACCAAGTCCTGCAAAACACAGCGATCGGCAGAGAAAATAAGTTCACAATTCAATTCTTTAGTAAGTCTACTGACTGACAAGAGATTTAAAGGAAACTGGGGGACATGTAATGCGCCCCGCACAGGAAATTTATCCAACAAGGACAGAGTTCCTTCGCCTGCCACACAGGTAGAGGAACCATCTGCGAGAGAAACACGTTCCCTTCCTGACGACAACTTGTACTCATGAAACAATTTTGGATTACCTGTCATGTGATGAGTAGCATCACTATCTACAATACATTCCCCCATAGAAGAGTTACCTTTATCGCCAATAACTGCAAGAGCATGATTAGCCTTAGTCTCCTCTGATGTCTCGACCTGATTGACATCGATCCGGCCCAAGTAAGCCCTCAGTTCACGAATCTGATCAGCCGAAATGGAGAGTTTTCCTCCACTAGATTTGGACACCTCAGACACGGGTGTCTTCCCAATAGAAGACCTCCCTCTGTTACCTTTCTTCTCTGGATGGAGATCCCAACAATAGTCCACGGTATGACCTGTCTTCTTGCAGTGGGCGCATCGGCGAGGGGGCCTAGTCAGGCCTCCAGGACCACGACTCACAAGTGCTGATCTGTCATGAGAGGGCACAAGATCCCTCTTGCCTTCATTTGTAACCAGCCTTCTCTGTTCTTCCGCTTCAACATAGGAGTACACATCCTCAATACTGGACACTTTCCCTGAATTCAGAATCTGGCTTCTAACACTTTCAAAGTCATCATTTAAACCAGCTAAAAAGAGAAACACCCTGTTTTCCCATTCCTGGACAACATGAAGTGCCTGATCTTGAGGACAATGCCAATTGCCAAGGAATATCAGAATGATAGTCAAGTTCTTTCCACTTGGCTTTCAAAGCCCCATAATAATCTGCAACAGAAGAGTTCCCTTGTCGAAGGCCATAGACAGTCTTCATGATTTGGTAAGTACGAATGGTCGTTTTCTTTTGGCCATACATTTGCTCTGATACCACGTCAGGAGTAGGGAGCGACGGGTGATGGCAGGGAGCAGCTCTCAACGAGGGGACAGCGGAAGATGCAAAGAGGGGAACGCCGGAACTCCACGGCGGTAGAGAAACAGTGGCAGACGCAGGGCGACGGTAGGCAGGGCATCGGTGGCGTCGGGCGATGTGTCGAGCACGTGCGGCGGGGGCAGGAAGGAGCCCGTCGATGAACAGTGCCGGACCGATATCTCCTCCAACACGAACAAAAAAAAAAAAAATCACAAAACAGTAACACTGGAACTTCACGGCTCTGATACCATGTAGAAACACGAACAAGAAGAGGAAAAACGGTGATCACGATGTAACGTGGAAAACCCTCAACACGAGGGAGAAAAAACCACGAATGAGGAGGAGCCGATGCCCACTAGCTACCAGACTCTCTCTCTCCTTAGATTTTCATTCACACTTAAGATTAGGGTTACACTGATATAAGTATGCCCTAATAAGGACATACTGGATCGGGTCAGACCCAAACCCAAAACATAAGATCCATCAACATAGATATATATATATATATATATATATATATATATAGAGAGAGAGAGAGAAGGTGGATCCCTCTGACGGGGAGGAATTCCCTCTCATCAAGGCCACCCAATGCTTCTTTATGTGTGTGTGTGTGTGTGTGTGTGTGTGTGTGCCGAACAAGAGAGAGTGGTAGCCACCATACCCTCATATGCCATAATGGAAATTCTTTGGACCATCAGTTTTAATATTAAACTATGTTACATAGGTATTCCTAAAAGGCTGCCACACCCGTGTCGGAACTGGCACTGGTGCTTCTTCAACAATGCACATCTGATGCGGTGAGTTGGGCCAAAACTGACCATTTCAAATGCACACCTAACTAAACTAGCTCTAATACAAAAATTTATATATAAATATACAAAAATGAGACTTTTAAACAGTTAAATAACTATATAACAAAAGATGTATATACATACACTTATAAATACAACCTCACCGCACACACACCTAATTTTTTTTAAAAGTTGCTGCATTTGCATCCACAGACGCACCAACACCCACACTATGTGACATAGATATTAAGTTGAGAAAAATTGAAAGCCAAGTTACCTTTAAAGACATAGAAATACCCTTCAAAGGAGGAAACAAATAAGTTTCCTTAGTCAAGAGTCAAGACTTCTTGCTTCTTTTTAGAAGATATTTTGGTCTATTCAAAATACAGTTTAACTTTTATTTTCTTATTTTAATATCCATTATCTAATCTCTTTGAAGTTGATAGCCCAAAGTCAAAAGATTTCTATTAAGTTAGGCATATGAGGGTTTCGTAACTATATATATATATATATATATATATATATATATATATATATATATATATATACCGTTTTGGAGTTTTAAAGGGCGGGGAGCGAGCTTGAAAAAAAATAAGAAAAAAAGAAGGAAAAGTATTGTAAATTTTTAAAAATTTAAAAAATCCTAAAAATTAGGGGAAAATAAAATAAATAAATAACTAATAAGACAATGAGTGTATGATTTTACATATATGTATACTATATGATTATAATTATATGTATAACATAAACACAATAACCATCAATTATTTAGAGCTTCACACCAATGTGCACCTGATTTCTGGTGTAGCAGCAAATTTACAGCGTGGTCAGCACCCATGTGACAAACCTAGTAATCACGGTGAAGTTCAAAATATGCAGAAAAATTAATGGACACGCTTCAACACGATGTGTGCATTCCATTTAGAGCCCCTTAACCCACACGAGCATGTGACTCATCAGCATAAGAATGTGAGAATTCTATATATATATATATATATATATATATATATATATATATATATATATATATATATATATGACAAGCATGCGAGAGAGACTGAGAGAACCACTGGTTGTGTGGAAACTGGAAACCCAGCAGAGAGACGGCAGAAACTAAGAGATGGGGAAAAGAACGAAGATAAATTGAGAGAGATGGGAGGAGAACAGACAGAAAGAGAGATGGGGAAGAGATGGATAGATGGCTAAGAGGACATTTAAACTTTGGGTAAGACCGTAAGAGAAAGAAAATCAAGAATGAAACCTGTTCCCTACCTCAATGGACTGAATGAGCAGCAGGTGTTTTCTCCAACTCCCACGGCATAACTTGTTTTCTCCAAAAACTCTACAACGCCCAGCTCCTTCCTCCCCAAATAGCTCGACTCAGGTATCATCGATGAAGCCGACCTTTTTTTTGAAAACGTCTGCTACAGCCACTATAATTTTCAAATATTACAAGTTATGCCACCAGCCCCAAAGCAAATGAACGCATAAAAAAAGACGCGTTTTTCTCGTCTTTTTCAAGTTTTTCTCCTTTTTTCTAAAAAATTATAATTTTTTCTTATTATCATGCGGCATTCTCAAAAAAATAATGTGTTGATATATATATATATATATATATATATATATAAAATGAATGATGACTCTAATCACTCAACGTACTTCGTTTAATTTAATATGATGAACAGTTTTTAAAAAAATAATAATAACAAATATTTTTATTATTTAATATTAGTTTAACAAATACTATTGTATTTTTTTTAATTCTATTGTTCCATCCACGAAACAGTAGTAAATTGCAAGGCTGTGGCCTGTGGACCACCGCAGCACCTAAAAATATATGCACTTCATATGTTTTTGTGTAATATTGTAAGTGATCAAGAGTCATACCTGCACTTTATATGTTTCAAATTAGCATGATTCATTGTTGCTTACAGAATTTACTATTTTTTGGTGTCGAAGTGTCAAATTTTCAAAGGCTTGCCATGTAGTCACTCATACCACACCGACATGGCGACACCCATATGCGTGTCAACGCAACATAAAATTAACACTTGGAAAAATGTTGGATACTGTCACGTTTTTCAGTTGATTTTTTTAGATTTGGCACAGTTTATAATCATTTAATCATCAGGGTGCGCATTAGAGGTTAGTGCACACGCTCATATTTTGAGAGTGTTTGCATTTCATATTGCACAATGGACGTACTCATATCTTCTAATCCTCAGGCCACATGGGAGAGATTAGTGCAGACACTCATGTTGTTTGATAGTGTTCATATTTCATACTACAGATTATCTGTGTACGTATGATTATGCAGAAAGTAACAAGTATTGTTTAATACCTATTGATCAATAAACAAGCAAATAATAAATATAAACATGATTAAAGTTTAAACAATTTAAAACAACAAATGATGAACGATTGTATGCTCAAAAAATTACGACTTGACTACCGGGACAGGGGCAGAGGGAGGGGGGCCTGCTTGGGCCCTGGCCTCACCTAAGCGAATAGATGATAACCTACATCCAAAATCAGGTTCAGGTAAGTCCAGCTTAGTAAAATATATATATATATATATATAAAATAATTTTTTTTAATATAAACATATTTTTAATAATAAAATGTATATGATTATTAAATAAAAATAATATGGGAAGGCTGAGGAGCCGCCCTCAACGATGAGTGTTTATGAAATAAAATAAAATAAAAAGCAAGAAAAAGAAATGAGCGGGAATGCACATCGGAAGTACACGGCAGATATAATGTTGACGCTGGGGAATTCAATGTTTGTCCATCCCCTCAGCCACGTAGGTTTAAAAAGTGTGCCCTTGGACCCAGACACCGAACATCAAAAAAGTGCTGTGAGGCACATGGTGACTGATGCGTGCACCTCACAGAAGCGTAACCTTCCTTGTTTGGTTGGGGA
Organism: Nymphaea colorata; assembly: GCF_008831285.2. Taxonomy (NCBI): domain Eukaryota; kingdom Viridiplantae; phylum Streptophyta; class Magnoliopsida; order Nymphaeales; family Nymphaeaceae; genus Nymphaea; species Nymphaea colorata. The sequence continues at coordinate 15,835,919 of NC_045142.1, forward strand.
CGGAAAGGGAGGGAAGGAAAAAGAATAGAATGGAAAGGAAATGAAAAAGGTGATTAAAAAACTTGTTTGGATAAAAAAGAAAGGAAAGAAAAGAAAAGACTAAAATCTTCTTCCGTTTTTCTTCTAGAGGTGGGTCCTCATGGGTATTATGGGCAAAAAAAACTTTTCATCTTCCTTTCATTTTCTTTTCCTCCCAATCTCTCCGATTTGGAAGGGATTGAATTTACATTAATCTATCCTTTTCTTTCCCTTCCTTTCCTTTCCTTTCCCTTCATTCGCAGCCAAACATACTTTGTCTTTTTCTCTTCATTTCCCTGCTTTCTAATTAGCCAACCAAACAAAGGAGGGATTGCTAAATCCCTCCATTTCCTTTTCCTTCTCATTCCGTCCAAAGTTTCAGTTTGATCTTTAAAGAAAAAAGGTTTCACGATTGAAACCCTTTCTAGAACTGGATGAAACCCTCGTCCAGCGAAAGAAAGATTGGCACCACAACCTTCCTTTGGCACTGTAGTTCTTTCCGTTGAGCACTCCGGCTATGCGGCAGCCTCGCTCAACCTCCGGCAGAACATCCAGTGATTGATAAGTTTGATTTTTGGTTTTTGTATGAGTTTACCTTTCTCTGTCCTCTCTCTCTGGTGAAGGCTGCCAACAAAAATGGCAGACCGGCTATCAGTGATTCTTGCTGGCTGTCTCTGCTAGTAGGCCACAAGCCGGCGGTCCTCTGCTGGTTTCTGTTGCTGCTGTCAAAAGGGCCACCAGAAAGGTTGGTCCTTTGCCTCTTCTTCTGCTGCCAAAAGGGCCATCCGAAACTATAACCCAAATGTCGTTTTTTTATTATAATTTTTCCCCCTAAAGTCTAAACAATTGTTGGCATTGTGCCTTCATGTTAATTTAAATATAATCTTCTACTCAGCATTTCATGTTAGGATGACGGTCGATTGTTTTTTTACGGTTGGTTCCCTCTTATTTCCTCTTAGCATGTTGCTCGTTGAGATGTTGATAGTCGAATATGTGAATTCTGTTACTTTTTTCCGTATCCATGATGCTTCAAGTGTTTTAACAAATCTGTTGATACCATTTTTTGAGTATTCACGTTACTCCCTCTGTTTAATTAGGATGATTCTTTGTTTTTATTTCGGTATTCTATTTTTGAGTTTGACATATCTTCAAGTGTATGGATCTTTAGATATCTGCTAGTTGGCAACAAAATGTATTATCACTTACATACTTTTCAATTGTTGGTTTTTTGTTGAACAATATTAGCCCATATTTGTTAGAGTAGGCAATTATAGATAGACTAGCGCCAACTAGAATAATTTAATATTTAATTGCTGGTTACAATTTGATGTAATTTTGTCAATATGGCAAGCTGTGGTTGTTTGACGCTTGTGGTCCACTTGCATATGTTATAAGCAATATAAATTATGGATTTTATGGGTGCTATCGGTTTCCATATGTAGTCTGGTTAGTGCAGTTTGATTCTCTTGGTTTAGGTGAATGTATATCTGAATATCCACTTACTATTTGTTCATTTTGTGGTTGTTTAAGCTTCAAAAATAAGAACCACCGTTGCAGGTTCGTTGCAGGTTCATTGAATAATTGTTTACATATTATGCTTGAAATCTTGAGTAATGCTCCTTCACGTTGTTTTTTATGTTACTTAGGTTGTTGCTTTTTTCATTTTTTATTACCTTCAAGGATATTATATACTTCAAATTTTTGGTTGTGATGCTTATGCATCACTTGAATTACGCATCGCATCGCTTCACAGGCTCAACGCATTTAACAACAATGATGGCTCCTGGTCGTCTCCTTGTCTTTTCAGTGAATTACAACTATGCTCTTGGTGTATTATTCTGTTAATTTCATTGACTATACCAAAGTTTGCCATGAGTAATGAGAACTGGTCGCATGAGGGGTTTAATATCCCCAAGTTTGCTGCTGGACAAACTCAAGCTAATAAGGTGATGTAGGACACACTAACAAATTGCGGGCTCTCTGCAAAGCACATCTGAAAGGTTTTTTTTGTTGTTAAGTATGTCTATGATGTTCAGGAGAAACCCAAAGATGTGGAAGACTTCACTTCAATGTGGATTTCTTAGGAAATTTAACGAATACTTGGTATGCAGACATAATAAGCTCTTCAAGAAAGAAAATTTTATGTAACAACTACCTCAGTAATGATAACGAAAGGAAGCTGCAGGATGTGTGCTGCCCTCTAATTTCCTGACTGGTTATACAATTGCCTTGGATAACGAAAGGAAGCTGCAGGATGTGTGCTGCCCTCTAATTTCCTGACTGGATTACTGGCGGCCGGGAAACTGCCAAAATGGATTGTTCTTTGAAATCCTAACCTCTTCTGAATCCAGCCCTTCTTTGTTAACAGGCTGAATTACTTACGTAAATGATCTCTGCAAGCTCATTCTCTTGTTCGTGACTTTTAATCACAAATATGGTCCGTGAGCCGCAGGACTTTGGTCAGCATTTTCTCACTTCAAGCTTGCTTCTAAAATGAAAATTATTTGAGTCGACAAATTGGGTGAATCCAGTTTTAGTTAACACTGGTATGAATCCAACATTGGTATGTATTTCTTAGTTTTCAATTTCTCAAAAAACGGGAATCATCCATGGTCGGACATGAGGCCATCTTACCTCAATTTCATGAAAATTACCACAAAAAACTTGACTCAGAGTGATGAAGACACAACTAGAAACTTTTGGGTGGGCAACTAGATGGTCTGGAGCATCTACCTTCCCCCTTTCCTCCAAGGTCCTTTCTTGAGATCTCACAACTGACAACGGTGCACCATTAGTTTCATGCTGGATTCTTGTAAGTTTGGAAGTGCCGTACTAATCTTCCTTAAAGATTAGGGCAGATTCATGGAACACTAAACTTAATGTCTATAAATCTGCCCCAAATTTTGATATAGGTTCATAAAATGTCCACAAAATGCTCCATTTGCCAAACGACCACTAAACGTACACCCACAATAATCGCATACGTCCTTTCTAAGCCTGTTCAGTTATGCTATGCCCTTTAGTGATTTTAGACTAAATTGAAGTAGAAACATGCAAGTTTTGAACATGCAAGTTCTGATGGGGTTGGTGTGTACTGTGCCAAGTGTCTAGTGAATCCGACACCCCAAACTACGATGATTCTAATAGACTTTGCCATTGAAATGCCTCGAATAACACTTCTGATTGGGCTAGATCACAAATTTCTACTTAATTTGGTTGAGCAATTTTGGCATATTGTATTTCATCTCAATGGATGTTTGGGAGGGGGTGCCCAGTTATTTTCATATTGGTGGTTTTCAAATTTCAATAATTCATTTGTTTTATACTATTTGCCTTGTCCCCACCTTAATTACCTTGATCTTACCGATTTTTTAAATTGGGTGCCCACTCACAAAAAATTTATACCACCCTTTTGATCATAGAAATATGAGGGAAAGTAGAATATAGATTGTGGCACACACCAAGGGCAAACTTTATTTATCAAATTTGATGACTAGACACGATTGGGGTAATCGACAGGAGCGCATCTTAAGAACAGGGTAAACAGAGACAAAAGTCATAGACAACACCGTAACCTTGTTTCAAAGTTGGTCGGTCTTTCCAATAATTCAGCTGACAAAATGGTCTTGAAGCATTTCCTGACCTGTGTTTTAAAGCATTTCCAATAATTTTCTAACTTTTTTATGCAAGTTGCCAGAAATAGAGAGCTCAAAATATCCAAGGTGCATCAGCTAATTTGAACACATGAAATTTGCTGGTTCACATAATATTCTTGCAGCTCTTGCTCGTTACACACGCAGGACAGACACACGCACACAGATAGTCTGACACAATTTTTACGTGGTTCACCACACAATTTGTGTGGCTACATCCACGGAGTAATAAGAGAAGATTCATTATGATTATGTAGTACAAATATAATCGTAAGTTCAAGTGCAAAGAATAGGAAACTAAACAGCAGACTTCCATACTAGGGCTGTTGTCAACAGACTTCCATACTGAGGTTGTCAGATGTTGGAGAAAAGCAGGCACCAAAAGCAGGCCACATACTGAGAGGCTCTTGCATACTGAATCACACAAAGAGGATTAGGGGTAACAAGAAAAAAAACAGCTAAAAACCAACAACCTGAGGCTGTCCCGCTGCTGTGAGAAACCATGGCCACCATTGCTCCAAGAAGATTAGTATCAAATAAAATTATTTTTTGAAAGTAGTAAAATTTCAAGTACAATCTACAGCAACCTATAGCTAGTACTAAAAAATTTTTGCACATAGGCCACTCAAGCAATAAAAGGAACAGCAGGGCAAGCATGAAATATAAGATTATCAGAAAGAACCAACAAGTCAACCTAAAGACAGTAAATAAATAGGAATAAATTTTCTGGGGGATAATTGAATAAGATCTTTACCAGGTACTTTTCAAAAGAAACAACAGAAAACTAAAAGCATGAAATTGCTTTCCTTGAAAAAAAAAAAAAAGAAACACAACCATTTTGCAGACGACTAACTTGCATTCTAACAAGTATCCAACAATAACTTTTTAAGCTAAACAATAATGTAGGAACCTTGGTCATAACTTTCAGGACTTGTAATGTTTCCTTGGCACCTTTAGGCATTAAGGATAACGTAGGACCTTGGGCATAACCCTTAAGTGAAGATCCAATATCACCCAGTTCAAAAATCTGATCATCCGGATAACTAATAGTGTTGTCAGCCAAAGAACTTCAATTCAATATGGGATACCAAAAAACATTGGCCAGGTAATATATATAAGTTAAAGAGCAAACCAGAACTGCAAATCAAATTTGTAGGACAAGGTCCAAATCTTTGTGACATTGCAGAGCAATATCACCCAGTTCAAAAATCTGATCATCCAGATAAGTTTAATGTATCAAAATAGTGTTTTCAACCAAAGAACTTAAATTCAATATGGGCATATCTCAAAAACATAACATAGATAAGTTAAAGAGCGAACCAGAACTGCAAATCAAATTTGTAGGACAAATTCCAAATCTTTGTGACATTGCAGAGGGCCCAAGTGGTCTGCCCCTATCTATATTCTGTTGACACATATGCAAGGAATAAAACCAAGTCAGATTGCAAGGTACTAGACCTACACTCAATAGTCATAAAAGAATAGGTATCTATACCTGAACCTTGGGAATTTAACTAAGCTGAATACCCTTGCAGCGTCTGCCATCTTAAATCATGTTCGCTTTTTCTGTTTTCACCTTATGCTATTGACACTTGCAAATGGCCCAAGTGGCTTGCTGACTGGCTTTTTGTTTGTTTCGGGATTCCCAAAAACATTCCAGAATCGCAATGTTTCATCTCCTGCAGAGGCAGATGCCACAGTGCACCCATCTGGACTCTGAAAAATTTAAGAAACAAAAGGAAGCATGTCACGATTAGATATAAAATTACCCTCTTATATAGTATATTATCACAGAAAGCATAGTTTCTTACCATAGCCATGAACAAAACCCTTGAAGTATGACCGGTTAGCTCTGCCATCCTAACCATCGATGGATATTTCCACAATGTCAACTGGTTCTGATCAAACCCGTGCGAACTGAGAAGTTCCCTTTCAGTTTTACTCCATAAGAGTGCACAAACTTGTGAACCCGTATCTACAGAGTTCAGGCAGGATCCAGTATGAGTGTTCCAGAACTTAATGCAGCGGTCGCTGCCACCACCCCCTGATGCAAGTAGATTTCCCTGGAATGGGCACCAGGCCAATGCTTTCACTGCAGCCCTATGGTCATCCAGCCTGTGTAGCCATTGATTCTGTCTAGCATTTTGCTCTGATGCCATTGTCCGATCCCAGATGTGCAGAAGGTTGTCATTCCCTCCGCTGGCTAATTGTTGGCCTGAGCTTGACCACTTTAATCCACAAACTTCTTGTTCATGTCCTTTGTATTCTTCAACTATATGAGATCGAATGCGCACATCATTATTAAATATTAAACCATCCATTCCACCAGTCGTAAGAATGTGAGAATTCCATGCAAGAGAACCAACTCTTGATTGATGACCACCTCGTAGAGTTCTCAACTGTAATGATTCATGAAGTAGTACTGTCATATACCAGAAGGTTAACCAAAGTGGCTTAAGGTTCCACTACTGAACGGGGAGAGGTATACCTGCTTACTTGCCACTGTGTCCCACAACTGAACTGCTGAACTCTTCAAACCAACGGCTATATGCTTACCATCAGGAGCCCAGCTAACGCTTGTAATTGGGCCACTGTCCTCATCAACTGACATGAGCTCGGAAGCAGTACCTTCTGATGCATCCCAGAGATAGAGAGAGCGCCCAAGAGCAATCGCCAAAACATTTCTGGTGCTCCAATCAAGCAAATTCAAGTAGTAGTCATCCTCCAGCTCAGGTGCATCCAGAGTTCTCTCCGCAGACTGTGATATCCAAAAAAAAAAAAAGGAAAGAACGAAAAGGGAACCTCTCACAATTAGAACCCCTGAATGAAGGAGCCAGGAATTAGGCCTGCAAAAGACAAGGTGTCTAACCAATATTTTAAGGACGCACCTGAGGAATGTATCTGCGAGGCTTGACGGTCCTAGAATGCTGCGGTGATGAAGAAACTTCCCATGGAATATTCTCAGTAGGCTCCGGAGGTTTGCTTCTGAAAGCAAGGATCCTGGTCCTGTTCTTTAGGCAGACCTCCGCTAACCGCTTCCTATATGCTTCCTGTGATGGTGATAGAATGCCTACTGGCTTCTCTTTCTTCGAATCCACCATCAAATACTGAGCAACATCAAGATCCATGGCTCCTCTGTTGGGAATAAACCTGTCGTACTGGAAAACAACAGTACAATAATAACGTGTTCAGATTTGGTTTACTTGAATAGACAGGGCAAACAAGCCACCATGCAGTCTGGTAGCAATTCATCAAACAAATTTATGTCTGTCAAAAACAGATTTAATACTGCAAGTACTGAAAGAGTGCTACCAAAACTGATTTCAACTCTTCCTGCTGCATATTTAATGCTTACCAAGTCGTAAATGCATATAAACATGCATTATGCGACTATAACAGCAAGTAACATAAAGTGCCATTCTAATAATATGCTGATTTAGTGATAAAAACACCAACTGGTAGCGAACAAAAGGAGTCCCTAATGTCAATCAATAACAGATATAGCCGAAAATTGGGCCACACCATATTTATGTGGAAACAACCTCGATACTAGGTTAAAAACACCACGGGCAAGAGGGATTTATATACTGAAAGAGTGCTACCAAAACTGATTTCAACTCTTCCTGCTGCATATTTAATGCTTACCAACTCGTAAATGCATATAAACATGCATTATGCGACTATAACAGCAAGTAACATAAAGTGCCATTCTAATAATATGCTGATTTAGTGATAAAAACACCAACTGGTAGCGAACAAAAGGAGTCCCTAATGTCAATCAATAACAGATATAGCCAAAAATTGGGCCACACCAAATTTATGTGGAAACAACCTCGATACTAGGTTAAAAAAACCACGGGCAAGAGGGATTTATATACTGAAAGAGTGCTACCAAAACTGATTTCAACTCTTCCTGCTGCATATTTAATGCTTACCAACTCGTAAATGCATATAAACATGCATTATGCGACTATAACAGCAAGTAACATAAAGTGCCATTCTAATAATATGCTGATTTAGTGATAAAAACACCAACTGGTAGAGAACAAAAGGAGTCCCTAATGTCAATCAATAACAGATATAGCCGAAAATTGGGCCACACCAAATTTATGTGGAAACAACCTCGATACTAGGTTAAAAAAACCACGGGCAAGAGGGATTTATATACTGAAAGAGTGCTACCAAAACTGATTTCAACTCTTCCTGCTGCATATTTAATGCTTACCAACTCGTAAATGCATATAAACATGCATTATGCGACTATAACAGCAAGTAACATAAAGTGCCATTCTAATAATATGCTGATTTAGTGATAAAAACACCAACTGGTAGAGAACAAAAGGAGTCCCTAATGTCAATCAATAACAGATATAGCCGAAAATTGGGCCACACCAAATTTATGTGGAAACAACCTCGATACTAGGTTAAAAAAACCACGGGCAAGAGGGATTTATATACTGAAAGAGTGCTACCAAAACTGATTTCAACTCTTCCTGCTGCATATTTAATGCTTACCAACTCGTAAATGCATATAAACATGCATTATGCGACTATAACAGCAAGTAACATAAAGTGCCATTCTAATAATATGCTGATTTAGTGATAAAAACACCAACTGGTAGCGAGCAAAAGGAGTCCCTAATGTCAATCAATAACAGATAGAGCCGAAAATTGGGCCGCACCAAATTTATGTGGAAACAACCTCGATACTAGGTTAAAAAAACCATGGGCAAGAGGGATTTATATACTGAAAGAGTGCTACCAAAACTGATTTCAACTCTTCCTGCTGCACATTTAATGCTTACCAACTCGTAAATGCATATAAACATGCACTATGCGACTATAACAGCAAGTAACATAAAGTGTCATTCTAATAATATGCTGATTTAGTGATAAAAACACCAACTGGTAGGGAACAAAAGGAGTCCCTAATGTCAATCAATAATAGATATAGCCGAAAATTGGGCCACACCAAATTTATGTGTAGACAACCTCGATACTAGGTTAAAAGAACCACGGGCAAGAAGGATTTATATACTGAAAGAGTGCTACCAAAACTGATTTCAACTCTTCCTGCTGCATATTTAATGCTTACCAACTCGTAAATGCATATAAACATGCATTATGCGACTATAACAGCAAGTAACATAAAGTGCCATTCTAATAATATGCTGATTTAGTGATAAAAACACCAACTGGTAGCGAACAAAAGGAGTCCCTAATGTCAATCAATAACAGATATAGCCGAAAATTGGGCCACACCAAATTTATGTGGAAACAACCTCGAGACTAGGTTAAGAAAACCACGGGCAAGAGGGATTTATACTTCCAAGAAGAGCTGTTACACCGGTGACTAGCAATAGTTCTTCAATGTCTTCAATATACAAAGGCGTGCTGCTCCCAACCTGAACCACTTGCATTTCTCTTCTCTCTCTGTTCCCCACGCAACGACCCTCTGATCCTGGGTTCCTTCTCTCTGCATTCACAATGGCACACACCACCACAGCACACACTACACCCACTGTGCCCTATTTTTCTTTCCTGTCGAGACCTCTGATCCCCCAACGTGAGGTACCCGCCTCACTTGAAAGAAGAAAATCTCATATAATGATAAGAAAACACAGGAAACTCATCGATGAGATTACCCATGAGCATGCAAACCCACGAAGTAATTGATTTATTTCCATTAGATGGTTCTAATAATTCGCACACGAATCCACTGAAAAACTCTGCGTCCCAAAAACCCGCTAGCGGAAGGCAAACTGAAAAAACTCGTCCGGATTTTGAAGAAAGCATGCCAAACTCAAGACCCATCATCATATCGAGAAAACCACAAAGGGACTAAGTTCTTGCAGTAATAAACTCACGAAAGAAAAATCCAGAAAAACCAATACCTGCGGCCGGCAGGGCGCGTTTCTGGAGACGATGCGCTCCTGAAGAAGAGTGTGTGGGCGAATCTTGGTAGATGACAACGGCGATGCGGCATCCGCACCAGTGGCCATCTTTCGCAGATGAACTCCTGAAAAATCAAAGAAAAACGCAAAAAAAAAAAAAAAAGAAACGCGTGCAAGAAATGAAAGAAAAAGAATCGATAATAGCCAGAAAAAAAGAGAATCGACGCGAGAGAGTGAACAAGTGAGCGAGAGAAACTTTGCACTTAGGCAAGGGCGAGAGCGAGAGATGTCTATTAATAGGTCGACCGAAAGACAAACGTTTGAATTTTTTTTTTTATTGCATTTTATTTCAACGGCTAGTAGCTTGCGAACTAGCCGTTGGGTACCAAGCACTCAGTAGCCTGAAAATAAAATGTATAAAATATAAAATGAATATAAATCGAATTAAGAAAGTTTTCTTTAATACTTTTCAAATTTCAAACTTACGTGATTCAATTTAAACATCATACTTTCACGATTTCTTGTTTATATATTTTTTGCATTCATTTATAGGGTTCAGATTTATAGAAGCTCAACATCATACATTCATCTTGTTTTTTCATATTTTTATCCCCCAAGAGAATGATGGCTGGGGCTCAACCAGGGTCGCCATAATCAGTTTAGCCAAATCGGTTGAGGCTGCTGATTCGATGAATTTGCCGATTCACTAATTACTTGGGAATGTGTGGAAAACAATGAAAGAATCATTTACTATAAAAATACATTAAATATTTTAGAAAAACAATAAAAAAATATTTTTCTTGAGATATTAGATAAAAAATATATAAAAAATGGACGCATCTCACTCGGTCATAAACTTAAATCAGCCTACTCTGAGCGATCTCATAGCACTGAACTCAATAAAATGAAAGATGATATTGGATTCCGATATGATTTTTTTTTTTCATTTGTATTCAAATCCCAATTCAAATCCGAACATGTGAATATCTGAAAAATAAAGATGGTAAAGAGTAATGAAAAAAATCCCCCTCTGCCCTTTTCAAAATCCCTTAACCTTGGCGGTCCTACACTGCATTCGGAATCTAGGTGAGGTATGGTACACCCATCAACTAAAGTATTGATATTTCACCATTTACGGTCAAAAAGAGTAGCATCCATAAGAATCAAACAGCTGACACATATTCTCTATGCCCACCTGCTTGACCAGCTATGCACTTATTTCTCAGAAAGAGAATTTTCCCTTCCCTCTTTAATCTAACCAAGCTGTCGTAGATAAAGTAAAAGTCTAGCTGCCATACTTCTAGCTTTGTGTCCAAACATCGTAGTGCATGAGATTTGTACCAACCATCATACTTTACAAACTTGTAAGAGTAAGAAGTTGTAGATTAGCAAGGCTTCTTGCCATGGTTATATTTAACTAGTTCTGTACCATCTAATAAACGACATAGAAATAGAACCATATTTTATGAATTACAATTCAAGCATTTAATTTAGGCTTATACAAATTTAGTAACATTGATATATTTTAGAAAAACCTGAATCTGACCCAAGTTTAGTATCCAGAAATTTTCAAGGATGATAGCATTCTCCCAACCATAGACCAGATTCAGCGTCCATTTTTTTTATCAAGTTTCTACACGCAAAACTCAATTTGCAACCAAATGAAAACATTGCCTTTTAAGAAACGGCCGATGGCAAACCGGTCTAATACAATACATCAAATACATCAGAAAACTGACTGAAAACCTTAAAGGATATCTACTATAGGATCTAACAGGTATCATCCATGTATGTGATGAGTCTTAAATATGGCGCTGCAGGGCCTCCAAGAATCTCAAACCCGGATCTCTCTCTTAGGTCTCTCTTTGCTCGGAGCATTCTCTAGCTGATGCCATGTTCACGGGCAACGTAGTGAGTCCTCTCTTTCTCTCTCTCTCTTGAAGTTCAACTAACAAAACCCTCGATTAATTGTCATCTCATTGTTTGTCTCTCTCCCCCTCGCTAAAACGTGTGCAACTTGGCTGGTCGGACCGAACCTGTGTCTCATGAACATCATGTTTCAGGTTTGGTTTTTCTCTCTATTATCCTCCGATCAGCATTAGATGCTAAGGGCTTAGTTGTCAAGGCATTGCCTAGGTTTGGTTGTCAGTCTACATCCCACGCCTAAGTCCATCACTTAGATGTGAGGTGTGGGTTTGGCACCCAGGCTGTCACCTACCTAGTCTATTTAGGTGTTTGGGTGACTTTAGCTTTTGATACTTGATTTATTTTGGTTTTCAAGACCAATTATGCTTTCAGTTTAGCTTAATTTTATTATAAGAAGCCTGACTTGACCTAGTGGTTGCAAAATTTATGTTGAAAACAAAGAATTTTGTTTACAAGTATTTGTGCAGAAATTAAATTGCTTGCAAATAAGGGTGAACAACGAGCCGAGCAACTCGAGCTCGGCTCGTTAAAGCTCGACTCGAAATCGAGTTTGAACCACCTATTTTAGTAAACAAGCCAAGAAGAAGAAGAAGAAGAAGAAGAAGAAGAAGAAGAAGAAGAAGAACACTTTTAGTAGCTTTTGCTTTTTCAAGCGCTGTCTGCCTTTCATCTTCTTCTCTCCTTTTCTTGTTCTTTTGGTGGTTCAATCTCCTACTGTATAGGTTAGTGATTGGCTTGAGAGGGTGGTGGAAGAAAAAGGGGATGATTTGTACTGTTCGAAGCGCTCAGTAGCCTGCAGACTATGAAGAAAACTCCAAGAAGCTTTGAAAATAAATGTTACAAATCTAACAGCCTTCCTCCTCCGCTGTCTCCTTTCTAAGAATTACAAGTATTGATCTTCACAAACCCATGTCACAAAAACTAAAAGAGAATCTTAGGCAAGCGCGAGAGCGAGAGAGATGGAGGGGGAGAGATGTCAGGTTTTGGCTATTAATAGGTCGACGAAAAGACTCAAAGGTTTGAAATTTTATTTTTTTCTTAATTGCATTTTCTCTCAACGGCAAGTAGCTTCCTAGCTAGCCGTTGGGTAACTAGGGCCGTGCCTTTGAAGCGCTCAGTAACCTGCAGACTATGAAGAAAACCCTAAGAAACTTTGAAAATAAATATTACAAATCTAACAACCTCCTCTTTCGCTGTCTCCTTTCTAAGAGTTACAAGTACTGATCTTCACTAACCCACGTCACAAAACTAAAAGAACAGGGAAATAAAATGTATAAAATGAATATAAATCGAATTAAGAAGAAGAAGAAGAAGAAGAAGAAAGATGGAGGGGGAGAGATGTCAGGTTTTGGCTATTAATAAGTCGACGAAAAGACTCAAAGGTTTGAAATTTTCTTTTTTTCTTTATTGCATTTTCTCTCAACGGCTAGTAGCCTGCTAACTAGCCGTTGGGTAACTTGGGTCATGCCTTCGAAGCGCTCAGTAGCCTGCAGACTATGAAGAAACCCCAAGAAGAAGAAGAAGAAGAAGAAGAAGGATGGAGGGGGAGAGATGTCAGGTTTTTGGCTATTAATAGGTCGACGGAAAGACTCAAAGGTTTGAAATTTTCTTTTTTTCTTTATTGCATTTTCTCTCAACGGCTAGTAGCTTGCTAACTAGCCGTTGGGTAACTTGGGTCGTGTCTTCGAAGCGCTCAGTAGCCTACAAACTATGAAGAAAACCCCAAGAAGCTTTGAAAATAAATATTACAAATCTAACAACCTCCTCTTTCGCTATCTCCTTTCTAAGAATTACAAGTATTGATCTTCAGAGACCCACGTCACAATACTAAAAGATCAGGGAAATAAAATGTATAAAATGAATATAAATCGAATTAAGAAGAAGAAGAAGAAGAAGAAAGATGGAGGGGGAGAGATGTCAGGTTTTGGCTATTAATAGGTCGACGAAAAGACTCAAAGGTTTGAAATTTTCTTTTTTTCTTTATTGCATTTTCTCTCAACGGCTAGTAGCTTACTAACTAGCCATTGGGTAACTTGGGTCGTGCCTTCGAAGCGCTTGGTAGCCTGCAGACTATGAAAAAAACCCCAAGAAGCTTTGGAAATAAATATTACAAATCTAACAACCTTCCTCTTTCGCTGTTTCCTTTCTAAGAATTACAAGTATTGATCTTCAGAGACCCACGTCAAAAAACTAAAAGATCAGGGAAATAAAATGTATAAAATGAATATAAATCGAATTAATAAGAAGAAGAAGAAGAAGAAGAAGAAAAAGAATTGAACAAGTGAGCAAGAGAGAATCTTAGGCATGCGCGAGAGCGAGAGAGATGGAGGGGGGTAGATGTCAGGTTTTTTTTCTTGCTGTAATAAACTCACAAAAGAAAAATCCGTTAAAACCAACTACCAGAATTAGTCTAAAAAGAAAAACAAAAACAAAAATCTCATGCCATAAAATCATCGCAAAAGGTTGTTGAAAATCAAGAGAAAGAAATGTACTGATTGCGAGATGGATACCTGCGGCCGGCAGGTCGCGTTTCTATGGACGATGCACTCTTGAAGAAGAGTGTGTGGGCAAATCTTGGTAGATGACAACGACGATGCGGTTTCCTTACCAGTGGCCATCTTTCCCAGATGAACTCCTGAAAAATCAAAGAAAAACGCAAAAAAGAAAAAAGAAAAAGAGAACAACAACCTATGTCACAATGGTACCGGTACTGGTACGGTATTTTTGTAAATCTTGGTACGGTTACGACGACTATTATATATGATAATTAATTATTAATATATATTTTTAATTCAAAAAAATTGAAAAAAACCATTTTTTCAAACGATCTTACTACAAATGTGTCGAAGTTGTGGCCTTACTGGACCCGGGTCGGTGCGCATGAAGGATGAGACCCGATCCAAGCTGCTTCATTTCAGTCCCTATGCTGCTTGCCTGCTTCCTTCCACAACAAGAGAAAGAGCATCGTCGCCTAATGGCAACGAGGTTCCTGGTGTCGCCCACCAGCAGCGCACCGTGAGCCTTTCTCTCCCTCTCTCTCTTGCCGTCGTCCAGTCAGATCCCGGGGTTGCCCACAAGCCGCCAGCCACATGACTCTCTCCCTCTCCCTCTTCCTCTCTTCTTCTTCTGGATTTGGGGGATTTTCCTTTGGCCATTTTGGGTGTTTGGCCATTTACAAAATGTGTGAAAATCTTGGTCACCAGTCACCGTCCGTCGCCGCTGGCCAAGGTCACTGCAAAGCAAAGAATCGCCACCGAGGGAAAATGGAGAAGAAGGTGTCAGGCGTCGGCCATCTGTTTTTTTTTTTTATGATATGGTTTGGATCTGATTTCGACCTGAAACCAGATCCAAACGTACAGGGACGTACCGGCATACCGGCGTACCGGTATTGCCGTACCGGTACAGGTATGCCACCCATTTGGGCATACCACTGTGACATAGACAACAACAACAACAAATATGCAAGAAATGAAAGAAAGAAAATCAATAATAGTGAAAGAGTGAACAAGCGAGCAAGCGAGAATCTTTGCACCTAGGCAAGCGCGAGAGCGAGAGAGATGGAGGGTTTTGGCTATTAATAGGTCGACGTAAAGACTCGAAGGTTTGAAATTTTATTTTTTTCTTTATTGCATTTTCTCTCAATGGCTAGTAGCTTGCTAACCAGCCGTTGGGTCACTTGGGTCGTGCCTTCGAAGTGCTCAGTAGCCTGCAGACTATGAAGAAAACCCCAAAAAGCTTTGAAAATAAATATTACAAATCTAACAACCTTCCTCTTTCGCTGTCTCCATTCTACGAATCATAAGTATTGATCTTCACAGACCCACGTCACAAAACTAAAAGATCAGGGAAATTAAATGTATAGAATGAATATAAATCGAATTAAGAAGAAGAAGAAGAAGAAAGAAGAAGAAAGAAGAAGAAGAAGAAGAAGAAGAAGAAGAAGGGGGGCAACAGATAGGGGGGGAGAGATGTCAGGTTTTGGCTAATAATAGGTCGACGGAAAGACTCGAAGAAGAAGAAGAAGAAGAAGAAGAAGAAGAAGAAGAAGAAGAAGAATGAACAAGTGAGCGAGAGAGAATCTTAGGCAAGCGCGAGAGCGAGAGAGATGGAGGGGGAGAGATGTCAGAGATAGAGGGGGAGAGATGTCAGAGATAGAGGGGGAGAGATGTCAGGTTTTGGCTATTATAGGTGGACCGAAAGACTCAAAGGTTTGACATTTTCTTTTTTTCTTTATTGCATTTTTCTCTCAACGGCTAGTAGCTTGCTAGGTGGACCGAAAGACTCAAAGGTTTGAAATTTTCTTTTTTTCTTTATTGTATTTTCTCTCAACGGCTAGTAGCTTGCAAACTAGTCATTGGGTAACTTGGGTCGTGCCTTCGAAGCGCTCAGTAGCCTGCAGACTATGAAAAAAACCCCAAGAAGCTTTGAAAATAAATATTACAAACCTAACAACCTTCCTCTTTTGTTGTCCCCTTTCTAAGAATTACAAGTATTGATCTTCACAGACCCACGTCACAAAACTAAAAGATCAGGGATATAAAATGTATAAAATGAATATAAATCGAAGTAAGAAGAAGAAGAAGAAGAAGAAGAAGAAGACTTGAACAAGTGAGCGAGAGAGAATCTTAGGCATGCGCGAGAGCGAGAGAGATGGAGGTGGAGAAATGTCAGGTTTTTTTTCTTGCTGTAATAAACTCACAAAAGAAAAATCCGGAAAAACCAAATACCAGAACTAGTCTACAAACAAAAACAAAAACAAAAAAAACGAAAATCTCATGTCATAAAATCATTGCAAAAGGTTGTTAAAAATCCAGAGAAAGAAATGTACTGATTGCGAGATGGATACCTGCGACCGGCAGGGTGCGTTTCTATGGACGATGCGCTCATGAAGAAGAATGTGTGGGCAAATCTTGGAAGATGACAACGGCGATGCAGCTTCAGCACTAGTGGCCATCTTTCGCAGATGAACTCTTGAAAAATCAAAGCAAAACGCAAAAAAGAAAAAAGAAAAAGAGAACAACAACAACAACATCAACAAATATGCAAAAAATGAAAGAAAGAGAATCGATAATAGCGAGAGAGTGAACAAGTGAGCGAGAGAGAATCTTTGCACTTAGGCAAGCACGAGAGTGAGAGACATGGAGGGTTTTGGCTATTAATAGGTCGATGGAAAGACTCAAAGGTTTGAAATTTTCTTTTTTTCTTTATTGCATTTTCTCTCAACGGCTAGTAGCTTGCTAACTAGCCATTGGGTCACTTGGGTCGTGCCTTCGAAGCGCTCAGTAGCCTGCAAACTATGAAGAAAACACCAAGAAGCTTTGAAAATCAATGCTACAAATCTAACAACCCTGTCTCCTTTCTAAGAATTACAAGTATTGATCTTCAGAGACCCACGTCACAAAACTAAAAGATCAGGGAAATAAAATGTATAAAATGAATATAAATCGAATAAATAAAATGTATAAAATGAATATAAATCGAATAAAGAAGAAGAAGAAGAAGAAGAAGAAGAAGAAGAAGAAGAAGAATAGGAGGAAGAAAGAAGAAGAAGAAGAAGAAGAAGAAGAAGAAGAAGAAGAAGAAGAAGAGGAGGAAGAAAGAAGAAGAAGAAGAAGAAGAAGAAGAATAAGAAGAAGAATAAGAAGAAGAAGAAGGAAGAAGAAGAAGAAGAAGAAGAAGAAGAACAAGGAGGCCAAGAGATAGAGGGGGAGATATGTCAGGTTTTGGCTATCAATAGTTTGACGGAAAGACTCAAAGGTTTGAAATTTTCTTTTTTTCTTTATTGCATTTTCGAGAGCGAGAGAGATGGAGGGGGAGAGATGTCAGGTTTTCGCTATTAATAGGTCGACGGAAACACTCAAAGGTTAATTTTTTTTTTCTTTATTGCATTTTCTCTCAACGGCTAGTAGCTTGCTAACTAGCTGTTGGGTAACTTAGGTCGTGCCTTCGTAGCGCTCAGTAGCCTACAGACTATGAAGAAAACCCCAAGAAACTATGAAAATAAATATTAGAGATCTAACAACCTTCCTCTTTTGTTGTCACCTTTCTAAGAATTACAAGAATTGATCTTCAGAGACCCACATCACAAAACTAAAAGATCAGGGAAATAAAATGTATAAAATGAATATAAATCGAATTAAGAAGAAGAAGAAGAAGAAGAATTGAACAAATGAGCGAGTGAGAATCTTATGCAAGCGCGAAAGCGAGAGAGATGTCAGGTTTTGGTTATTAATAGGTCGACAGAAAGACTCAAAGGTTTGAAATTTTCATTTTTTCTTTATTGCATTTTCTCTCAACGGCTAGTAGCTTGCTAACTAGCCATTTGGTAACTTGGGTCGTTCCTTCGAAACGCTCAGTAGCACCCTGCAGACTATGAAGAAAACCCTAAGAAGCTTTGAAAATATATATTACAAATCTATCAACCTTCCTCTTTCGTTGTCTCATTTCTAAGAATTACAAGTATTGATCTTCACAGACCCACATCACAAAACTAAAAGATCAGGGAAATAAAATGTATAAAATGAATATAAATCGAATTAAGGAAAAGAAGAAGAAGAAGAAGAAAAAGAATTGAACAAGTGAGCAAGAGAGAATCTTAGGCATGCGCGAGAGCGAGAGAGATGGAGGGGGGTAGATGTCAGGTTTTTTTTCTTGCTGTAATAAACTCACAAAAGAAAAATCCGTTAAAACCAACTACCAGAATTAGTCTAAAAAGAAAAACAAAAAACAAAAATCTCATGCCATAAAATCATCGCAAAAGGTTGTTGAAAATCAAGAGAAAGAAATGTACTGATTGCGAGATGGATACCTGCGGCCGGCAGGGCGCATTTCTATGGACGATGCACTCTTGAAGAAGAGTGTGTGGGCAAATCTTGGTAGATGACAACGACGATGCGGTTTCCTTACCAGTGGCCATCTTTCCCAGATGAACTCCTGAAAAATCAAAGAAAAACGCAAAAAAGAAAAAAGAAAAAGAGAACAACAACAACAACAACAAATATGCAAGAAATGAAAGAAAGAGAATCAATAATAGCGAGAGAGTGAACAAGTGAGCGAGAGAGATGGAGGGTTTTGGTTATTAATAGGTTGATGGAAAGACTCAAATGTTTGAAATTTTCTTTTTTTTTTTATTGCATTTTCTCTCAACGGCTAGTAGCTTGCTAACTAGCCGTTGGGTCACTTGGGTCGTGCATTCAAAGTGCTCAGTAGCCTGCAGACTATGAAGAAAACCCTAAGAAGCTTTGAAAATAAATATTACAAATCTAACAACCTTCCTCTTTCGCTGTCTCCATTCTAGGAATTACAAGTATTGATCTTCACAGACCCATGTCACAAAACTAAAAGATCAGGGAAATAAAATGTATAGAATGAATATAAATCAAATTAAGAAGAAGAAGAAGAATTGAACAAGTGAGCGAGAGAGAATCTTAGGCAAGCGCGAGAGCGAGAGAGATAGAGGGGGGAGAGATGTAAGGTTTTGGCTATTAATAGGTCGATAGAAAGACTCAAAGGTTTGAAATTTTCTTTTTTTCATTATTGCATTTTCTCTCAACGGCTAGTAGCTTGCCAACTAGCCGTTGGGTAACTTGGGTCGTGCCTTCGAAGCGCTCAGTAGCCTGCAGACTATGAAGAAAACCCCAAGAAACTTTGAAAATAAATATTACAAATCTAACAATCTTCCTCTTTCGCTGTCTCCTTTCTAAGAATTACAAGTATTGATCTTCACAAACCCACGTCACAAAACTAAAAGATCAGGGAAATAAAATGTACAAAATGAATATAAATTGAATTAAGAAGAAGAAGAACAAGAAGAAGAAGAAGAATGAAGAAGAACAAGAAAAAGAAGAAGATGAAAGAAAAAGAAGAAGAAAGAAGAAAAAGAAGAAGAATGAAGAAGAACAAGAAAAAGAAGAAGAAGAAGAAGAAGAAGAAGAAGAAGAAGCAGAAGAAGAATTGAACAATTGAGCGAGGGAGAATCTTAGGCAAGCGCGAGAGCGAGAGAGATGGAGGGAGAGAGATGTCAGGTTTTGGCTATTAATAGGTGGACCGAAAGACTCAAAGGTTTGAAATTTTCTTTTTTTCTTTATTGCATTTTCTCTCAACGGCTAGTAGCTTGCTAACTAGCCGTTGGGCAACTTGGGTCATGCCTTCGAAGTGCTCAGTAGCCTGCAGACTATGAAAAAAACCCCAAGAAGCTTTGAAAATAAATATAACAAATCTAACAACCTTCCTCTTTTGTTGTCCCCTTTTTAAGAATTACAAGTATTGATCTTCACAGGAAGAAGAAGAAGAAGAAGAAGAAGAAGAAGAAGAAGAGGAAGAACAAGTGAGCGAGAGAGAATCTCAGGCAAGCGCGAGAGCGAGAGAGATGGAGGGGGAGAGATGTGAATTTTTTTTTCTTGCTGTAATAAACTCACCAAAGAAAAATATGGAAAAACCAAATACCAGAATTGGTCTACAAAGAAAAATAGAAAAAACAAAAATCTCATGTCATAAAATCATCGCAAAAGGTTGTTGAAAATCCAGAGAAAGAAATGTACTGATTGTGAGATGGATACTTGCGGCTGGCAGGGCGTGTTTCTGGGGACGATGCACACCTGAAGAAGAGTGTGTGGGCGAATCATGGTAGATGACAACGGCGATGCGGCTTCCGCACCAGTGGCCATCTTTCACAGACGAACTCCTGAAAAATCAAAGAAAAACACAAAAAAGAAAAAAGAAAAAGAGAACAACAACAACAACAAATATGCAAGAAATGAAAGAAATAGAATCAATAATAGCGAGACAGTGAACAAGTGAGCGAGAGAATCTTTGCACTTAGGCAAGCGCGAGAGCGAGAGACATGGAGGGGGAGAGATGTCAGGTTTTGGCTATTAATAGGTTGACGGAAAGACTCAAAGGTTTGAAATTTTCTTTTTTTCTTTATTGCATTTTCTCTCAACGACTAGTTGCTTGCTAACTAGCCGTTGGATAACTTGGGTCGTGCCTTCGAAGCACTTAGTAGCCTGTAGGCTACATGACATCAGCTAGAGAATGCTCCGAGCAAAGCGAGACCTAAGAGAGAGATCTGGGTTTGAGATTCTTGGAGGCCCTGCAGTGCCATATTTAAGACTCATCACATACGTGGATGATACCTGTTAGATCCTATAGTAGATATCCTTAAGGTTTTCAATCAGTTTTCGGTTGTATTTGATGTATTGTATTAGACCGGTTTGCCATCAGCCGTTTCTTAAAAGGCAATGTTTTCATTTCGTTGTAGATTGAGTTTTGCGTGCACAAACTTGATAAAAATAATGGAAGCTTCTATGGTTTGGAGAATGCTATCATCCTTGAAAATTTCTGGATACTAAACTTGGGTCTGATTCAGGTTTTTCTAAAATATATCAATGTTACTAAATTTGTATAAGCCTAAACTAAATGCTTGAATTGTAATTCATAAAATATGGTTCTATTTCTATGTCATTTATTTGATGGTACAGAATAAGTTAATAGAACCATGGCAAGAAGCCTTGCTAATCTACAACTTCTTACTCTTACAAATTTGCCAAGTATTTTGGTACAAATCTCACGCACTATGATGTTTGGACACAAAGCTAAAAGTATGACAGCTAGACTTCTACTTTACCTACGGCAGCTTGGTTAGACTAAAAAGGGAAAGGAAAATTCTCTTTCTGAGAAATAAGTGTAGTATGGTATAACTGGTCAAAAAGTTTAGAGAATGTGTGTCGGCTGTTTAATTCTTATGGATGCTACTCTTTTCAACCGTAAATGGTGAAATCCCAACACTTTAGTTGATGGGAGTAGCCACATAGATTCCGAATGCAGCGTAGGACCACCAAGGTTGAGGGATTTTGAACAGGGCAGAGGGGGATTTTTTTCATTACTCTCTTCCATCTTTATTTTTTAGGATATTAACATGTTTGGATTTGAATATGAATGAAAAAAAAAATCATATCTGAATCCAAGATCATCTTTCATTTTATTGAGTTCAATGCTATGAGATCGCTCAGAATAGGCTGATTTAAGTTTATGACCGAGTGAGATGCATCCATTTTTATATATTTTTTATCTAATATCTCAAGAAAAATATTTTTTATTGTTTTTCTAAAACATTTCATGTATTTTTATAGTAAATGATTCTTTCATTGTTTTCCACACATTCCCAACTAATTCAGTGAATCGGCCAATTCACCCAATCAGCAGCCTCAACCGATTTGGCTAAACTGATTCTGGCGACGCTGGTTGAGCCCCAGCCATCATTGTCTTGGGGGACAAAAATATGAAAAAACAAAATGAATGCATGATGTTGATCTTCAATAAATCTGAACCCTATTCCAAAAATATATAAACAATAAATCGTGAAAATACGATGTTTAGATTGAATCATGTCAAATTGAAATTTGAAAAGTATTAAACGTCCGTCGACCTATTAACCGACAGACATCTGTCCCCCTCCGTCTCTCTCGCTCTCGCGCCTGCCTCTCGCTCTCCCGCTTGCCTAAGTGCAAAGATTCTCTCGCTCACTTGTTCACTCTCTCGATTCTCTTTCTTTCTTTCATTTCTTGCATATTTGTTGTTGTTGTTCTCTTTTTCTTTTTTCTTTTTTGCGTTTTTCTTTGATTTTTCAGAGTTCATCTGCGAAAGATGGCCACTGGTGCGGAAGCCGCATCGCCATTGTCATCTACCAAGATTCGCCCACACACTCTTCTTCAGGAGCGCATCGTCCCCAGAAACGCGCCCTGCCGGCCGCAGGTATTGGTTTTTCTGGATTTTTCTTTTGTGAGTTTATTACTGCAAGAACTTAGTCCCTTTCTGGTTTTCTCGATATGATGATGGGTCTTAGTTTCGCATGCTTTCTTCAAAATCCGGACGAGTTTTTTCAGTTTGCCTTCCGCTAGCGGGTTTTTGGGACGCAGAGTTTTTCAGTGGATTCGTGTGCGAATTATTAGAACCATCTAATGGAAATAAATCAATTACTTCGTGGGTTTGCATGCTCATGGGTATTCTCATCGATGAGTTTCCTGTGTTTTCTTATCATTATATGAGATTTTCTTCTTTCAAGTGAGGCGGGTACGTCACGTTGGGTGGGGGGATCAGAGGTCTCGACAGGAAAGAAAAATAGGGCACAGTGGGTGTAGTGTGTGCTGTGGTGGTGTGTGCCATTGTGAATGCAGAGAGGAGGTACCCAGGATCAGAGGGTCGTTGCGTGGGGAACAGAGAGAGAAGAGAAATGCAAGAGGTTCAGGTTGGGAGCAGCACGCCTTTGTATATTCGTTGCCTCCTTTGATCTTTCCTTTGTGAGCTGCCATTGCTGTTTTTTTATATTGAAGACATTGAAGAACTCATGCTAGTCACCGGTGTAACAGCTCTTCTTGGAAGTATAAATCCCTCTTGCCCGTGGTTTTTTTAACCTAGTATCGGAGTTGTTTCCACATAAATTTGGTGTGGCCCAATTTTCGGCTATATCTGTTATTGATTGACATTAGGGACTCCTTTTGTTCGTTACCAGTTGGTGTTTTTATCACTAAATCTGCATATTATTAGAATGGCACTTTATGTTACTTGCTGTTATAGTCGCATAATGCATGTTTATATGCATTTACGAGTTGGTAAGCATTAAATATGCAGCAGGAAGAGTTGAAATCAGTTTTGGTAGCACTCTTTCAGTATATAAATCCCTCTTGCCCGTGGTTTTTTTAACCTAGTATCGAGGTTGTTTCCACATAAATTTGGTGTGGCCCAATTTTTGGCTATATCTGTTATTGATTGACATTAGGGACTCCTTTTGTTCGCTACCAGTTGGTGTTTTTATCACTAAATCAGCATATTATTAGAATGGCACTTTATGTTACTTGCTGTTATAGTCGCATAATGCATGTTTATATGCATTTACGATTTGGTAAGCATTAAATATGCAGCAGGAAGAGTTGAAATCAGTTTTGGTAGCACTCTTTCAGTATATAAATCCCTCTTGCCCGTGCTTTTTTTAACCTAGTATCGAGGTTGTTTCCACATAAATTTGGTGTGGCCCAATTTTCGGCTATATCTGTTATTGATTGACATTAGGGACTCCTTTTGTTCTCTACCAGTTGGTGTTTTTATCACTAAATCAGCATATTATTAGAATGGCACTTTTTGTTACTTGCTGTTATAGTCGCATAATGCATGTTTATATGCATTTACGAGTTGGTAAGCATTAAATATGCAGCAGGAAGAGTTGAAATCAGTTTTGGTAGCACTCTTTCAGTATATAAATCCCTCTTGCCCGTGGTGTTTTTAACCTAGTATCGAGGTTGTTTCCACATAAATATGGTGTGGCCCAATTTTCGGCTATATCTGTTATTGATTGACATTAGGGACTCCTTTTGTTCGCTACCAGTTGGTGTTTTTATCACTAAATCAGCATATTATTAGAATGGCACTTTATGTTACTTGCTGTTATAGTCGCATAATGCATGTTTATATGCATTTACGACTTGGTAAGCATTAAATATGCAGCAGGAAGAGTTGAAATCAGTTTTGGTAGCACTCTTTCAGTACTTGCAGTATTAAATCTGTTTTTGACAGACATAAATTTGTTTGATGAATTGCTACCAGACTGCATGGTGGCTTGTTTGCCCTGTCTATTCAAGTAAACCAAATCTGAACACGTTATTATTGTACTGTTGTTTTCCAGTACGACAGGTTTATTCCCAACAGAGGAGCCATGGATCTTGATGTTGCTCAGTATTTGATGGTGGATTCGAAGAAAGAGAAGCCAGTAGGCATTCTATCACCATCACAGGAAGCATATAGGAAGCGGTTAGCGGAGGTCTGCCTAAAGAACAGGACCAGGATCCTTGCTTTCAGAAGCAAACCTCCGGAGCCTACTGAGAATATTCCATGGGAAGTTTCTTCATCACCGCAGCATTCTAGGACCGTCAAGCCTCGCAGATACATTCCTCAGGTGCGTCCTTAAAATATTGGTTAGACACCTTGTCTTTTGCAGGCCTAATTCCTGGCTCCTTCATTCAGGGGTTCTAATTGTGAGAGGTTCCCTTTTCGTTCTTTCCTTTTTTTTTTTTGGATATCACAGTCTGCGGAGAGAACTCTGGATGCACCTGAGCTGGAGGATGACTACTACTTGAATTTGCTTGATTGGAGCACCAGAAATGTTTTGGCGATTGCTCTTGGGCGCTCTCTCTATCTCTGGGATGCATCAGAAGGTACTGCTTCCGAGCTCATGTCAGTTGATGAGGACAGTGGCCCAATTACAAGCGTTAGCTGGGCTCCTGATGGTAAGCATATAGCCGTTGGTTTGAAGAGTTCAGCAGTTCAGTTGTGGGACACAGTGGCAAGTAAGCAGGTATACCTCTCCCCGTTCAGTAGTGGAACCTTAAGCCACTTTGGTTAACCTTCTGGTATATGACAGTACTACTTCATGAATCATTACAGTTGAGAACTCTACGAGGTGGTCATCAATCAAGAGTTGGTTCTCTTGCATGGAATTCTCACATTCTTACGACTGGTGGAATGGATGGTTTAATATTTAATAATGATGTGCGCATTCGATCTCATATAGTTGAAGAATACAAAGGACATGAACAAGAAGTTTGTGGATTAAAGTGGTCAAGCTCAGGCCAACAATTAGCCAGCGGAGGGAATGACAACCTTCTGCACATCTGGGATCGGACAATGGCATCAGAGCAAAATGCTAGACAGAATCAATGGCTACACAGGCTGGATGACCATAGGGCTGCAGTGAAAGCATTGGCCTGGTGCCCATTCCAGGGAAATCTACTTGCATCAGGGGGTGGTGGCAGCGACCGCTGCATTAAGTTCTGGAACACTCATACTGGATCCTGCCTGAACTCTGTAGATACGGGTTCACAAGTTTGTGCACTCTTATGGAGTAAAACTGAAAGGGAACTTCTCAGTTCGCACGGGTTTGATCAGAACCAGTTGACATTGTGGAAATATCCATCGATGGTTAGGATGGCAGAGCTAATCGGTCATACTTCAAGGGTTTTGTTCATGGCTATGGTAAGAAACTATGCTTTCTGTGATAATATACTATATAAGAGGGTAATTTTATATCTAATCGTGACATGCTTCCTTTTGTTTCTTAAATTTTTCAGAGTCCAGATGGGTGCACTGTGGCATCTGCCTCTGCAGGAGATGAAACATTGCGATTCTGGAATGTTTTTGGGAATCCCAAAACAAACAAAAAGCCAGTCAGCAAGCCACTTGGGCCATTTGCAAGTGTCAATAGCATAAGGTGAAAACAGAAAAAGCGAACATGATTTAAGATGGCAGACGCTGCAAGGGTATTCAGCTTAGTTAAATTCCAAAGGTTCAGGTATAGATACCTTTTCTTTTATGACTATTGAGTGTAGGTCTAGTACCTTGCAATCTGACTTGGTTTTATTCCTTGCATATGTGTCAACAGAATATAGATAGGGGCAGATCACTTGGGCCCTCTGCAATGTCACAAAGATTTGGAATTTGTCCTACAAATTTGATTTGCAGTTCTGGTTCGCTCTTTAACTTATCTATGTTATGTTTTTGAGATATGCCCATATTGAATTTAAGTTCTTTGGTTGAAAACACTATTTTGATACATTAAACTTATCTGGATGATCAGATTTTTGAACTGGGTGATATTGCTCTGCAATGTCACAAAGATTTGGACCTTGTCCTACAAATTTGATTTGCAGTTCTGGTTTGCTCTTTAACTTATATATATTACCTGGCCAATGTTTTTTGGTATCCCATATTGAATTGAAGTTCTTTGGCTGACAACACTATTTGTTATCCGGATGATCAGATTTTTGAACTGGGTGATATTGGATCTTCACTTAAGGGTTATGCCCAAGGTCCTACGTTATCCTTAATGCCTAAAGGTGCCAAGGAAACATTACAAGTCCTGAAAGTTATGACCAAGGTTCCTACATTATTGTTTAGCTTAAAAAGTTATTGTTGGATACTTGTTAGAATGCAAGTTAGTCGTCTGCAAAATGGTTGTGTTTCTTTTTTTTTTTTTTCAAGGAAAGCAATTTCATGCTTTTAGTTTTCTGTTGTTTCTTTTGAAAAAGTACCTGGTAAAGATCTTATTCAATTATCCCCCAGAAAATTTATTCCTATTTATTTACTGTCTTTAGGTTGACTTGTTGGTTCTTTCTGATAATCTTATATTTCATGCTTGCCCTGCTGTTCCTTTTATTGCTTGAGTGGCCTATGTGCAAAAATTTTTTAGTACTAGCTATAGGTTGCTGTAGATTGTACTTGAAATTTTACTACTTTCAAAAAATAATTTTATTTGATACTAATCTTCTTGGAGTGTTCATTATATCCAATGGTGGGAAAAGTGTGATTCTCAATGGTGGCCATGGTTTCTCACAGCAGCGGGACAGCCTCAGGTTGTTGGTTTTTAGCTGTTTTTTTTCTTGTTACCCCTAATCCTCTTTGTGTGATTCAGTATGCAAGTCTGTTGTTGCTAGTGGCGGCCTGCTTTTCTCCAACATCTGACAACAGCCTCAGTATGGAAGTCTGCTGTTTAGTTTCCTATTCTTTGCACTTGAACTTGCGACTATATTTGTACTACATAATCATAATGAATCTTCTCTTATTACTCCGTGGATGTAGCCACACAAATTGTGTGGTGAACCACGTAAAAATTGTGTCAGACTATCTGTGTGCGTGTGTGTCCTGCGTGTGTAACGAGCAAGAGCTGCAAGAATATTATGTGAACCAGCAAATTTCATGTGTTCAAATTAGCGGATGCACCTTGGATATTTTGAGCTCTTTATTTCTGGCAACTTGCATAAAAAAGTTAGAAAATTATTGGAAATGCTTTAAAACACAGGTCAGGAAATGCTTCAAGACCATTTTGTCAGCTGAATTATTGGAAAGACCGACCAACTTTGAAACAAGGTTACGGTGTTGTCTATGACTTTGTCTCTGTTTACCCTGTTCTTAAGATGCGCTCCTGTCGATTACCCCAATCGTGTCTAGTCATCAAATTTGATAAATAAAGTTTGCCCTTGGTGTGTGCCACAATCTATATTCTACTTTCCCTCATATTTCTATGATCAAAAGGGTGGTATAAATTTTTTGTGAGTGGGCACCCAATTAAAAAAATCGGTAAGATCAAGGTAATTAAGGTGGGGACAAGGCAAATAGTATAAAACAAATGAATTATTGAAATTTGAAAACCACCAATATGAAAATAACTGGGCACCCCTTCCCAAACATCCATTGAGATGAAATACAATATGCCAAAATTGCTCAACCAAATTAAGTAGAAATTTGTGATCTAGCCCAATCAGAAGTGTTATTCGAGGCATTTCAATGGCAAAGTCTATTAGAATCATCGTAGTTTGGGGTGTCGGATTCACTAGACACTTGGCACAGTACACACCAACCCCATCAGAACTTGCATGTTCAAAACTTGCATGTTTCTACTTCAATTTAGTCTAAAATCACTAAAGGGCATAGCATAACTGAACAGGCTTAGAAAGGACGTATGCGATTATTGTGGGTGTAAGTTTAGTGGTCGTTTGGCAAATGGAGCACTTTGTGGACATTTTATGAACCTATATCAAAATTTGGGGCAGATTTATAGACACTTAAGTTTAGTGTTTCATGAATCTGCCCTAATCTTTAAGGAAGATTAGTACGACACTTCCAAACTTACTAGAACCCAGAACCCAGCACGAAACTGATGGTGCACCGTTGTCAGTTGTGAGATCTCAAGAAAGGACCTTGGAGGAAAGAGGGAAGGTAGATGCTCCAGACCATCTAGTTGCCCACCCAAAAGTTTCTAGTTGTGACTTCATCACTCATCTAATTTGAGTCAAGATTTTTGTGTACTTTCATGAAATTGAGGTAAGATGGCCTCATGTCCGACCATGGATGATTCCCGTTTTTTGAGAAATTGAAAACTAAGAAATACATACCAATGTTGGATTCATACCAGTGTTAACTAAAAGTGGATTCACCCAATTTGTCGACTCAAATAATTTTCATTTTAGAAGCAAGCTTGAAGTGAGAAAATGCTGACCAAAGTCCTGCGGCTCACGGACCACATTTGTGATTAAAAGTCACGAACAAGAGAATGAGCTTGCAGAGATCATTTACGTAAGTAATTCAGCCTGTTAACAAAGATGGGCTGGATTCAGAAGAGGTTAGGATTTCAAAGAACAATCCATTTTGGCAGTTTCCCGGCCGCCAGTAATCCAGTCAGGAAATTAGAGGGCAGCACACATCCTGCAGCTTCCTTTCGTTATCAATAAGGCAATTGTATAACCAGTACCACCTTCAACATAATCCGGCAAGCTGGAGCAGACGTTAGTAACGTGGTTTGGAGATAGAAGAAACTCCATAGCATCTCACCAAACACCCGACAATGTTCTTTTACGTAGTCTGTGTTACAAAATTTTGGAGCATATGTTGATGAGATCTACATCTCCATATGATGAAGCAAGAGGATGGTAGTTCAGTACTCTTTCTTCGGACCCTCCTCACTGGTGATTGAAAGGAGGGCCCGTCTATAGGTTATATAGGCTCGCTATCCCTCCCTCAGTGGAGGGCCCAGGGAGATGACATCCATGGTCATCAAAACTGTAAAAGCAAGTTCCTCGTGAGCTAGCTAAATCAGTGCTGGCAAGAAAACGGGAACGTGGGTGTTCGTTTTCATGACTTGGTGCCATGAGCAACGACGAAAATGAGCAGAAAGCCAAGAGAAGTTCTTGTCTTGGCAATCGTCTATGCTTGATTTCATAATACTTTTTAAGCACCTCCCTCTCTCTCCTGTTTGAATTACCAGAATTCTCTTTTCACATTTCTAGTTCTGGATGCAAAATGTTCAAGTTTTATAATAAAAAAACCATGAAAATAAAATGCATATATTAAATCAGTAATATCAAAGCTGTCGATTTACGTAATTCAATCTTGATATCAAACCTTTAAGTGTTTTTAACATTCAATTATTACATAAAACAGTGGGTGTGCGCGCGTCTGTAGGTGGGTACGAACCATAAAAGACTCATGCCTTTTATGGCAGTTTCTTTCAAGCACGTCGTTTGGGTCATTCATGACTGGAGTGCCATCTCATGTGGTTGAAAAAAGGGATCCAGAGCTTCTATCTGAATTTTTTTCTCTTCCCAAACCTGTTCCCATAAACTTAAGTGCAAGCTTATGTGCAAAGATTGATTGGCAATTACTTTCTTCATTTTTTTCCCCTTCACAAAAGTCAAGGGAACTGAAGATCAGTTTCAATCCAAAAAATTCCCATGCGTGTCTAAGTGTCTTTTTGCAGTGTCAGTATGGCGACATGGGTACGAGGGTCTTACTGACGTACACATGTGACTTTAGGACAAGATGGGTTTTCCCTCATCCGCTGGCGCTTTAAGTGTAAAAGGTGTACAAAATCAATAGTTCATGTTGTTCTCCAATGTGGTTACTTTGAGGCCGTGTGGAGATGGGTTGTTGGCAGGTTTAATAAGAAATGAGTCCCATGACAAGGCCCTCAAATAGAGTTTGAACTATGGATGAGTAATAGGTTGAGGAAATCCAGGATGGTCCTTTTTCATGTGACGCATTGTGAAATTCCCCACTGCAAGTTCAGGTTGTTCGGGAAAGAAGCAATTTTTATGCTCATGTACAATTTGAATAAACGGGAGAGTAAACTCTTTTTATGTTTCAACACCTATACATTAAACAAGCAGGGCCCAGTGCATGACATCAATGTTACACTTTGAATGGGCACGTTGCAATGAGACGTTGGAAGAACTGAGAGAAGATGAAAAAGCTTTTGAGAAGTAGAACCAAAGCTTTATCATGCTTCCTTTGTGGAGAAGTCTTGATTTACAAATTTGGGCAAAGAGAGGGTAAAAGGAGTGCAGTTAGTGAAGTAGAACCAAAGCTTTGGACTACAAACTTTTTCCTGCAACCAACGGGTCCCCACTCCCCAGACATACTAAATGTGGTACAGAGATTAAGTTTGGCCTTTTGATATTATACCAACGTAAACCAAGAGAACCAACATGGTTATGGGTGGATCAGTACGTCAAAGAAGAGAAGATAGTCCAGTAGAGACAATTCTGAACAAGGGGAAAAAGAAGGGTTCTTGAACAATTTTTTCTCATATATGCATGCAATGATACAGAATTATTTTTTCCGGACCGCCAAAACAAAACCTCAACTGTTCAGTGGACTGTCACACAATTTTGTGACCGGAAGAGATTAGAATTAACAGTTAAACATACACAAATGATTACGGGCAGTCAGAGCTACTGAGAAGAGTAGCAACAGAATCGCTACCCAGAAAGCTGGGATAATGTTAGTAACTCTAGCTTGAAATACAGTGGTTGCCACCCGCATATCTTTCTTCATGGTCCACAATGGATGGACCAACCTATGTTCACGACACACAGGAAAAGGTAGCACACTGTCATTCATATCAGTATTCCTGGATCTTTGTCAAATGAAGCAGCTGCATGCATGAATTACAGCAGAAAGTTAGAACAGATTATGTACGGATCTTAGAGCACACAAGCAGTATTGAACAAGGTCGGAAGAGAATAAGAGACGAATTGTTCTCTGAAACAAACAGCTTACCGGTCAGTGGCTTAAGAAAATAATCTCACAGAAAAAGTGTATCAACTGGTTTTGGGAACGATAGAGCAGCCACTGACTTGAACTGCCACCATAAAAAGAGATAATATTTCAAGATAAATTCATGACTACTCTTACCTACGCAAGCAAATTTTCTAATTAGCAGACCTATTTCATTACCCATTGAACCAGGTGAAGGGTTGAATAGACACAATAGCACTCAGAAATCTAGTTGCATCTAGCAGATTCCAAGACATACCTTTTGTTGGCTGTATTTCTCCCTTATTGCTTTCAGAGAGAGATTTGTAGTGGCATCCTCCTTGGCGTCCATTTGTATACGATGAATTTCAAGCACAGCAGTTTTTAGCTCCAAAGCTTTGTAATTGGTGTAATGCTCCAGGGTTGGATTCTATAGAACAAACCCCACGGTGAGGAAGCATCAAAAGGTGATGACATGGAAAAATTTACGGAAAGAAGAGACAAGATTGAAGAAAGAAGAGACCGGTGTGACATTTGATCCAGCGTCCATTTAGCTAGAAATACAGCAGATGCAGCTATACGAGAAGGGAAGAATTTCAGGAACCCATAATCAAGCAATGTAAGTTCTGCTAGATAATTTGCCAAGAACTCCAATGAAAAGTCTCGATCCATCTGAACAAGGGAATACACTTCAACAAATAAGACCCACAGTAAACTTTGGTGGGAAGTTCCAAATTTGAAAATGCAACAGTACCTTGTACGAAGCTTGGGCTGCTCGCAGAAACCTCCTGCAGAAGTCACCACAAAGCAAGAGGTTCTTCTCAATTCAAGAAGTTCATTGCTCAAATAGATAAGAAAAGCAACTGCTGCTGACACCAGAAAAAGATTCATTACCTGAGAAATGTCTTTGTAGTAGGTGCAGTCAATTCAAAGCGCAAATGGTCCAAGACATCAATCTCCATCTTTAGGACCTAAAGCATTTCCATAAGAGTGAGGGACCCAGTAAAACTGCCATGATGTGATGATGTAAGGATTGGTGGACGCTTGTTTATATCTAACAAAGAATAACTTGCTAACAAGTGCAGAAATGGTGATTGTGCTGACCAATTTGGAAATTTATCAGCAACCTGAGAAACAGCTGCTTCCTACATCAATCCACCATTTAACGATTTACTTATGGAGATTATTAACCTAAAAGGGGACTTCATTATCTGAATTCCATGTAGACAGTTGCTCCTTACTAAGCTAATTTTCCATGTTTCAAGATTGCAATTTCAAAGGGTTTTTGTTCATAGGCAGCTGGTCCTCATTAGGATGAAGGCTTTAAAAAAAAGCAACCATATAAAAGCAGTTGCTTTTAGAAAAATTTGCAAACTTGCGTAGACAGCCCAGATCTGTACAAGAGTGTTAAAAAAAAAAAGGCAAAAGAAACAAGTGCGAAGTAAAGATCTTCAGAAGTACCTGTTCCCTATTGTATGTGTTGTCTGTAATCAAACAGAAGTCCTCTGCACGAGGTGCACATATCTCTTCATACTTCCTGCAGACCAAGCAAATCAAAGCATTGGTGAGGTGCGAATGCTATTGACGGTATGAAAAATCGATGGTTTATGTGGTCAAATGGTGCTTAAGCTTACCCAATGCTCCTTGGGCAACCTAGACAAATTTGGGCACCTAACTTAGTGGTTCTAAGTAGCGAAACCACCAAGTTTACCTACACCCTCTCCTGGTGCACTTAGGTATAATGTGGTTAAATGGTGCTTAAGCTTGCCCAAGGCTCCTTGGGCAACCTAGGCAAATTTGGGCACCTAACTTAATGATTATAAGTAGCCAAAGCACCAAGTTTCCCTACACCCTCTCCTGTTGCACTTAGATACCAACATTGTGTCTATCCTTGGTCCTGTTTTTTGGAAAAATAGGGGTGCCCTTGAAAGGGTAAAGTTTATTTCTGCATCATGCAAAGGAGCTAAAATCCCATCAAATTTTCCTTCTCTCTCTCTGCCTGCAAGTGAAAGTTAGATCCAACTAGGAAGGGCTTGTAACCATAAAACCCACACAAGCCAGTCAAACAAGTCTTTGAAGTAATGTTTTCTTACACATCAAGGAGTAAAAAATTGGCCACGTTTCAAATGTTGGAGCTATGCAATGTACCTTAATGAAAGACCTTGCAAAAGAAGCCTCCATTGTAATACCAAGGGCTCACACTAGACAACAACATTTATGCAGACTGCAGTGGGTAGGAACCTCATCAACATAGATAAGAAGCCAAGCAAGAAAAGGATAAAATACTTGCGGCAAAGTGCTTACGATGCAATAAACATGCACGTAATGTCAACTAGCTATAGCATCTTTCTTTCAATTGGATTTCCAAAAAGGAACCGATCAATGTAGAAGACAGTCAGATATAGAGTATCTGGAACCAGTCTATACTCCTCACATACCTGTGAAAAAAAAACACATAATGTTTTGCAAGATCATTGTAGAAACATGAACACAGAGAAAGAGAATACGAGGAGCACGATGTAATGTGGAAAAACCCTCAACAAGAGGGAAAAAACCACGGATGAGGAGGAGTTGGTGCCCAATAGCCGCCAGACTCTCTCTCTCTTAAGATTTTCATTCACTCAATAAGGATTAGGGTTACACGACTTAAGTAATGCCCAACAAGGGCTACAAGCTGGATCGGGTATGGATCCGGACCCAGTCCTCAGACTCGTCTAACATACTTCAACACTCTCCCTCAAGTTGGGCATACATATCAAACATGCCCAACTTGGATACATTTCTTTCGAATGGAGTCGAGGATAGAGCCTTCGTCAGAACATCGGCAGTTTGGTCTTCAGACTTCATGTAGGGAAGGACTAACTCTTTAGCATCAATCCTTTCACGAATGAAGTGACGATCAATCTCAACATGCTTTGTTCTATCGTGTAAAACAGGTTGTTGGCTAAATTGATTGCAGACTTTTATCACAGTACATCTTCATAGGTCCTTCAATCTCTATTCCAATATCAGTCAGCAATATTTTCAACCATAGTAACTCTGACACTCCCATAGCAACGGCTCCATATTCTACCTCTGCACTAGATCGAGAACATACATCCTGTCTCTTGCTCCTCCATACGACAAGGTTTTCCCCCAGATAAACACAATACCCTGTAGTAGACCGTCTGGTATCAGCACAACCTGCCCAGTCTGCATCGGAATACCCCTCGATCTCTACAGTCTCTTGTTTTATATACAAGAGTCCATTGTCAGGATTTCTCTTCAAGTAACATAACACTTTGTCCACAAGTTTCAGATGAGCATCAGTAGGTGCATGCATGAATTGACACAATACACTTACCGCAAAAGTGATGTCTGGTCTAGTGAGGGTAAGATAAATCAACTTCCCAACCAGACGTTGATATCTTCCTTTAGCTTCTTCACAAAGCAACTATCCATCTCTAAGACTCAACTTGTGCCGAGTGTCAAGAGGGGTAGAAGCAGGTCTACACCCCAATTTACCAGTCTCTTCCAACAGGTCTAATGTGTATTTCCTTTGGTTTAGCACGAGGCCGGTGCTAGACCTAGCAATCTCAATACCAAGATCCTTGAGGTCAAATTCCGTAGCCAGTAACCCTTTTAACTTTATGATCTCCTCCTCATCATTTCCTGTGACAATCATGTCATCCACATAGACAAGTAAGAGAGTGACTCTGCCCTCCTTCTTCTTCACAAATAGAGTGTGGTCTCCATTCCCTTGATTGTACCCATGATGTTGCATCACACGTCTCAGTCGTTCAAACCATGCTCTGGGTGACTGCTTGAGGCCATATAAGGACTTTTTCAGCTTACAGCATTTCTCTAGTTCTTCATATCCTGGAGGCATACACATATATACTTTTTCTTTGAGGTCACCATTAAGGAAAGCATTCGTAACATCTAGTTGGTACATCTTCCACTCCTTCATCACAGCTAGGGATATAACAACTCTGACTGTCTTCATTTTCGCAACAGGAGCAAAGGTCTCCAAGTAATCAATCCCATATTTTTGGCTAAACCCTTTGGCCACAAGACGAGCTTTATACCTTTCAACACTCCCATCTGGTTTGTACTTGATGGTATACACCCATTTGAATCCAGCCAAGTGAGCCGCCTCAGAAATCTTCATAACCTTCCATGTCATGTTTCTTCTCAAGGCTTCCATTTCTTCTTTCATAGCATCAGCCCACTTGGAGTCACTTTGAGCTTCAACAACGATTCTGAGAATCACAGCCAAAGAAAGAGAAGATACAAAACACTTGTAATCCTTTCCCAGTTTAGAATAAGATACAAAATTACCAATCGGGTGTTGAGTACATGACCTGAAAACCTTTCTTAGGGCAATGGGAAGATCTTCATTTTTCTTTTCAACCTCATCTTGAGTCTTCAAGGTTGGACTTGGTTCATCAAGGGAAGGAATGTCATTGGGATTGGAAGTAGATCTCGCACCATAAGTCACCTCCTCTGTCCGAGCACCTCGTCTAGAGTAGACCTGTCAAAACAAACGATGGTCTTTCTTCTCAGTTCCACTATCACCCCTTCCTCCTTCTCAGGCGCATCAACAACTGTGATAGGTTCTGCTTTCCTGTAGTCCAAAAAATCTGTAAATTGAATCTCCTGACTCTAAGAATACTCTTCTCTAACAACAGACTTTTCCCCCTGAAAAGAATTCTCACCAAAGTAAGAGGCATGTTCCAAGAAGGTAACATCCCTTGTAACATAAACTCGACCAGTGGTGGGATCAAGACATTTGTATCCTTTCTGAGTAGGTGAATACCCAACAAACACACCTTTGATAGATCGATGATCAAGTTTCTTAACATTGGGACTGTGATTATGAATAAAACACACACAGCCAAACACACAAGGAGGGAGGAGAAATAGTTGACGACTTTCGGGAAGTAAAGAATGAGGAGTCCTACCATTCAACACACGACTGAGCATGCGATTGATGAGATATGCACTAGTAAGAACTGCATCACCCCAATAGTGTTTGGAAATGTTTCTCTGAAACAGAAGGGCCCTGGTGACATCAAGAAGCTGGCGATTTTTCTTTTCAGCCACCCCATTTTATGGGGGAGTATAACTACAGGACGTCTCATGAGCAATCCCCCTTTTTCGAAGAAAATCCTCAACAGACTGACACATATACTCACGGGCATTATCAGACCGGAAGGTTTTAATAGTTCTACCATATTGAGTGTGCACAAGAAGAATGAAGGTATCTATGACATTAGGTACCTCACTGCGATCTTTTAACAAGTACACAAAGGTGGTCTGAGAGAAATCATCAATAAAAGTTATAAAATATTGAAAACCTTGATGGGTATGAACCCCCGAAGGCCCCCACACATCAGAGTGAACCAAGGAAAAAGCTTCATTAACACAACTAGTTGAAATAGGGTACGAAACCCTCACATGTTTGGCAAAATGACAAACTTCACACGAAATCAAAGACAAATTCAGAGAGGAACATAAATATGGAAACAACTGTTTCAAAATCCCAAAAGGTAAATGCCCAAGGCGTTCATGCCAGTACAAGAAGGACTGAAGACAATCTTCTCTTTGCTTTTCTGTCTTGCTGATCGCTGTCATAAGAGCTGTGGCCACACGTATGGGAAGACGATATAAGCCATCAGACGTCAAACCAATCCCAATCCTCTTCCCTGTCACCAAGTCCTGCAAAACACAACGATTGGCAGAAAAGATGAGTTCACAGTTCAGATCTTTAGTAAGTCTACTAACTGACAAGAGATTTAAGGGAAATTGGGGAACATGTAATGCTCCCCGCACATGAAATTTGTCCAATAAGGACAGAGTCCCTTCGCCTGCCACAGAGGTAGAGGAACCATCTGCGAGAGATACACGTTCCCTTCCCGAAGACAACTTATACTCATGAAACAATTTAGGGTTACCTGTCATATGGTGAGTAGCACCACTATCCACAATCTATTCCCCCACAGAGGAGTTACCTGTATCACCAATAACTGCAAGAGCATGATTAGCCTTTGTCTCATCTGATGTTTTGACCTGGTTGACATCAATCCGGCCCAAGTAAGCCCTCAGTTCACGAATCTAGTCAGCAGAAATGGAGACTTTTTCTCCATTGGGTTTGGGCACCTCAGACGCAGGCGTCTTCCCAATAGGAGATCTCCCTTTGTGCTCCTTCTTCTCTGGATGAAGATCCCAACAGTAATCTACAGTATGACCAGTCTTCTTGCAGTGAGTGCATCTACAAAGAGATCTAGTAGGGCCTTCAGAACCACGACTCACAAGAGCAGATCTCTCATGAAGATCCCTCTTGCCCTTAGTTGTAACAAGCCTTCATTGTTCTTCAGCTTCAATACAAGCGTACACATCTTCAATGCTGGACACCTCTCCTGAATTCAGAATCTGGCTTCTAACACCTTCAAACTCATCATTCAAGCCAGCTAGAAAGAGGAACACCCTGTTTTCCCATTCCTTAGCAACATAAAGTGCCTAATCCTGGGGACAATGCGAAGGAACATCAGAATGATAGTCAAGCTCGTCCCACTTGGCTTTCAAAGCCCCATAATAATCTGCGACAGATGAGTTCCCTTGCCGAAGTCCATAGACAGTTTTCATTATTTGGTACATTCGAATAGCCTTTTTCTTCTGCCCATACATCTGCTCTAAGATCACCCACATGTCTCTTGCAGTCTTCTTCCGAAGAATAAGAGGTTGAATGTCAGCGGAAACAGAGTTGACAATCCAAGTTTTCACCTGATTATCCTCAAGAAACCAAGTGTCCCACACACCACTTGTCTTTGTTGGTTCAGGGTTCCTTCCATCGATAAAGGCTATCCGACCGTGCCCAACAATGCCCATAGTCATAGCAGTCGACCATGAGAAATAGTTCTCCTTTGTAAGGCGAAGAGTAATGACCTGAATGGGAACATTCTCAGATCTATAAGCCCCGAGTTCAGTTTGATTGGTGCTGACGGTCGATGAGGAAGAGGCTGCCATAATCACAGATAGTCCAACAGGAGGCACAGGCAGCGATAAAACAAGAGAGGCACCAGTGACAACGGAGGGCACCAACGGGCAGCAATATTCCTTAGATAGAATCACAAGAACGAGAGAGGCACCGGTGACAACAGAAGAGAGGCACCGGTGACAACGGAGGGCACCAATGGGCAGCAATATTCCTTAGATAGAATCACAAGAACGAGAGATAATCAAGTTCTATCTAGAAAGGAACGATAAAGAGAGAGAGGTAATATCTTCACCGGATTCTCAATCAACCCCAAGAGTGAACGGAATGTCGATTGGGGGAAACGATCGTCGATGTCACCCTACGGAAGCGGTTCCTTCTCTCTCTCAGGCTGCAATCTCCCATGAGTAGAGGTTGCGCAACACGTTCTCCTTGCTGGAATCAAGATTCAAGAGGCAAAACCAGCAAGAATCAAGGTATAGAAGTGAATAGGAAATCAACTTCGAGATGAGGAAAGCCTTCACCCGTAAGACCAATTTAACCCCGGTCTTTTGTAATGAAAGAGGGATGAGATCGTCGGAGCGCCGGTGGATGTTGAGGCAATCCTCAAGTTATGCTCCTCTCCTCCTTCACGTCCTCTACCAAGCCATGGACCAGCCACCTCTCATTGCACGGTAGGCGCCAAAAATAGCAAGAAGATGTAATCAAAGATCAACCAAGCAAGATATTGTAGCTAAAAAGGCAGATGCACTTCACCGGATTTGCAAAAGACCCCTAGGAAGTGACGTGAATAGGGGGGGGGGAGCAAGCTTAGGAAGCGCTTAAGCACGCGTGTCTTCCTTCTTCTCCGGGTCCCAAAAAGCGGTGACACAGAAGCTATCGTCAGGGAGCAGTCGACGACGCAAAAGAGCGATGGCAGAGTCACGGTAGCAAGGGCACAAAGGACGACGACGCAAGAGACAACGGCGACGGCGCAAGGGCGACGACGCAAGAGTGATGGCAACGGCGACGGCACAGGGGCGACGGCGCAAAGGGTGACACCGGTGGCGGTAGCAGCAGCAGCGGTGGGTGCAGCGGCGGCGGCAGCAGCAGTGGCGACGGGTGAAGAGGGAAACTCCACGATCACCAAAAAAGTCCCAAACTCGTGGACTCTGATACAATGTAGAAACACGAACACAGAGAAAGAGAATACGAGGAGCACGATGTAACGTGGAAAAACCCTCAACAAGAGGAAAAAAACCACAGATGAGGAGGAGCTGGTGCCCACTAGCCGCCAGACTCTCTCTCTCTTAAGATTTTCATTCACTCAATAAGGATTAGGGTTACACGACTTAAGTAATGCCCAACAAGGGCTACAAGCTGGATCAGGTATGGATTCAGACCCGATCCCCAGACTCGTCTAACATACTTCAACAATCATGACCTGAAGGTCTGGATGTAGAAAAAATGCCCTTCACAGGCAAAAAAGTTCATAAAATCAAATAAAAAAGAAACTGCCGACATGCATAAAGACACATATGGAGTAAGAGAGAGAGAGATCAACCTCAACAAGCCAGTCTATAAGGATTGCCCGCATAGCTGGAGAAATATCTTGTTGAACCATACTCATGTAATTATGGGATGGCTTGCGCTTCAACTAGAGATATAACAATATGTCAATACTGATCAAGAAACCAGATGGCATCAAAGCTAGGGGTGGGCATCGGGCCAGGCCGGGCCGGCGGCCCGGCCTGCTAAAACCCGGCCCGGCGGCCCGGCCTGCTAAAACCCGGCCCGGCGGCCCGACCTGCTAAAACCCGGCCCGGCGGCCCGACCTGCTAAAACCCGGCCCGGCGGCCCGGCTTGCGAGAACGGGGAGAGCGACGGGAAGAGGGGAGAGGGGGAGGCGAGAAGAGGGGAGAGAGGGAGACGGGAAAGGGGGACGAGAGCAGAGAAGACGGTAGAGGGGGAGATGGGAAACAGGAGAGGAACCAGAGGGGAGCGGGAGAGGGAACCAGAGGGAGAGGGGGAGACGGGAGAGGGAGAGGGAGAAAGGAAGGGGGAGGGAGAGGGAGAAAGGAAGGGGGAGGGAGCGGGGGAGAGGGGGAGACGGGAGAGGGAGAGGGAGAAAGGAAGGGGGAGGGAGCGGGGAGAGGGAACCAGAGGGGAGACGGGAGCGGAGAAGACGGGAGACGGAAGAGGGAACCAGAGGGGAGCGGGAGAGGGAACAAGAGGGGGAGACGGGAGAGGGAACCAGCGCGTAGACGGGAGAGGGAATGAGGGGGAGACGGGAGAGGGAAGCAGAGGGGAGACGGGAGAGGTAACGAGGGGGAGTGGGAGCAGAGAGGGAGAGGGAACCTGGTGGGGTCACACCACCGAGGGCCGTCACGAGGCTGCTCCAACACCGGCGATGCGCCAGGATATGGCCGCTCGAAGGTAGGCACGTAACAGAACTAGAGGGGGGAGAGGGTGCAGAGAGGGAACCAGAGGGGGACGGGAAGGGAGAGAGAGAAGAGGGAGAGGGAACCAGAGGGGAGCGGGAGAGGGGAGACAAGAGAGGGAACCAGAGGGGAGAAGACGGGAGACGGAGAAGACGAGAGACGGGAGAGGGAACCAGAGGGGAGCGGGAGAGGGAGTCGGGCCTGGCGGGCCGCCGCCGGGCCACCCTCTTGGGCCCAGGCCCGGCCCGGGACTGCTGCCGGGCTGGCTTATCGGGCCCGGGCCCGGCCCGGGCCAGGTTTTCCCCGGCCCAGGCCCGGACCAGGTTTTCCCCGGCCCAGGCCCGGACCAGGTTTTCCCCGGCCCAGGCCCGGGCCCAATCAAGCCGGGCCGGGCCGGCGGCGGCCCGGCCCGACGCCCAGGCCTAATCAAAGCTAAGAAAAACAAATTTAACAATATGACATAATTCATCAATGAAATCATCAGTTCAACCTCTGTTTGTGCATGTGCATGTGAGTGCGTGCAAGCTGCACAGCTTTGGTGCTGTTTATTGTGCTTGAAACAAAGGTGTTCTAGCACTACTGTATTGCCTCACTAAATCTTGCTTCTCGTGAGAAAACCATTCAATATATCCATGCTTATAGCTATCAATACTATTTCATCTCAGTATAAAAAGGAGTCAAAGCCAAAATATTGACTATATTCTCAAATATCTTGTTCTGATATCATGGTCTGTTGCATGCTGAAAGGGAAAGCTGCATCCGAACAATCAAAATCACCTTTCCAAAATAGATGATCAGTCTATTTTGAGCTATTTTAGCACTGGTCGTCCTTTTATGCCATTTGTGGGATTTATGGGATTAGCCTCACAAAACCTATTTGGAAGATTCAATATATGCAAACCAGAGATTGAATTTTTCCTTCAACAGTTTTTGAACATTAGAAGCCAACCTTTTCCATTCTTTCTCCCTCTCAACCATCTAGAAGTTTTTTAGTTTTCTAAATTCTATGAAAATTGATACATGATGGATTATTCTTCTTGCTGCACGTCAAGAAGCAAAAATTAGGAAAGTTGTCTACACATCAACCAAAGGACATCCCCACACACCTTGGATCCTTCATTTCAAAGTTCAAACACAAAAACAAATCATTTTAACATTCCTGCAGTTAATTCAGTCATCAAAGTCTCATTGTTGACAGGATTTGGCAGCAGGATTGGCAGAATTACAGTATCCTTAACTGAGACTGTTCAGTTAGAATACCGCAACAGCCACCTATTCAGCCTGTAAACGAAAATCTCATCTACGAAAGAATCTGCTGTTCTGTCTAACTAGTCCTTTTATTAGATAGTTGACCTATTCCACAAAATAAAGAAGTGTGTGCTCTATAGCATAACTGAAATGATACAGCATGCCATTTTAATGTTTTAACATATGCATATGTCCTTACAGAACTAAAATGCTTCTATTGTTTAGTATACAGAAAAAGATAAAAGTCTGTCTATCCTCCAGGCAAAGTTAACTGTCTGAAAGGCACATTAC
Organism: Nymphaea colorata; assembly: GCF_008831285.2. Classification (NCBI taxonomy): domain Eukaryota; kingdom Viridiplantae; phylum Streptophyta; class Magnoliopsida; order Nymphaeales; family Nymphaeaceae; genus Nymphaea; species Nymphaea colorata. Next base: position 15,877,920 of record NC_045142.1, read on the forward strand.
AGGATCAGGGATTCTATTAGATATAGGTCTTGCCACAACACTGACCTCAGCCTCCTGTAATAAGCATAGATCTGTGAGGCATAAAGGCTACACATATGAGGATCCTTATGGTCAACATCAATATCTATAATGTGCATGGCAGTTGAATTTTGGAGTTCCATGTCAACATGATTGACTGCATCGCCTGATTAAAACACTGAAACATTCATTATCACGATTACAGAAAATATTGTCCACCAATCATCTAATTCTACTATAAGACAATAATCCAAAAACTAGAATTGACTACCATAAACAAATAAGGAGGCCATTTTATTGAAGGAAAATGTTTTAGTATTGGCAAAAAAGTTTCAAAAAAATTGTGTGCCCTTGCCTAAATCTTAAAAATATGTAAAATCTTTTCCATGGCATAACTTTTACAATAATAATTGGTTTTTCCTTAAAACAATGAGGCAAAGCTTTTCCCTCCAAAAAGAGGGAATTTTTTTTTACCAAACTTTCACATGCAAAATTAGGCTAATGTAACACTAATTGTAAGTAAAAAATTAAGCAAAAGTTTCAACCTCTTTTTGGAGGCAAAAGGTTTTGCCTCATTTTTAAAGCGAAAAGAGATATTGTCATAAAAGTTTTATCATGGCAAGAATTTTGACAATGCTTAATAGTTGTAGGCAAAATCAGAGGGACCAAAAATTCCTTTTTTTTTTTCATTCTAGTTAGCGGTGTGTGTGGTATTATCAATGTGGTAGAAGATGTTGTGCTCGACTCGGCTCGTGTTCACCCCTACTTGCAAAGTCTATATTTTACCTGAATTGATTGAGTTAAGACTTTTAGACAGCTTTAGTTAGAGTCGTGTAGGCATCTTTCAGTCTTTCAAAGTTGTTCATATTCAGTTGCCATCCACCATAGGTCCAGTTTAGAAAGCACAAATTTCAAAGTAGGTATTATTTTAGTTGTTTCCTGTTTCATGTAGTAGAGATCGGTTTCAGTTCTACAATGAGAAGTCTATCATCTGGCAGGAAAGGGTTATGAAGCCTTAATTTGAACTTTTCAAATGCTGAGAATAAACCTTTATTCATAATGAAATAGAATGTTGACAAAGATGGAATAAGTCGCCACATGAACCATTCGCGGTAACAATAAACCATTCAATCTGAACTAACAAACAATCAACCAGAGCTCAACCCTGAACTAATGCTAACTACTCTTTAGATTCCAACTCCAATGCAAGGGTTTCAACTTGCGAAATCGAAGCAACTAGAAGTCAAGATAACGCAATAGTTAGTATGTCTAATAAAGTGAATAAAGTCCAAGACAAGGAAAAGCAATAATTATTATGTCTAATAAAGTGAATAAACCTATTCCTAGTTACACAACATTCCTTCTTAGCACTAATTGATGTAAAAGATATTATAAAATATCATATAGCAAAATTAAATGATGACCAAAACTACACCTAAAAAGACACAACTTATGAAAATACCTCTAAACTGAAGGAAGGTCGTGCAGATCAAAGGCCTAGCTCTCTGACCCGCATAACAGAAGTGCAAGATACTGCTGCAATAAATGCAATCTGTAATTTTCAGGCAGATTCTGTAATTTGCCTGAAACAGATGGTTACCAGTCTCAAAAACCAATGAGAAGGAAGGTTTGAATGCTGACACTTCTAGCAATCAGTTACATTTTCAGAACTTGAAAATCAGTTGTGTTTTATAAAAAATATCTGCATTATGGTACAGAGAACAAATACAATTATGTAATTTTCTGTAAATCAGAATGCAGAATGGGCATTAAATTCATATTAAATGACATCAAATTTTCATCAAAATTGATCTCTGGAATATACGCATATTGACCTGGCTGCTTTTAAAATTTCATCACGAAATTCTCTTATTTGCCGTATGCAAAATCTATTCTCCACTTAATGTAGCACTCTGGCGGATCACACATTCAAATTAAAACAGCATAATACATGCCCTAAAAATCTATGATGAAAAATGTTTAGGATATAATGTAGGGATCATTTGGTGGGCCAGCATATGTCAATGAGGAATTCCAGACATTATGGCTATCTTAATGTAAATATCTGGTTAAGCGATTGCATTTTGGGATATCACGTCATTTTATATGGTATGAGGTATTTTTATAATGTATAGACACCTATACGCAATTACGGATTCTTTGATGGATTGAATCCGAAATTGCTCATAATATAAAAGGTAGTGGTCCCTAGGGTCATGCAGGGAGTTGAAACATCGTTTTCTAGGGTTGTCTCTTCCCCATCTGAGAGAAACCACACGCGCTCACGCACAGACCCTGGAAGATCCTAGACATCATCGTCCACTTGTTCGAATGGATTCAGGTATGCTTCCGCTACAGTTAAAGTTTTGATTCAGTGATTTAGCATGAACGAGATCCTGCTTTAGGGCATATTCATTTGTTTGTATATGCATGAGGAAATCTCCCATCAATTGGTATCAGAGTCTATGTTTATTGCTGAATCATTGGATTTTATGGGTTAATTGTTGAAGCATCCGTACAATTTTGGATGAACTTTGTGCGTTCTTTCTCTTCATCTCTTCTACTTTCTTTTTTCCCCTATCCGTTGCCAGTGGGTTGCTGGCGGGGGACGGTGGTGGTTTCATGCTCTCCCTCCCGCACCGTACGGACGGTCGATCGAGCCCTTCGAATCCTATGGACACCGCGTTTCTCCTTCTTCCCGTCGAAGTTCGACCTTGCTACCATTGTCTCTCCGGGCGACCAGAGCCCTTCTTCTCCATGGGAGCCAAGTCGTTGAAGCACTGCCTCTGGTGGCTCATCGTCCTTGCAATCGCCGCGCTTGTCGTGGCCACCGTTGTCTTCACCATCGGTCTCACTCTCTCACCACAATGGTCAGCCGAAGAGGAATAGGGAGGGGCATGCCAAACGGTGAAACCGCTCGCGCGGTAAGCGGTCAGACCCGGGTCCGGTCTGACACGGGTCGGGTCATGTCAGACACGATCCAGATCCATAAGAATTAATTTTTTTTTGCCGCCTACCACGTTAAGAATTTCGGATCCGGGTCGGGTCATGTCAGACCCACCCCATATCCATACGGCTTAAATTTTGAAAATAGAGTTCTTTTTTGTCAAACCGATTCTCAAGAGAATCAAACCAGTTCATTCGTTTTAAGATCGATTCAATTCGATTCAGAACCGGCTCGTATTTTTTGGAGCCGATTCAATTCAAATTTAAAACGGTTCTTACCGATTCAGACCCTTTTCAAACCGATTCAGTTGATTTTTAGACCGATTCAGGGCTTTTCAGACCGGTTCATTCAGTTTTAAAACCGATTTTAGTCATTTTTTAACCGGTTCAATGGGTTTCAGAATCGATTTGGTCTATTTTTGATCGGTTCGGTCTATTTTTAAACCAGTTCAGCCCTATTTAGGGACATGTGGGTGTTTTAGTTGCGGTTTAAGAATGATACGAGCCATTTTAAGGCGAATTCAGTGGTTCTTAACCCACTTAAGCACAATTATGGTACCGGTTTATAAAATTTTGGACTCTTTTGAGCCTATTTCATTGAACCATTTGGTTTTGAATTCAATGTAAGACAATTTTGTATGTAAATTTTAATATATGTATCATGTTTTGCATATTATTAAAATTGTGAGTGTACCTTAGATGAATATTTAGACTATGAATCTAATCTTTGGTCATGTCTATTGTTCAAAATGAGTAGATTTATACTTTATGTCACCAAAGCGACCTCTGTTGTAGGAATTCGCATGTTTCGAATATTAGATGATAGTATACTTAATCCATGCAGGTAATGATCAACCCAAAGGAGGATTGTTGCTTGGTCAGGTTTAAGCATACATGGCAATGAATATGTGATAATTTTTAGGTTTCCTTGTGAATAGTGAGTCAATCCAAAGATGAGTTCGTTATTTTCCAGGGCTAATTATCTATATTCACTGTCGACCAAGAATACCACTTGCAGTTAATATTTCAATCCAAAGATTGGATATTAATGTTGCACCGGTACTTTGTGATTGAATTTAGGCCATTGTATTTAAATTCATTTATATTTGTTATTTCATTTATGTACATATATTGATTGTGAGCATGTTTGATATTTTTTGCTCTTTGTACAGTGAGTTATACTTCCCTGATATCTGCGAATTTGAGTACTATTCCTGAGTTAAATGGTTCAAATTTTAAGTATTGGAAAGAAATTGTTATGACTGTTGGGTTGCATGGATTTAGACCTTGCATTTAGGGAGTCGTCCCCACCTGAGTTAACAGATGAAAGTTCTCATGAGGATAAGCAGAACTTTGAATGATGGGAGCACTCAAACCGTATGTATCTAATGATAATGAAGAAATAAATTCCAAAAAACTTTAGGGGTTCAATTACTGAAAAGGCTAGTGCCAAGACATTTTTTGAAGAAATTGAAAAACATTTTGCTAAAAACGAAAAGGCTGAAACAAGTACTCTTTTGTGTAAACTTGTGACGCTGAAATATAAAGGCAAGGGGAACATACGAGAGCACATTATGAAAATATCTCATCTTGCTTCAAAACTACATGCACTAGGTCTGAAATTACCTGAAGATTTCATAATGCATATGGTTCTCCTTTCTCTTCCACCACAGTATAGACTGTTTAAAATTAGTTATAACTATCAGAAGAAGAAACAGACTCTTAATGAGCTCATTTCGCACTGTGTGGATGAAGAGGAGAGATTGAAGCATGATAAGATAAGAGTGTTTACTTGGCTACTACGCCTAAAAATAAAAAAAAAGACTATTAAGGAAGTTGTAGTTGGCAATTCATCCATTAAGAAATAGAAGAAGCACAAGAAAGACAAATTAGACTGCTTCTTTTGCAAGGGTATGAAGAAGGATTATACCAAGTATCACACATGTCATGATTGAAAGGTACACTTCTCACTTTGGTTTCTTCTGAGGTTAATTTAATTTCAGTACCCCGACACACTTGGTGGGTAGATTCGGGTGCTACTACTCACATAAATGTTTCTATGCAGCGCTACCTAAATTGTCGGACGCCAAATGATGCTGAAAGATTCGACTATGTGAGCGATGGCAAGAAGGCGAAGGTTGATGCTATAACAGATTTTCAGTTATTGTCAAAGACTGTATGTTATTTAAATTTGACAGAAACTTATGTAGTACCGTCTTTTAGACGGAATTTGATTTCTATTTTTTTATTGGACAAATTTGGTTATTATTGTTTCATTGAAGGTAGTAAATTTAAGTTGTTTCTGCACTCCAATTTGATTGCCACTGGTTCTTTGTCTGGTAGCGATAACCTCTATTTGCTTGATACGATTGCTTCATATCATGAAACATTGCATGTTACGTCTAGTGGTACTAAAAGAAAATTAGCAAATGAGAATTCTGCTATGTTGTGGCATAGGCGCTTTGGACATATCTCTGAAAAGAGGATCAAAAGGCTTATGTAGAATGAAATTCTTGAATCCTTTGATTTTGCAGACTTTAATATTTGCGTTGAATGTATAAAAAGAAAACAAACAAACATTAAGAGAACATGTGCAACTAGAGCTTCAGACGTCTTAAAACTGATTCATACATATGTTTGTGGTCTATTCCCTTCGACTTGTTGGAATGAACAACAATATTTTAACACGTTCATAGACGACTATTCTCGTTATGGTTACCTGTATTTGATTCATGATAAGTCTCAATCCTTAGATGTTTTCAAATCATTTAAAGCTGAAATTGATAATTAATTAGGCAAAATGATTAAAGCCGTTAGATCTGACCGTGGTGGTGAATACTATAGTAGATTTTATGGATCATGTGAACAACATCCAGGCCCTTTCTTTGAGTATTTAGAGGAATGCAGTATAGTCCCTCAATACACAATGCTGGGTTCTCCCAAAATGAATGGTGTAGCTGAGAGACGAAATCAGACTCTTATGGATATGGTGAGAAGTATGATAAAGCATTCTACCTTACCGGAGTCCCTCCGGAGAGAGACATTAAAGACTGCAGCTTATATTATCAATAGAATGCCATCAAAAGCAGTACCGAAAACCCCATATGAATTATGAACAAGCAAAATGCCTAGTATGAAGCACTTTCATATTTGGGGATGTCCAGCTGAAGCAAGGTCATATAAACCAAATGAAAGAAAACTGGACTCTATGACGATTAGCTGTTATTTTGTTGGATATTTCTGAAAGATCAATGAGTTATAAGTTTTATAATTCAACCAGTAAGTCTTTCTTTGAAACGAGAAATGACAATTTCTTTGAAGATATTGAGTTTAGGGGAGGTGATCAGGTTAAAAGCATTGTCTTTGAAGATGGACCTGAGTCTACTCATACAGATGTTGTAAGCAATAGTCAGGTCTTCATTCCTGCAATTGTTCCATCAACATATTCAGAAGAAGACAATGATGATAGTCTCCCTATTCAAACCATTGAAAAACAAACTCAACAACCTCAAGAAAATCAGGTAGAGGTGCCACTGAGGAGATCCACTAGAGAGAGGACAAGCACAATTTCAAATGATTTTGTCTATCACCAAGAACATGATGTTGATATGGGCTTAATAGAGGATGATCCTATTAACCTCCAGCAAGCGATAAAGAGTTCTAAATCTCCTAAGTGAATAGATGCCATGAATGAAGAAATAAAGTCTATGATAGATAATGACATATGAGACGTTGTTTCCTTGTCTGAAGGTATGAAACCCATTGATTGTAAATGGATATTTAAAACCAAAAGGAATTCATTAGGAAGCATCGAAAAGTGTAAGGCATGTCTTGTCACAAAGGGCTTTACTCAAAAGGAATGCATTGATTATACAAAGATTTTCTCTCTAGCTTCGTCGAAAGACTCTTTCAGGACCATAATGGCACTTGTGGCTCATTTTGACTTAGATGTGCATCAGATAGATGTAAAGAGCGTTTTTAAATGGAGACATTGATGAAACGATATATATGGTGCAATCAGAAAACTTTGTTTTAGGAGATGCAAAGAAAATAGTCTGCAAACTCAAGAAATCTATCTATGGGCTAAAACAAACTTTCCGTCAGTGGTATTACAAATTTAATCAAGTTATAGTTTCATTTGGTTTCGAGACTAATATGGTTGATGAATGTGTATACCAAAAGTTCAGTGGAGGTAAATTTATCTTTCTGGTTTTATATGTCGATGATATATTGCTGGCAAGTAATGATGTGGGTATATTGCATGAAACTAAGAAATTTTTATCAACAAAGTTTGATATGAAGGATCTTGGTGATGCATCTTTTGTATTGGGGATCCGGATATTTTGAGATTGTTCTCGGGATATTGTTGGATTATCACAAAAGTCCTACATTGCTAAGGTGCTTTAGCGATATAGCATGAAAGATTGCAAACCAGGAGATACTCCAGTTGCTAGAGGAGACAAGTTTAGTCTAAAATAGTGCCCTAAAAGTGAACTTGAATATAAATAAGTGGAAAAGATTCCTATTCGTCTGTTGTGAGAAGCCTTATGTATGTTCAGGTTTGTACTCGTCCAGATATTGCATTTATCGTTGGAATGTTAGGCAAATACTTAAGTAGTCCTGGTATGGATAATTGAAAAGCAGCCAAAAGAGTATTCAGATATTTACAAAGAACAAAAGATTTTATGCTCACATACAAGAAGTCAGACCAGTTGGAGATCATTGGGTATTCAGATTCTGACTTTGCTGGGTGCCAAGACAGTAGAAAGTCTACTTCAGGCTATGTATTTCTATTGGATGGAAGAGCTATCTCATGAAAAAGTGTCAAGCAAACACTAGTAGCTACTTCAACCATGACAATAGAATTCATAGCATGTTACGAGGCATCTAATCATGCCTTGTGGTTGCAGAATTTTGTCACAGAGCTGCGCATTATGAATGGTGTAGAAAGACCACTAAAGTTATTGTGTGACAATAATTCAGCAGTCATGTACTCCAATAACAGCTGCAGTTTGTCAAAGTCAAAGCACATCGACATTAAGTTTTTGGCTATTAAAGAGAAAATACAGAATGGTCAGGAGTCTTTAGAGCATATTAGGACAAACTCTATGATTGCGGATCCGCTTACTAAAGGTTTAACACCTAAGGTTTTTCACGAACATGTTGTTTGTATGGGGGTTTTATCCTTGGATGATGTGCTGGTTTAGTGGGAGTTTGTATTTTATTTGCTCTTATGTATAGACACATATTTAGTTTTTTGCATAATATAGTTTAAAGTTCTTTGGTTTCATTCTGTGTTCGTGTTTTTGATATCCATAAGGTTTTAAAGTAGAACGAGTTGAGAATAGACATGTTGTAATCACATTACATGTAATTCTCATGCTATATATCCATACTAGATCTATGTCATTGATTATGTCAACATTTGTGATCATTGAAGGTTTAGCTGATTTCAATATAGCGAAAGCTGTTTTGGTTCTATGTTGATATGATCATGGACGAGATTGATGAAAATGACGTTTAATAAGATAGCAATTATGAGCTTCTAAGGTTTTATGTAATGTCTGAATGTATAAAGACATATTTGGCCCAAGTGGAAGATTGTAAGGATTATTTGGTGGGCCGACATATGTCAATAAGGAATTTCATACATTATGACTATCTTAATATAAATATCCGGTTAAGTGATTGCATTTTGGAATATCACGTCATTTTATATAGTATGAGGTATTTTTATAATGTATAGATACCTATATGCAATTATGGATTATTTGATGGATTGAATCCGAAATTGCTCATAATATAAAAGGTAGTGGTCCCTGGGGTCGTGTAGGGAGTTGAAACATCGTTTTCTAGGGTTGTCTTTTTCCCATCTGAGAGAAACCACACGCGCTCACACACAGACCCTGGAAGATCCTACTGCAAGATCATCGTCTACCTGTTCAGATGGATTCAGGTACGCTTCCGCTACAGTTAAAGTTTTGATTCAGTGATTTAGCATGAACGAGATCCTGCTTTAGAGCATATTCATTTGTTTGTATATGCATGAGGAAATCTCCCATCAATAAAACCTACAACCACCTAAGTTGTATTCTAGTGCATCTCTTCATGCAAGAGAACAAGACATATACATTAATATATATAAGAAAATATAACTAATCTATCAATCCCAAACTAAAATATGAAAGCAACAAAATGTCATTTAATTACTGTGTAGTACAAGTATGCATGAAATGCATGATCCATGATGTGAGATGTATGTTGTGTAATCTAAGCATGTTTGGGACATGAATTACTTGATAAAATACATAATTAATACATATGTACCATATGATATTAATATAAGACAATGCATGTTGATGTTGATGCATGGGTTTGTGCATGGATTATGTTGATGACATTGATGAGTACCTAGTCAATGATGACATGACGGTACGAAACTTGTTTAGGTATATGAGATAATGTCATATGCTATATGAATGATGATGATGTATGTGTGTCTAACATGATGTGCTATGCTATGGATGCATGTGCTTGTATATGCATGCACATGAATGATGTTGGATGCATATACAGATGCAAAGAGGATGTGGATGGATAGACTGCACAACTACATGAGATGCATGAAGTAAAATGGATGATATACATGCATATGGTGCCTTCATGCATAAATGATGGTGGGTGACATATCTTGGATGTTATGAACGTTGAATGGGCACATGACACCTACTTGCGCTATGACATGTCAATGTACATTATTATGTTAATGTGTGAGTATGATATTTATATTCTCCACATCAATATTATTAACTAAGTTAAAGAAGGGGAAAAATTGAAATGAACAAAATAATAAAAAAATTAAGACCTTTCTAAAGTTGACATAATTTAGAGGATTTCTAGATTGGTGTCAATCCCAATCAACTTCTTTTACTAATTAGGAGAATTTCCTAAGACCTACGGATTAGGGATAACTTCTTTTATAAATTAATTTTCTAAAATTTTCTCTTTAACTAACTTGATTTACTCAAATTGTAGAGCTCCAAGAAATTAGCAATGTTCCTCACCTAGAGGTTAACTTGTAGCTGGTGTGAATTCTAGGCTCCAAAGTACTTCCACTAACTTCTAAAACCAAGAACCCCAATAATTTAGCAAACCTCCAAAAAAAATCTGACATAAAAAAATGACAATTTCCTAATATTAATTTTCTAAACTATCGCTAACATTTTCACCTCATGACCAATCTGCCCCTGCCTTCACTGGCCGCCACATTCATGGTAGACAACCTAATGGACTAGAAAGTCACGGTGAATGGCTGAAATCCAGCAAGGATTCCAGTGATGCATGCAATGGAAGCTAAAATTCTAGTTATCATATCCAATGTATAATCATAATATTATGCATGACAATCTGCATTTTCTATGAATGAATAATGACAAACAAACAAATAAATAGATGTCAAAAGCTGGAATCAAAGATAACAGAAATGAAACTAATCAAAATTAAATGAGAAAACTAAATGTATAAAACCTAATTCAGCCCAGCCCGAAAAACCTAGAAAAAAACTGTCGATAAAGCAGCTTGCTTAGATTGTTAAAATTAACAGATTGCAGAACCTAAAACTATTCTAAGTCACTGATTTATAGAAATTCTCAAAATCAGTATGTTATTTTGTAAAAAACAAAAAAATAACAATAGTAGATAAGTACCAGATTAGCAATTACTGATGAGGGAGACCACCAGCGGCAGCTAAGGTGCCATTGGTACAATCTTCTCCTTCTTGTTCGTTTTGCATAGAATAGTTAATATACAAAAATAATGAAATCTAACTCATCCTATACCTAAAACTTGACAAAAACCAATGAAACTGAAAAGTAAACTTAATAAGTGAAAGCAACACTTGGAAAGACAACAAGGGCTCGTTGGAGCTACATGTGTAGCTGACAGGTCCTCTTGCAAGAAGTTCATAGGTCTGCAATAACCAAAAAGTAAACCTATGAAAACAAGTAATGAACCAAGAGAAGTAAGCTGAAAAACATAAAGACAATAGAAATAAGCTAGAGTCTAGACTCGAACCCTAGAAGAAGATATAAGAAAAAGAACATCCACTGGTTTGGTGCTCCGATGCTAGTAGATAAGACATGATTCCTATAGTATGCAGCTCGGTAGCTCGATGTTCCTGACAAGTCAAACACCATAGATGAGGTCCTTGCAGTCCCAACAACTCACATGTGAGAGGAGGGAGGGGGTGGGGGGGGGGGGGAGGGTGGAAAAGATGAGAGGTGAAGTGCTAACAATGTGAACCAGAGTTGCACATACAGAAGGGGCGATGTGAACCCAACTTTCACGTAAGGTTCTCCCCACCACCTATTGCAAATATGCAAAAACCAACACCCAAAATAAAGAAAAATACACCGGAGATAAAACAAAAAACAAAAAAGAAAAACTTTCTTAGTAAAAGAATAACTTGATGTTGAGAACCATCTTTCACCAACCCTGAGGAAGGGAAAAAGAAGACCTAGAGCTTTATCCAAAGATAACATTTTTCCTCAAAGGCACCTCTTTGTTATGGGAGAAAATTCATAATTAATTTTCACTTTACACAAAGCACCTCACAAAAATTCAAAAATTGGTCAAAACATCAAAATTTTACCATATATGATTCTACCCTACATTGAACCAAGTTTTGGGCTATATTACATACGGAATCTTCAATGCATATGGACTTAGTGCTTAATTCAAGACTTAGATCTGATTCTGGATCTATTTTGGCTCCTTATATTTAGAGTTGGGTCCAGATCTCTTATGCTGCTGTTTCATTGTACCAAATATGCAACGTTTCTCCCAATTTAGCCTTATTTTACATAATTAAAAGAAGTTCTTATTAACAAAAGCAATGTTGCTTTTAACAATTAAAACATGGACGAATTCATTCTAAATGATATAAAATTGTGATGTACTTTGTGCATTATAAATATTACCATGCTTAAACATTGCTCGTCCTCGAGCATGAAGAAAAGTAAAAAAAAAAAGAAGCAAATAATGCAAGAAGGCAAACTAAATGAAAAATATCTAATGTACAAAGACCTAACTAGCATAACTCACTCTCATAGGAACCCGTTAGCCTGCGACTAACAGAGAAAAGCAACTCACGCACTCTGTTCCAGTGAAAGCCAGCTTCCACTGAAATCTCTAATATTTCATTGATGATTAGGTTTAACGCACTAACAAACTTATACACTTCAACTCTTTAGATTGGGGTGGGTTTATTATCCCTAATATCCACCCAATCTGTCATTCTACTGAATTATACTGAAATGGATCCTTGCTTGACCCACAAGGTCCAATCCCTAACAATACTCCCCCTTTACAAGACACCTTGTCCTCAAGGTGTAAATTCTGGAAAACGAGACTGTATGTCTTCTACTAACTCCCAGGATGCTGGCGGTCCTCATAAGTGTTCCACTCGATGAGCCATTAAGTCTGTAGCTGCTTCCCCTATCTTACCCTTCAAGTTCCCAACATAAGGTAGGGATATAGGGCTGCTCGTTCAGTTAGTTCAGGAGCAGCTCTGGTCTCCATGCTTATGGGTGGATTGAAGCAAGGTCTCAACTTTGAAATGTGAAACACTAGACAGATTAAATTCCCCGTAGGCATCTCAAGTTCATAGGCCACAGAACCTATCCTCATTTTAATTTGGTATGGGCCAACAAACCTTGGTGCGAGCTTGCCACTGACCTTCTTCACTGCTGAGCTCATTCCATGGATAGGGCGGCGAAGCAAGACCCATTCTCCTTCCTTCAACTGAAAATCTCGGTGCCTCCTGTTATACTGTATCACCATGTGGTTTCGGGCGGTAGCTAAGTGCTGTTTGAGATCTTTGAGGACTGCATCCCTGCACCACGACTGAACATCTACATCTTCCTCCCTTGTTGTTCCTGGTTGGTATCTTCTTAGATCAGGAGGGGGGAATTCATAGACAGCTTCGAAGGGCATGATCCCTGTAGAAGAGTGCCAACTAGTGTTGTAAGCATATTCAGCCCAAGTCAGATAGTTTGCCCATAGTTTTGGACGTTGTCTGGGGAAGCATCTGAGGTAAGTTTCAAAACTTTTGTTCACTATCTCTGTCTGCCCATCCGATTGCAGGTGATAGGCTGACATCTGCAGTTAAAGCCTTGAAGTTGGAAGTATTTATTTCAAAATGAGATCAGAAAAAGGGAGTCTCAATCACTGATTATTGTCCGAGGCATACCATGGAGTTTTCCCATGTAGTCATGGAAAGCTCTAGCCACTGTTTTTGCTGAAAAATGGTGGGCTAATGCTATGAAATGGGCATGCTTGGATAGACAATTTACCACCACCAAAATGGCTGACTTCCCCTAGATTTGGGCAGCCCTTCCATGAAATCCATGGAAATATCCTCCCAAATATGGTCTGGGATAGGAACTGGCTGTAGTAACCCTGTGGGTTTCCTCATTTCTTGCTTGTTTTGTTGGTAGACTTGGCACCTCCTCACATAGTCTGTGATCGACCTCTTCATCCCAGGGCAATAGAATGAGGATCACATCCTCCTATATGTCCTTTCCACTCCCTCATGGCTTGCTGCCTTGGAGTTATGCTGAAGGAGTGTCTCCCTCAGCTCTAATTCGGAAGGTATAAATACCCTTCTGTGGTAGTACATGTATGGTTCTCACCACACGTACCCATAGCATGTGGTCTGGGTGCTGCTTATGCTCCTCTTAATGTCTTGTATATAGAGGCTGCTGCCTGATGCACCTGTTTAATCCTGTCCTACAACTCTATCTGCACCTGAGAGAAGGTCACTAGGGTCATTAAAAACTCACCCAACTGATGACTAGTGCATGACAGTCCGTCCGCCACTGGGTTTTCCTTCCCTTTTCAAAACTGTAATTCGAAGTCAAATCCCATGAGTTTAATAATCCAACGTTCTAAGATTGGGGACAAGGATTGCTACTGCAAGCAATATTTGAGGCTGCGGTGGTTAGTTACCACAATCAATCGACAGTCCATCAAATATTGTTTACATTGCAAGACTGCAAGAACGATGGCCATCAATTCTCGTTCATAGGATGATCTTTCTTTAAATCAAGGCCCCAACATTTTTCTCAAAAGGGTTATGGGTAACTGTTCTTGGATGAGGATAGCTCCAACTCCTGGCCTAATGCGTCGGTTTCCACCACAAAAGGAAGATTGAAGTCGGGCATCCTTAGAACAGGTGTAGTCATGATGTCCTGTATCAACCTTTCAAATGCTTCCTCCTTCTGTCCTTCCCATTTGAACCTGTCCCTCCTTATCAGCTCCACCAGTGGTGCAGCAATCCAGTCATAACCTTGCATGAATTTACGGTAGTAACCTGCAAGGCCCAAAAACGAGCATAGCTCCTCGACTGATTTTGGAGGTTTCCATCTTTGTACGGTCTCCACCTTATCCCCTTTTCTCTCGACCTTTCCTTGACTGATTACATGCCCCAAATATGCAATCTGGCCTGTTTCGAAGATGCACTTAGCCCTTTTTGCATGCAATTGGTGCTGTTGCAGCATGGACAAAATCATCGTAAGTGCCTCAAATGCTCCTCAAAATCATCGTAAGTGCCTCAAATGCTCCTCAAAATCATCGTAAGTGCCTCAAATGCTCCTCTTCGCCTGCACTATAAACTAGGATATCATTGAAAAATACCAACACAAATTGGGGAGGAATGGTCTGAACACGTCATTCATCAATAATTGGAAGGTGGTTGGGGCATTAGTCAGCCCGAAGGGCATGACTTTGAACTCATACAGTCCCTCATGAGTTCTAAATGTTGTCTTGGGGATGTCTGTGGGATTCACTCTTATTTGGTGATAGCCTACTCGAAGATCCAGCTTTGAAAAATAGATGGCCCCATGTAATTCATCCAAAAGGTCTTCAATTATAAGAATAGGGTAGCAGCTTTTTACCGTGATAGCATTGAGGGCTCAATAATCCACACAAAACCTCCAACTTCTGTCTTTTTCTTGACTAGCAGTGCAGGGGACACAAAAGGGCTGTGACTCAACTGGATGATGCCATCCTTAAGCATTTCTCACACCATTTTCTCCAGGTTTTCCTTTTGATAATGGTTGTACCTGTAGGGGTGTAGTTTTATGGCCTTGGCTCCTGGCTATAACTCGATGTCGCGATCACTTACTCTTGCTGGCAGTAGCCCTCTCGGTGCTTCAAATACACTACTGAACTCCTTTAGCTCCTTTAGGTGATTGGGGTTGATACAGCCTTGCCCTCAACGACATTTTTCTGCATCAGCTGGTTCTTGAACAGACACTACCAACAGCATTAGGGATGCAACCTTACCTTTGAATAGTTTGGCATCAGTTGTTCCTCATTCGGCTTCTTAACAGGAGCAGTTAGAGTCTGTCTGCTCCCTCCATTTTGAGCAAAATGCATCCGCATACCTACAAAGTCCCACACCACTTCACCCAGGCTCCGCAACCATTGGATCCCTAACACCAAATCGGCTCCCGCCATGGCCAAGGTGAACAGTTCAACTGGAAACTTGTGACCCTGAATTTCCAGCGTTTCAAGTAAACACCTGCCATTGCATTTCAGCGTGCTTCCGTCTCCCACCACCACGATGAACATGGGCTGCTGCTTGATGGCGCAACCTAAGGCTTTAGCTGTCTTTTTTGCAATGAAATTGTAGGTGATGTTCGTGTCCACCAGCACACAGTTTCTATGTTTTCTCAATAATCCTTCAACTCGCATTAACTGAAGCACTTCATCCTAGCACGTATAGAGAAATTGCTGGTGGTAGACTGGCTGCAGGCTCCCAACGTCAGTGTCTCTTCCTTCGGTGCAGTGACATCTTCCCACCCGGTGGCTCATCTTCTTCATCCACCAAGTACATATGTAGTTTCCTCGAATGTGCCACGGTGACCATATTTTATCGTAATGGAAACTGGTCCCTTTGTGTCGTTTATCCTTAATCTGCTCTAGTGTGAGGCGCCTAATGACATGTCGAGACATTGGATGCTGTTTTGCTTTGTGTGCTAGTGGAGGAACATTCTCAGCTTGTAATCCAAGGCTCTTGTTGCCTCTGTCGATACCCCATAGCCTGTTGCTTCCTCCGAGACGCCTGTGTTTCTCTTCCACTATTCACACTATCCCAAAACAGTCTGGAAGTGTGTGGGGTTTGGCAGCCTGCACTGCGATTCTAATTTCCTTTTTTAGACCACTAAGAATGCTCCCACAAGTGCTTCAGTCGGCCATCCTCTGCATTGGTACTCAAACAATCGATCCCTTCTGTTTGATTGTGGACAGTTTGACATTGTAGTCAAGAAACACCAACAATCCAAAATGTGAATTCATGGCATCGACTAGTCCATCTCATTCTGCCGTGTTGCATAACCAGTCACCTGTACCATTTGATAGCAGATCCATTGAAGTGGATGGCGGCGTGACCCAACCACTGCTCGCCGGTGATTCCCTGGCACTCGAAGAATTGCTTTGCCTTGAAGATCCAGCTCAGAGGGACATCCCTTGAGAATCAAGGGCCATCCTAGGTTGCTTCCAAGGCCCTACGTCTGTTCCTCTGCTTCTACCCATGAATTCAGAATCAGGTACTTCTTCCAATGGCAGAGGAGGAGGAGGAAAGGAAGGAGGGGGTCGAGGATCACGGAACTCACCATTAGCCATCTTTGTTCACTCAGTATTGGGTGACCCCAATCCACTACTCGGCTGAAGCATATCCTTGACCATCATCACCAAGGCATGCTGATCAGCCTTGAAAGCGTGTATCCAAGCTTCTGCCTCCTGGTTCTGGTTTTCGACAGCGTGCAGTCACTGATTCATCAACACCATAGATTCCTCCATACGCTCCCAGTGTGCCTCCACCGCTGCCATGACATCCTTTGTTGTCACCTTGTTGGGGTTGGCCATGGCTCTGATACCAATGTTAGCATGCATCTAACTGAGAAAAGCAACTCACGTACTCTGTTCTGGTGAAAGCCCATCCTCCAATGAAATCTCCAATATTTCATTGATGATTAGGTTTAATGCACTCACAAACTTATACATTTCGTCTCTTTAGATTGGGTGTGTTTATCATCCCTCATATCCACCCAATCTGTGACTCTATTGAAACGGATCCTTGGTTGACCCACAAGGTCCAGTCCCTAACAGAACCATATCTCCATTTAGCATATGCAACCAGTTCTTTAATCCCATAGTTTTCACCTTAGTGGATGAGTAAGGTATTGTGAGAGTTTCCAGTGATATTACCAACAAACATAAGTGTCATGCATTTATAAATTTTCTGACATCATCAGACATATAGAAAAATTGATTTTAACTACATGCATACGTAAAAAATGACATGTACCATGGCAAATTTTTTTTTTAAATTAACTTTAAAACTCATTACTATTTATGTTTCATTCTCAAAAATTCAGATATACTCATGTTCTATCTCTTATTCCACTCATGCATCACATAGTCTTTTTTTGTAGTATTTTTTTTTCACCTTTTTTAAGCCAAATATATGAACGATCATTCACCTTGATCAAAATATATTCTCACCTTGAATTTCCTTAACAAGCTAGTATGAAGTTACATCACTTTGGTAGTCGTGTGTAGCAGTGTCTTCAACAATGTTGTGCCTATTGGACCTTCTATTAGGTCTGTGTAGCGAGCTTTGGGCCAGCAGTTCCCAAAGTAGTTAGCCTTAGGGTATCAGGTGTAGAATACTTTTTGAAGTTATTTGCTCCAACTTAGAAGGCTTTGAGACACAACACAACTTATACAAACATTCATATCCATTTTCTTCATATTTCAGGAACATGTCATATCAGCTTCATTCACCTACTCAAGGATATAGATAGCAAAACAACTATACTCACCCTGAACTCAGACTTTTAACAATATTTTTTTATACTATTTTTTGAATAAGGAGAACAGAAAGGTAATTTGGCATTGAAAATCAAATAATCATATATTCTTTAAATTTCATGTAAACAAACCACTTATTTCAAAGTAATTTTGAAAAAAAATAACATAGGGCTTAATATTCTTAAAACATGTCAAATTCTATAAATATGTCAAATTCTATAAATAACAATCCGTAGAAAGTGAAGAATCAATTACTAGATAGCCTAAATCTTGTGCATTTTAACAAAATTTACATGGATAACAGTTTGGATACCACCCTTTCCACCTGCTTAGAATGTTGTTGTCCCCACCAACCCCGTTCTCATGCTTATGACATGACTATACATGGAAGGAGATGCTGACAAACAAAAGAAGACATGGGAAGAAGGAATGATACAACATGATGTAGTGAAACTTTCTTCAAAATTCTCCATGAAGTCCTCAATTTTCTGCTTGAAAATTCTTGAATGAGTTCACGTGTGTTCTAACAAGTACTTATGTTGTGAACATGCAAAGGGTTGAATGCGCACTGATTTAGGCTAGGCATGGTGGCTGTCACGGGCCGACTCCTTCGGCCCATGCGGCGCGGCAAACTCTCGCCAGTAAGCCGCAAGCCTTCACCTTCGTTCAAGTGGGCGCAGATCACTTGAACGCTTTCTCAAAAACAAAGACACAAAATACACAAGAATGTCAAAAGAAAACTCGCAATATATTCACTTTAACAAGATGAGTACATCACGAGGGAAGCAAGTAAGCTTTTCACTTTACTTACAAAGGTTGGCCGAAGCCGCTTACAAAGTTCCCAAGCCGACCAACCAAAGCTAGGAACCCCAATCTATACACTAGCAAAGGACCTTGGGACGGTGCTCCTACACAGATGAACACTCAAGCTTACACCAAGGCCCAAACATACACAAAGGAAATCAACTAAAACAAAAACAAAGACTGTACAACCCTAACACAGGGGAACAGGCTCCCCCCTTCAAAACAAGCGCCGTCCTCGGCGCTATCTGCTGTGATAGGTCTTCACGTCCAACGGGTAGCACTGCTTCATGCAAAGCGCATACTCCCACGTTGGGTCTTGCTCGCCTATCCACTTTACTTGGTATTTCTTCGGCTCCCCTCGAGAGTTTGCTTTTTGCCGAAGAATCTTCTCCACCCGCCGATCTGTTGCTTGTTTGGTCGGCGATACTCGCTGCACGGTGAGGTCTCGTTCTGGGAGGCTTCTGTTAGAGTCTCCACCCTGTCTTTGTTGAAGAGTGGATACTACCACGGCCTTACCTTTATCCTTCCTTGTTGGGACGGTTGGGACCATGCAAGGGTGCCTCTCGTCCATGATACTTACACTGCGTAAGTGCGGCATCGGTACCATCTTTGATGCGCAGAGGAACTCCATGCCTAGAATCATCTGGAAATCATCTGTCTGAACCACCGAGAAGTTGGCCCTTCCCGACCAACCCTCAATCTTCACAACTGCATCTCGGACTATGGCGTAGATCGGTCTTGCCTCTAAGTTCACTGCCTTCACGCGTGACTCCCCCTTTCCTCGGGTGAGGCCCAATCTCCCGACTTCCTCCTCCGAAATAAAATTGTGCATGGCTCCCGTGTCTACCATGGCGATGGTAGGTTTTCCGTTCACGAGAATCTCTATGCACATGAGCTCCGTTGAAGGTGTCATTGTCACCTTCGTTTCCTCCTTTTTTGTCAAGGCGTGAAGAAGTTGAAGTGCCCTAATTCTGGGCTCTTCCACATCTCCACCTTGTAGCGCATTTGCAGATGACCTTGAAGTGCTTGCCTCTATAGCCCTCGCAGCATAGGCCTGCCCTGTTGGCCTTACTCGCTTTGGGCAGACGCGTGCCTCATGCCTTTCCCCACAAACCCAACAAGTTACTTCTCTTGGTGGCCCATTGTAATCCCTGTGAAAGAATTGCCTTCCCCCAGTTTGCCTCTGAAATGACGATCCACTTCTGTCTCGTCGCTCCTCCTTACCGTTGTGGTCGGACTCCCTTGTAGGCTTGAAGGTCTCAGTGTAGCTTTTGCGTTGGGTATCTGCCAAGCGTTCGGCTGCCACATATGCTTGCTCCAAAGTCTTTGGGTCTGATCTCTCCACATCGGCTTGGGCCCAAGATTGGAGCCCTATGATGAACCAGTTAAGCTTATCCTTTTCTAGCATCTTAGGTACATCCAACATGAGCTTTTGATAGGCTCTAACATATTCCCGCAAGGAACCTGTCTGTCTCAGGTTCGCTACCATCCGGTAAGTCTGTCTCTCGGCATCCACCGGCATGAAGTACCCCTTCAACTGTTTACGGAAGTCGTCAAAGGTAGCAATCATGCAATCGCCATTCTCAACGTCAAATATCTTCCGCCTCCACCAAGCTACAGCATCTCCCTCTAACAACATCGCTGTGGTCTTGATCTTCAAGTCCTCCTCTACTACGTTTTGCAAGTCCAGGTAGTAGTCCACTTGAAATAGAAAGTTGTCGATCGCCCTCGCATCCCGGCTACCACTGTACTTCGCCGGACGTTGAACGTCGACCCTACTGGTCCTCTCATGACTACTGCTGGATGAGCTAATACGTAGCAGTCTCTGATTTGAAGCCCGAAGTTCAGCAACTTCGTCCTGCAAGGTCTTCACCAAGTCAGAGAGTGAACGGTTCAAGGCCACTGACTCGGCCATTTGTTCCTGCATCAACTTCATCTCCTCCTTGAATCCCTCAAAGGTCTCGTTGGCAAAGCCGAGGGCTTCCTTATGGGTGGCCACATCTACGACCAACCTATTCACTCTCTCTTTCAGGTTTCCCTGGCCATGGGCTGGGCTCGCCTCCTCTGGGCGGGCCGGCTCCTTGCCTTTGACACCTCGTAGATTGTATTGTGATGCCATGACGTTCTCCTCAACAACAGCAAGTCGGCGCGATGATCTACACTGACTCTCCGATCGCTTCCCCAGATTGACCTGAATCTGGGCTTTAATACCAGTTGTCACGGGCCGACTCCTTCGGCCCGTGCGGCGCGACAAACTCTCGCCAGTAAGCCGCAAGCCTTCACCTTCGTTCAAGTGGGCGCAGATCACTTGAACGCTTTCTCAAAAACAAAGACACAAAATACACAAGAGTGTCGAAAGAAAACTCGCAATATATTCACTTTAACAAGATGAGTACATCACGAGGGAAGCAAGTAAGCTTTTCACTTTACTTACAAAGGTTGGCCGAAGCCGCTTACAAAGTTCCCAAGCCGACCAACCAAAGCTAGGAACCCCAATCTATACAATAGCAAAGGACCTTGGGACGGTGCTCCTACACAGATGAACACTCAAGCTTACACCAAGGCTCAAACATACACAAAGGAAATCAACAAAAACAAAAACAAAGACTGTACAACCCTGACACAGGGGAACAGTGGCAATAGGCATCACTATCATGCATTGGGCTGGCCTGACCAGCTGCAGGGGCTGGTCAGGCTCAAGCGGCTCCTCCTATCTGCATGGCTGGAGTATGCATGAATGTGCACTGATTTAGGCTGACCTCCTGAGAGTTTGTATGGTTGGGTGTGGGGCCCACATTAACTCCTTCCCCTTAGATGGTTCTTGTCTGCAAGATCAGCCAATTAGAAACCTATTAAGGAAAAAATCCTCATCTTTGCATGTTATTCCTATTTCCTCGTCATCCCATTGGTCCAAGAGTAGGTGCAACAGAAGGCCCCCTCATCGGGCTTACTTTATTTTCATGATTTGGGTTGGTAATGGATTCATCCCATTGAGCATCATCATCTTTAGATGAGGGTGAAATAAAGAAAGGTTTCAATCGAGAAATATGGAAGACCAGATGGACTTGTGCATTGTCAAGTAGGCCCAACTGATAGGCTATCTTTCGTTTGAGTTCAAGGACTTTAAAATGACCAAGATAGTGAGGGAGAAGCTTAGAATAGGCTTGGCCAAGTAGGGTTTTTTGGTCTCTCATGAGTCTTTGGAGGAGTACCCAGTCACCCACTTTGAATGATCTTTCCTTTATGTTTTTGTTATGCTGTTGTTTCCTTCTATTTTGAGCTAATTGCAATATTCTTTTTTACAATTCTTATTCTTTTTCAATTTTTTGTCCACATTGGGATCTTTCTGACACATTTTTTATATTGCAAAAAAGATGAAGTTGTGTAACCATATACTACCTTAAAAGGGTCATATCAATGGTGCAGTGGTGACTTGAATTGTAGGACCACTTGCCCCAGAACAAATGTTTGGACCAACTTTTTGGCTGAGGATTTGCAAGGTGTCATAAGAAGGTCTCAAGTGTTTTGTTGACCACCTCAGTCTGGCCATCAGATGGTATGAAGGTCTCAAGTGTCCCATTGACCACCTCAGTCTGACCATCAGTTTGGGGATAGTATGCTGTATTGAAACATAGTTTTGTCCCCATCACTTTAAAGTACTCTTTTAAAAAGTTGCTTAGGAAGTGAGTTTCTCTATCATTGATTATGATTTTTAGGACCAAATGGAGCTTTCCTATATGCTCATGAAAAATTTCTACTACTGAAGGAGTAGAGAAGGTTCTACAAAAAAACAACAAAATGACCATATTTGGTCAGACAATCTACCACAACCAAATAGTCTATGTGCCTTTGGAATTGTATAAGGCCTCAATGAAATTTATGGATATGTTCTCCTAAGCCTTGTCTGGCATGGGTAATGGGTTTAGATGACCCTAAGATGGATGCTCTCATATTTATTCTTTTGGCAAGGAGCCCAGACCACACATAGGTTACCTTTGCTTTCATGCCCTTCCAATAGAATAATTCCTTAAGTCTACATAGGATCTAATAGACACCTTCATGCCCGGATAGTAGAATGCCTTCCAATAGAATGATTCCTTAAATCTCTATAGGGTATTATGGCCACCTTCATGCCTGGATAATAGAGTGTCATAGAAATGATAGAAGAGATCTGGAATAAGTCCAAAATGAATAGGCAGCCATGCTTTATTATTTTAATAAATAACCCCATTCCTAAGCGTATATGTAGGACAAGGAGTCTACAAGGAGGTTGGTGATAACACAGGATATTTCTTCATCTAAGAATTAATCTTCTCTATTTTTGGCCATAGGTCAAAAGAAATTTGAGATAGTGTACATAGAACGGTTCCCTCCTATTGGTCCTCATCTTGCACTGAGATGACATCTACACAATGTTCTCTAGGATTTTTTGTATTGGATTTTGAAATAGTCTATAATATTGGCTAACTACTTTCGCTGCATGGGGATGGTAATCTTCTACCAGGTAAGTTACTTCAAACTTTGACGATCAGTCTGAATAATTAATGTTTTCCTAAAATGTAGGGGCCCCATTTATCCAATGCAGTGACTATGCCTAAAATCTCCTTATCATAGGTAGACAACAGCTTGACTCAGGAAGTAAGGGACTTGCTGATGAATGCTATAGGATGGCCCTCCCAGGTCAAACCTGCTCCAATGCCTATGTCACTGGCATCAGTCTTAATTACAATCTTTTTGGTGAAATCTGGCAAAGCGAATACTGGTGCACCCATCATGGCTTTCTTCAGTTGACTGAAAGTGTCAGTAGATTTTTTGGTCCATAAAAGAGTTTTTTTTTTTTTATTTTGTCAAAAGCTTGGGAAATGAGGTTGCAATGAGTTCATTGTGGTTGATGAACTTTCAATAATACCCAATGAGGCTATTGCTCCATGGCTTGAAGGTTCCCTAGATCAGCATTGACTTCTTTGAATATGATAATGTAGCCTAAGTAAGCCATCTTCTTGACTAAAAACACATTTTGACTTCTTTGAAAATAGGTGGTGTTCTTGGAGCATTTTCAAAACAATTTTCATATGGTCAAAGTGGTCAGACTATGTTTTGGAATAAATTAAGAAAAATACTACGACAAATATATTGAAATACAGACGTAAAATATCATTCATGACCCTCTAAAATATTGCAGGGGTATTAGTCAACCCAAATGGCATGACAAAAAACTCATAGTTGACATCATGAGTTTGAAATATAGTTTTCTCTATATCTTGCTAGGTCATTTGGTTCCAGTGGTAATTGGACCTCAGATCCAACTTTGTGAAAAAGAGAGCTCTAAGCAATCCGTCAAGCAACTCATCTATGATTGAGATTGGATGCTTATCCTTGATGGTGGAATCATTCAAGGCTCAATATTCCATACAAAAGCTTCAAGATTTGTTCTTCTTCTTAACCAACAGTACTAGAAAAGAAAAGAGACTATAACATGGATGGATGATTTCAATCTCTATCATCTCCTTCATCACTCTCTCAATTTCATTTTTTTGGATGTAGGTAGATCTGTACGGTCTAACATTGACCATTTTGGCCCTATCCTTGATAATAATGTGGTGCTTTGGGAGCGTGGAGGTGGTGGACCTTTAGGGTTTTAGGAAATGGACTGGCATTTACCCAACTCTTTTCAAATCTAGTGAAATGCCAGTTTATGCTAAAGAAAGTGTAAAAAATAAGCATTCTTGTCCTTCTATTTGCAAAATTTTGAAGGCTTATTTTGAAGAAATGTGTCTTGGTGGGTTTGGAACTTTTAAAATGGTGGTCTTACCTTCAATCAGGAAGGTCATGGTCATTTTGTTAAAGTCTCAAGTCACTTGACCTAAATTTTGAAGCAAGTGCATTCCCAAGACTACGTCAACTCCCTTGATTGACAACACATATAAGCAACTTCAAAACTAGCTTTTTGATCTGATGTTTGATATCTCGGCACATGAGGAGCAATAGAGTGTTATCCCATTGGCAACCACACATCAAAAGGTGGTTGTTCTTTCAAAGGATATCCTAGGGTTGTGCTACATCTTTATTGATAAAATTGTTTGTGGACCTTATGTGAACATGAGCACTCATCTCTTTGTTTCCTACCATACCCTTAACTCTCATGGAATTTGGGATGCCGTCCCTTGCACAAGTGTGATAAGAGACATTTATGGTTCCTTCATTTTCAAGTCCGTTGATAGTTGCCTTCACTTCAATGGACATTGGTTCTTTAGATGCTGTGGATTCTTATTCATCTGAGGTCTCTTCCTCATTATCAATTACTAAAAATACCTTCATGATTTTACACTTCTTTGTCAAAGGAAAGAGTGGCCTAGAAAAGGCCCCTCTTCCCTTTGTTGGTTGGTGATCTACTCAATTGTAGGCACATTCGGTTTAAGTGGTTCCTTTTTATGGGGCTTGTTTTTTGTTGCAGTTGTGCTTGGAAGGGATGATGGGAGGAGGTTTGGATGGGTTAGGTTTGTCATGCCTCTCTTGTATGGAGGCTTCCAGTATGCTCAAAGTTTCCTGTGTTTTCTTCGTTCACTTGGCCTATCCTCATGCACTCGGATAGGAATTGCGGTTGGGCAGCCATGGCTTCAATTTTGATATCCTCATGTAGTCGTATAATAAAAGATCCCATCGTGGTCTTGCCAGGGACATCTTCAATTATTATGCTCAAATCCCCAAATTTAGTAATGTATTCATTAAGGCTACCTGATTGTTTAAGGTTTTTGAGTTTTACCTCATAGTTTGTGAAGGTAGACTCCCCAAAATGGCTGATTCTTTCCTCAACTATTTCATCGATGTGAAAGACGAGTTGTTTTTGTTTTATCATCTATAACAATGCATGGCTTCACCTTCAAAATGTACAGAAGCTATAGATACAAAGTATTCAGTGACTACTTATTGTCAATCAAAATACTACTTTGTTTTGAAAACCCAATTTGACACATGGTTTGGTCAATGCAATCTAAACTCATGTCATTGGTTTGTGTGGTGAACGTAATCATGCCCAAAAGAGTGATAATGGTGGGAGGGTAGTGTGGGTCCTACATGATGCATGTAAATGTGAATGAGGTGAATCCTTGTCTCTCTTTTCATGGTCTGTATGGTTCTGATGGAGCTGATCTATTTCCGCATTTTGTTGCTCAAGTTTATTCATGGCTCCCTCAAAGTTGACTGCCATGTTGTTCACTTGAGTGGCCATACCCTGGACAGACTCATGAAGGGTGGTCGCATCTCCTTGCATGGTGTTGATGTGGCCATTGATGCCATTGACTTCCTCATCCATATTCTCTACACAATCAGTGTTGCGAGGTGTCATGCAACTAGTGGCATTGATGCCAGAACTGGTGTGATCTATTCATAAGTTCCTTAGTTGCACTCTATGTTAATAAAGTATATGCAAAAGTGTTCCATGTGGATAATTTTCAGAGCAAAGATTTCTAAATACAAGGCAACCCACCAACTATCAAGGAAATGATACAATGCACGCTCTTTTGAAATGCAAGTCCTCAGTTGGCTAAATCATACGAGAAGAAGGGGAAAGCAAACTGGGAAGGAGAAACACAAGCAAGAAAGACAGATATTTGCATGGAAAGAGGAGGCTGGAGCTGGCTAGATAGACCGTGACCAAGGGCCGAGACTGGCAGTGCAGTCAGAGGCTGAGAGTCAAGGCTGTCTGGACAAACAGAGGTCGAGGGTCCAAACTAGCATGGTAGCCAGCAGCTAAAGGCCGAAGGAGACAGTGGATATGGAAGTCAGCAGCAATGGTGATCGGTGGTGGCAAAACCAAGGGCAACAAAGGGCAGAAAATCGGCTACAGAGGTTGTCGCGTTGTCGGCAGTATGTGGTGTTGTGGCAGGTCAGCGGCAGAAGTGGCAGGTGATAGAAGAGTGGTATAGAGAGAGATGGTCGCCCTACCTTGTGTTGGCCGGTCGAAAAGTTAGTAGTTGCGGTGGCTGGTCAAAGCTACAATAGTGGTGGAGCTATTCAGGGAGATCTTGCCACCGGTGAGGTGCCTATGGACCGCAATGGTGTAGCTTCCATCGGTTCACTAGAGAGCTTGTTGTAAGAGTGAGCTATCAGATTTGTTAGAATAGTGGCTCTTTCCTGTAGGAGAGCTCTACCAGTGGGTGATAGAGATGCTACTGGGGACTGATGGTGGCGGCAGCAATGGCTAGATGCTCTTGGGATTGGGTGCGATTGTCAGGTTCTAGTTACATTCTCTTTTACTCAGTCAACACAGTCCATGACACAAAACGAGATGCATCAGCTCAGTCATACGTGCCTTCAAATACACATTAAAGAAGATAGAGAAAATTAGGTATGCAAATAGACATGATGCTCAGGTAGAGTTGAGGTGGCATTGACCGGGTGTGGACCGTTGAGGCAGTGGCCTAGATGGAGGGTGTGAAGGATGACTAGGCACCAAGCTGGAGCCCGCCCAAGTTGTGGATTGGACATGGGCCAAAAAACTCGTAAAAATGATTGTCTACAAAAAAAATGAAAAATCTTTGAATTTGGCTCCAAAGTGTACAAAACAGAATTTTTGTTTCTACAGAGCGGAAACAAGGAGTTATTAAAAATCCAATCTCTTATTTTCTACAATTTAAACAATTCTGCAACTTTCAGGGCATTTTCTAGAAGTGTTTATAAAATTCTGTTTGAAAAATGACCCAAAAGTCCAATTTTAACTATTGAAATGGGTTTAGAAAGCTTCTATTCGGTTGTAGAGACAGAACTTCTCTGTTTTTGGTAGTTGTTACATAATAGGAAACTTTTTTGAACAGATTTTGCTTAAACAGCTTTTGGTCTTTGCTTAGAGATGATGGGAGATGCTTAGACTAAAAGTCAAAAGCTTCAACTACATTTAACCTTCATAAAGCATTGTTCGATGGCAATGGCACCAAAAATTTGATGCACATTTTTCTTGAATATCTCTAGAAAATAACGAATTATTCAAAAGCAAATAGAGACGTGCATCAAAGTACAGATTCTAACTATTTGCCAAATTAGTGAGTATGCGTCGATCCACAAGGAACAAGGCTTCATTTGAATTCCACTAATACCAAGAATAAAAACTTTATAATCAATGGAACTGAGTGTTCACAAAGATGGAATCAAGTCGATACGTGAACCATGCAATCAAACTAGACTAACAAGAGGTGATCATCTATAGCTAAATCCTAAACTAATGTTAAATTCTATTTAGGCTTGAACTCCAACGTAGGAGCTTCAATCCCAAATTTGAAGCACTGAATCATAGTATGACCTAAAGACAAGATAAAGCAATAGTTAGGATAACTAATAAAGTGAATAAACCTATATAAACTATCAGGATACACACCGTTCCTTCTGAATACATAAAAAGTCATAAAGTGAACTCCAAGGCAAGGGCTCCAACTCGAAAAATTGATGCACCAAACCATAATAAAACCTCAAAACAAGATAAAATAATAGTCACAATAAACTACTACAAGGTCTGATAACAAAATTAAATGATGATTAAAATACACCTAAAAAGACACTAACTTATGAAAACACCTTTAAACTGAAGTAAAGTCATGCACATCAAAGGCCTAGCTCTCTGACCTACATGACAAAAGTGCAAAGTATTGCTAAAAATAACTAAAATTTCCCTCTAAATGCAATTTATAATTTTTAGGGCAGATTATGTAATTTGCCTAAAACAGAGGGTTAGAAGTGTGGAAAACCAGTGAGAAGGAATTTCTGTGAATGCTAAACTTTAGGAAACAGCTGCATTTTACAGAACTTGAAAGTTCTAAAGATATTTGCAAGAACAAGAAAAATATAATTTTGTAATTTTCTGTAAACCACAGTGCAAAATGAGCATTAAGTCCATATTAAATGACATCAAATTTTCATCAAAATTGATTTGTATAAGACACATATTGACCTGGCTGCATTTAAAATTTCAACCTGAAAGTCCCTCATTTGCCGTATGGAAATATATTCTGAACTCAATGTAGCACTCTAGTTAAGCAGAGTTTTGCAAATAACATATTCAAATTAAAACCACATAATAAAGGCCCTAAAAATCTATGATGAAACCAAATCATAATATAAAACCTACAACCAAAAATGTATTCTAAAGCATATGGATGCAAGAAAACATGACATATACATTAATATATCTAAGAAAATATAACTAAGCAATATTAAAAGAGCAAAATTCTTCAGCTAAAATTACTGTGCACTGAATGTATTTATGAAATGCTTGATCCGTGATGTCAGAAGCACGTTGTGATATCTAAGTACGTTTGAGACATGGACTGCATGATAAAAATGCGTAATTGATACATAAAGTGTGCATGAAACATAGCATCCCACATGATATTAATATAAGGCATGTATGTGATCTAATTTTTTTACTGTAGTAGATTGATAGATATTTTTGAGTGTAGTGCATCATCAACCTTTATCTTGATTGCATTAGCATGCTTGAAATTTGTCCTGTTGACCATTTAGGCTCTTAATTATGCAACATGTGAAGCCACACCAGCCTAATAAGTGATAAAAAAAGAAATGACACAACAGGCCCATTTTTGCCTACATTTCCCCAACATGTTTGCCCAAAACAGCTCATTCATGCACTGCAGTGTGGTTTATTACCTGTGAGAGTGGATTCAAAGGTGAAAGTTGACCAACTTCACTGTGAGCATTTTCAAAACGGCTTCACTTGCAGGTTAGTCAATGGGGGTCACGTGTGGTAGCATTGCATTTGGTCTCAATCAAACTTAAGTTGGAATACCAATTTTCGTAAGTTGTTTAAAGAAAGACTTGTACATGGGATATAAATTCAATGCACTAATAATAACAACCCAATAGAACTACAAGAATAAGGTTAATTAAGTTCCTAGTGATGCGACATGTGAAGCCAACAGTCTAACAAGTTATCAAAATAGAAATCAAGGAATAAGGCCATTTTCAACAGCATTTCCCTCATCTTTTTGCCTGCAATAGCACATCCGCGCACCATGGCTATGGCATGTCGCTGGCAAGGTAGTGAATGTGAAGGTGAAAGTTGGTAAACTTCACTGATCCTATTTAATTTGAGCATTTCTAGATGAGCCTCACATGTAGCTAAGCCGACCGGGGGTTATGTGTGGTAGCATTACCTCCACTCTCAATCATCCTTGAGTTGGAATACCAACTTTCATAAGTTTTCTAAAAGCATAATTTGTACATAGGATGTAAATTCAAGGATCTGGCAAGGCTTAATCCAATAGAAATTGTAGGAATGAGACCAATTAAGCTCATAATGATGCAGTGTGTGAAGTCACACTAGTCTAGCAAGTGAAAACAACAAAGTGAATGATGATACAAAGAAAGATAGTAGACGAAATAGGGTGGTTGCATATGTTGGTCAATTGATTACATTCTTCGACAGCAGTTGTCGATGATTGCCGGTGATGGGGTCAATGTAAAGGCCACCACTGGCCAACCTAACTAGTTTTACTTAATTTGACAGATGAGCGAGATGTGCATGTGCTGCCTAAGTGAAGGGGCATTGCCTCCAGTCCTAATTCAATATTGATTTGGTTCAAGACAACAATACACTTGTAGAATGAGAAAGTGATAGACAAGTGGCACTTATATCTTATTTTTCATCTATTCATACTGTTTATTTATGGTGGGCACTACCTAAGGATTTTCGTTTGTGTTACGTGACACTTTGTGTTTTGGCACTTCTTCTTTTGATGATTGATTTATTGTCTTTCTTTGTATCAACATTCACTATGTTGTTTTCACTGTGTTGTTGTCGATGGTGTTCATGATCGAGCATAAAGACTTAGAAAAAATATGGGTGTGTCACATTGTACAAAAGTTTCTTGCACACATCATTTTCTAACTCCCCTAGTTGTCTTGTTCTACATAGGAAGTTTGATTATGAGGAAGGAGTTTGAACCCAAGGATGATGTTTGAAGGGAGGGTGCTTCAAGCAAATGAATCGCCACTTGAATATGATGTGTGCACTGAACTAGATGGCTGTCACTTGGTGCGGAACTTGATCATCGAAGCCATGGGTGAGTATTTGATAAGAGGTATCTAGTGGTAGTATAAAAATGGCTCGTTTGCAGCCCCATATTGCTGATGATATCTTTGGATGGCCATACCCATCATACATTGTGTTTGACCTTACTCATTCCTTGATGCCTCAATCAACTGATCAACTGACCGTCTCTCTATGGTAAACACTATTGTGCATTACACTGCTTTAAGTGCTAAATGTGTTAGTCAATGTGATGTATATTTGTGTGATGCAGATATTGTTTCCTACATTATAGAGGGAGGCACAATATTGGGTCCTATGATTACATTCACATCACACTATTTACTAAGGTTTGCAGATGAAATACTTGCAAATAATCACATGATGTACAATTTTTTCCACACGAAGTAAAAGCACAATTTTTGGGATATCAGATATGTTCATGCACTTCAAACACCCATGAAAAATCATTCATGTGACTATGAGGTATTCATCGACAAATACATTGAGTCAAATGTTTAAAATTAACCCATGAATTTCACCCAAAGAGGATATACTTGTAATTTGGAGGGTGTTGTACACAACAATATAATGCCTGAGAGAAAGAGATGAAATAGGTTAACAACCTTGACAACATCTACAATGGCTACACAACTGTATAGCCCATGTGGAATCTTCCAATGCTAAAAAATTGTTGTGTAAAACTTAATTAGATTATGTATGGAATATATTACAAGATTATTGTGAAGAACACTGACAAATTTTTAAGAATGTCAAATGAATTAGACAAGTTCAATCAATGTGTCTCTCAAATAGCCACTTGCAAATGATACAACTAAAGAACACTCTCGCAATTGAAACTGTTGTAGGTCTTCATTGGTGAAAAGAAGACTTTTGTCATTACATTACCTCTTTTCACTAGTGATGAGAAGACTTTCGTAAGCGAAGATTGACAAAAGGTGTTCCACACATGTAAATACCAGCTACAAGCGCAATAAGCATTTGCTAGGAATGAAAAATGATTTGGCCAAACATGTATTGAAATACAATTCAAGATTGAAATAGTTATGCAAGGCACCCCTCAAATACCTAAAGGAAAGGGACAAAAGAGGTAAACAACCTTAGCAGCATCTATAATGATTGAGTACCTGCGTAACTCATATGTAATATTACAATCTAAAGAATTATGTTTTGCAACCTTGAATTAGATTCATGTATGGGTTATATTAGATTATTATAAAAGATATCCTATCATTTTTTTGGAATGCCAGATCAATTCGACAACTTCAATTGATGTGCCTTCCAAACAACCACATGCAAATGATACAACAAAAAACACTTTTACAATGAAACATTGTCTTTGCCAAAGAAAAGGAGGTCATATTTGTGCATTAGTGAGCATCCTAGAATGATATTTGCATAGGACAGCTACGAACCAATCACGGATCGAGACTATTCTCCATGATTTGGCTAAGTTTTGTATGATGTGATTGATATGTTTGATTGATATAAATGTTGCAACATTTTTTATGTGCATTGCCGTGGGCATGATTCAATCAAATGGATTGGAAGGGTAGATGTACCCGTAAAGTTATGACAGCTAAGTAAGAGTATTTATTTTATGTGTATCCCTCATCGGGAGGTGTCATGAAGTATGGGTGCATTCGTGAAGTGAACCAACCTCGTATGCTGGCCGATCATTTTGTGGATGTGTTCCCATAATGATAAGTTAAGAAAGAATAATTGATGCAAAGGTAGTACCATGCAACAATGTACCTGGGATATGCCCCCTATCGTCACTGGTCTCGCCTGCTCAGTGCGCAGGCGGTGCAAGACCCCAAGAAGGTTGAACAACTCTCCTTGAAATTCACACGTCCATGAATGATTGCTCTGTCAATGCAGCATGAACGGATCAATATCATTTCGGGCCACCATAGGAGTTGTCTCATGACTGTAGGTTGCCCATGGTGTGCACGCGCTTGTGTTTGCACCCGCGGGAGCTGTCCATTCACTAAAACAAATGTAAATAAAACAAGTGTGTATGAAGTGAATGTGCATGAAGTTAATGTGATTATTAAATGTGTTAATTGTAGTCATTGAGTGGTCCTTACATGCCGTGGTATATGTGAGAGACTACCATGACAAGTTATGCAATTGCATGCCATTATCATGATATGATAGTGTTACATTTTCATATATGTTACATCTTAGATTTGAGCCCTTATCTTAGAGTGTTAAGATTTATCTAGTTTGTTGTGACACTACAAAAGCTACGCATTCTGTTTACCTTTTCAGGTTTTGGCAGACCCAGAGCAACATGTTGATTAGATGACTTTGCTCACATCCTATTGGAGAGATTTTGAGTCTATTGTAGTGTCGGTGTGCCATGTTTTGGCCTCCATGATGTCTTCTGTTTGTTCGATTCAATGTTGTTGTTTGGGGTATTTTTGTCATATGTGTTATTGAAAAATATGAAGTGATTATGTATGAACTGAATTTACTACGTAATGAAATATTCACCCCATTATCTTTTGATGTGCATAGCTCATTTTGAATCATTGTGCCGTTGCACCTCGATGTTTTACATTTTAACAAAAAAAAAGGTTATTTGGGAGTAAAAAGGTTGGAGTGTGACAGCTTTAGTATTAGAGCTATAGAAAATCCCCCCTCTGGATGTGAGCTAACTATCTGCGAAGCCATGTTGCCCAGGTACGTGCTACTTCATTGAGCTCTTATTGTAGTTTTGGTTTTCAGTGTGCTCTATAAGTATAAGATAGATTGATGTTTTGATTATTATGGTGATGCATTTTATAAGTAGACTTGCAAGAGTTGTTTTAGACCTTGCATTAAAAATGAGGGTCTTGTTTGTACAAATGGAGTACCAATGTAGGGGTAAAAGCGAGGTAGGCCGGATACATAAGCGTAGAGAGAGCCAAGTTTAGCCCCTTTAGATGCAATATGTCAGGGCAACCGTTCACCGAGACTAGTGTGGGTGCCAAAACCCCACTGTTGTAGACCCCACCAGTGGATCAGCAGACTATACTGCTGACGACTTTGCAGACATTGACCTTCCAATAATAAAAGGAGACATACATCTCCTATAGGAGACACCACTGCGCCACCTAAGGAGAAGGCAACTTTGGTATTGTTTAAGCAATTTATGTCGACGCAGCCGCTTGTCTTTACTCAAGATAACAACCCAAATGTGGTAGAGGAGTGGATTGAAGAAGTAGAACACATCTTTGAGCCAGAAGGAGATAAAGTAAACTACAACTCGTACTTGTTGGAAGGTGATACGAAACAGTGGTGGCAATCAACTTGTGAGAATCAGTTAGCAGACTACCAATCAATTTCATGGAAGAAATTCAGAGGTTTGTTTATCAACGCTTACTTCTTAGCTCATGTTAGAAACAAAAAATTGCAAGAGTTCATTGAGTTGCAACAAAACCATATGTGCTTGGAGGAGTACATTACTAAGTATTGACACTTAGAGGTGTATTACCCACATCTCTACACCACAAATGGGGCCAGAGTAGATAAGTTTATGCATGGTTTGCATGATGAACTGTGAAGTAAGGTGATGTCTAGCAGACCTCACGATTTGGACGATGGCCACCATGGCTAGACGCATGGAGGAAGATTGGGCAAGGACACATGAGGACCATTACAAGAAGACGACTTATCACTCACATGGTGGGCAGATGTAGGCCAAGCATCACAACTTTGTAGGCATGGCAAAGCCTTATGGGAAGCATGATGATAGAGCATTCAGGTGGAACAGGCCTACCAGCAGTGACACCACACATGGGGCAGTGACTACTCCGACTCTACTAAAGTGCCCTACTTGCTCATGTGTGTACCCCGAGAAGTAGTGCTATTGGAAGACTGGAGCATGTTTACATTGTGGAAGGATAAGACACTTCATCAAAGATTGCCCCACAATGCGAGGAAAAGAGTTAGAAAAGCCTGAGGCCAGTCCTTCTAGTGCTCAAAAGCTGACTGGACGTGTTTATGCGACTACTGTGGAGGAGTTTCAGGCACACAATCTCATTGAAGGTACATTACTTGTTGGTTCTCACATTGCTAGATTGTTGTTTGATGTAGGGGTGTCTCATTCTTTCATATTTAGTCAATTTGCCATTTCACTAGAAGTGTAAGCTAGGATGATGTCGCATGTCTTAAAAGTGGTAAGCCCTATGCATGCTCAAGATTCGTGTAGCCCATATCTACCTGATGTAGATGTGGATCTCCATCAATGTCATTTACCTACATAGTTGGTGATCATAAGTCTTAGTGGGTTCGATGTTATTCTGGGCATGGATTGACTATATATGCATTATGCCAATTAGATTGTAAAAAAAAGCAGATATAGTTGTTGACTCATGATATGCGGCCAGTGGAATTCCAAGCTTGAAAAGCCAGTCAAATTGATAAGACAATGGTGTCTGCACTAAAGGCTAAACGATTGTTAGAAAAGGGGAGTGTTCCATTCTTGGTCAACGTGTTGACTAGTGAGACTAAACCGGTGAAGTTGAAGGATGTGGCCATCATGAGGGAGTACCCTGATGTGTTACATAAAAAGCTATTGAGTTTGCCTTTGACACGAAAAGTTGAGTTCAAGATAGAGTTGTTACCAGGGACAACTCCTATTTCTAAGGAACCCTATTTGATAATTTTTTCATAGAAATCTGGTGGACTGTTTTCAAAGCAGCTGTAAAGAATTTGTTGTTGTCATCCTCAAAGAACATATAGAACTGTAGCTGCTAATTGATGGCTGTTTTAAAGTTTATCTTGCAGAACCATCAAAGTTAGTATCTTTATTAAAAGCAGTGGAGAAGTTTCAACTTCTTTGGCTGGACCGTATCTTGATATGTACAATGCGATGGTTGTAAACTGTGGGTACAAGCCAAGTGCTAAAGCTTAGCAGAAATTGTTTGAAGGTCTGATTGCTATATTCTTGTTAATGATTTTCTATATCTCAATCTGTTTAAGAAGTATACTTATTCTTTCCCTTGCTGACACACTTAATGATGCTGATTATTCCTATCTAGAGTGCAAAGAAAAGTTAAATCCTATTACTAAAATATTTGCAAAGTGGCAGCAAGAACTGAGGCCCTTTTTTCTTTCAATTATAATTGTTATGGCTACACAGCTAGGTGGCCATGCACATTCAAAAATTACAGCAGCTGCCACCTAAATTAGCATCCTTCATTTGAGCTGTACGGCCATCCAACATCTCATAAATTCTTGAGCTGGATGCCTTGCATCAGCCACCATGAAATTCTAAAAAACTCCATGTCTGCATTGCCATCTCACTGTCCTTCATAGCGGCTTTGGCTCTCCATGCTTTAAACCATTTTATTGCTGTAGTATAAATATTTCCTAATTGAACTTTCGAAGCTATGTTTTCCACATCTAAAATAGCTAACTTCTTTGCAGCTCTTTCAGCCATGACCACATCCCTGAATTGCAAGTACCGGAGAGAGTTGCCCACATAGCAGGACCATGTTTGAGAGGGATCTTATTTATAAACTCTTCTGCTTCTATCAAATGCCTGTATCTTCCCAAGATATCAACTACACATGCATAGCTTTCCAATTTGCCTTAAAAATTTTTATTCATTACTATTGCTTGTGAACTATTGCACTTGTGTGATGCATTTGTCAATTTTTTGCCAATTCATCAGGTGTCTGCTTAAGATCCCCATGGTCTTTTTTGTTTAAATCCAAAAGATGGTAGTTTTGTTAGGTTTCAGCTTATGATCAGGTTTAGATGGGATTTGCATCTACCCTCCTAATTTTGGAAAAAGCACCTATTCTTTACAATGTTTACATTGTCATGACAGACTTCTTGTGGATACAAATATTGTATATATATATATATATATATATATATATATATAGTTTGTTAAAGAAGCAATAAGTTTTCTCATGTTGAAGAAAACTTATTTAATCAAGAGACTTTGTGTGTCTAGCGTTGTTTCACTTTTCAAGATTGAGTTCCTGGTATGTTGGACTTTTTTTCAGGTTCTTTGTTGTATAAAATTAAGCACATAACGACTATGATATCCATTTATTTTTTCAGGTTGCTAATTTTCATGAAAGACAACTATACATTAGGGTCTTCTTGATAGCAAGAGTGATGGATGTATATTTTAACTCTTATTCAAGTCCTCGGAAGTCTATGGTACCTGTTTTTTTTTTAATAGCAAGCTGGAAGAACCACTTCGCACACATCAGCCCTAGATCCTGAAGTATGTTGGTGAAATGAGTGAATCGAGATCATTCTAGTTAAGATTTTCAAATCTTTCCATGTGTAACTTGGGAAGCATGTTTTTGTGACTGAATGCTTCAATTGCTTTGG
Organism: Nymphaea colorata; assembly: GCF_008831285.2. NCBI lineage: Eukaryota > Viridiplantae > Streptophyta > Magnoliopsida > Nymphaeales > Nymphaeaceae > Nymphaea > Nymphaea colorata. The sequence continues at coordinate 15,914,965 of NC_045142.1, forward strand.
ATAGTTCACTTGGCATCTAGTGCAGTTTTTGTTATCCAATGTTTAGCAGCCAAGCTTGGTGTTGTAACAGGCACAGACAACTTAATTCTTGTAAACCTAAACCTTAGATGCTAAAGTCCTTGTGTATTGACTTCAGACTACTTATTTCATTCTCGCAGACCTAATCCCTTCGATTACCTTATTCATCTCTAGAAATTAGTCACTTGGAAACACTCAGGGCAGTAGAAAAAACACGTTGTATTACTTGAATAAACTCCTCTTACAACCAAGCATAAAGCCCTACGCCCTACAATTTGATGCATTTAGTGGTACAATGATTTAAAATTAGTTATTTTTTCTTGAGATAGTATACTTATTTTGTTGTCTTGGGCTAAGAGTCACATATGTCATATGAGTGTGGCCATGTTCCCACTTTCTATGCTCATTTACATCAGCTATTTATATTCCTATGTTAATGATGGTTCTCTATGCTCATTTACATCAGCTATTTATATTCCTATTGTCAATTTCTTATCAATTGTGAACTTGAGTTTGAGAACTGACGTTTGTAGATTTGGGCTATCAGTTGACATATCATTTTTTTTTTGTAACCAGCACAATCTCCCCAAAAAATATGTGTATAGCTACAACTAACTAACTACCTGTAAATAAGCTGAAATCAGTATGTAAGAACCCATTTTTTGGTCATCTAAACAAAACCATGTTTTCAACAGTGAAAACCAGGTTTTTGGTATGCTATCAAAACAGTAAACCAGGTTTCAAAATCACATTAAAAAAAAGGTTTTTCTCAAAACTAGGTTTTTACAAAGCCCTTTTTTTAAGGGTGCATCCAAACAAGGCCTAAGTCTCTTTCGATTGTGTTTTCATTTTGCCAGCTATAGAAGACTTTGGCCAATGAAAAATGACACAAGGCATTCTATACGTGTAAATACCACCAACAAGCATTTGCCAGCAACGAAAAAAATTTTGGCCAAACTTATAGTGAAATACAACCGCAAGATTGAGGGAGTTGAGCAAGACACTTCCCTCAAATACCTGAGGGAAATGGGTGAAAAAAGTAAATGACCATAATAACATCTATGGTTATTGCATAATCGTATAACCCATATATGATTTTGTACTGTTCAAAAGTTATGTTTTGTAACATTGAAAATTAGATTCATGTATGGATTATAGATTACAAGTTATTGTAAATAAAAACTATTAATTTTTTGGAAAGTTCAATGAATTAGACAGCTTTCATCGATGTGTCTACCTAAAGGCAGCTTGCAATCAGCATTGACTACCAATGTCATTATGATTTATGTGGGACATCTTACATCAACAAGGTAAGACAACTATTTTCGCTAAATTGTTGGCTTAGGTATTAATTGATAAGCTCCTTTAATTTAGACATATTCAAGGTCGAAGTACGAGTCAAAATATGTTGGCAGCTAATCCTCTTGATGGTACGGTAGTAGCATCTAAATGTGTAAATGTCGTGGTAGGAGCAAGATCAGTCAAATCATCTGCAGGAACATATGGCAAATATGAATAATAAATAACAAAAGACCTTCACTAGCAAAACAATTGTTTCCTAGGCACGTGCTTCACTAGCTAAAATATCACTTTTTATTACATTGTCTCTTTTCACCAACAAGAAGAAGACTTTCACCAACTATAGAGGATTTTTTCCAGTGAAGACATCATGCAAACGTACATGCTATAAGGTGTTTCATACATGTGGTATATAGGAACAATAAACACTTATCATTAATGAAAGAAAATTTGCCGAAACTTGTATCGAAATACAACCACAAGATTGAGTAGCAAAAGCTACAACAAATAAGATAGAAAAAACGCAAAACCAATCATCTACTAAACTGAAAGGGAAATTATGAATGTAAAATGTTTTAAATGCACATACAAACGTGCATTTGAATGTGGGCAGTTTTTATATACACATATAAACATGAATTTGTCCAAAGTTTTAGTCCTCAAAAGTGAAGGAGGTGGTGCAACAAACGATGTTTGTGGTACTCTTCATTTATCAGCCATTCAATCTTGCGAAGGAGGTGGTCATGGTATCGACACAGTCTCACACTTTCATCTTCCACATCTATACATTGCTGATGGTGGTGTTTTCACTTGTCGGTGCTGGATGACAAGACCATAGCCCCCTAATCAGTTGTAGAAGAGGATAACTTGACTTTAGCCTTTTCAATGCTTGAGGAGACTGGTATGGTACTTTATTGTTGTCCCTCTCTTGTTGCTTACAAGGTGTCTAGTTGCACCTTCCTTTCTCCATTTGCCTTGGTATGCCTCTACATGGTCTCCACCATGTTTCTAGTTGTAAATTTGATCAAGAAACCTTTCTTGCAACAAAACTACTTAGTATGCAACAATGTTTTTTGACCTTTTCAGAAGCCTCACTAGTTGAGGAATTGGTTGACCCACCCAATTTGCTTAAGATTTTGATATCTAATGCCAAACCACTGGATGAAGTTAGATGCAAGAGGAGAAGAAGGGAAACGACCTGCACGTACAAGAGAGAGAGACAGATAAAAAAAGAGCAACAACCCTAACGCCTGCCACTTGATGTCATTATATACTGATTTGTTATACAATAAAATACACAAAACAATGTTAAAAAATACAAGTATGCCACCACCCATTATGATTGGGCGTGTGGAGAAGATGGGTCAGTCTGGTTGACATGATCCAAATCGTACGATCTTTAACAGCCCCCCCTCAAGTTGTCCATGAGGTTTGATAATGCACAACTTGTTCTTCAATTCCCAAAAATGATGTCCTGTGAGCCCTTTAGTAAAAAGGTCAGCTACTCGTTGAGACGTGGCTATATAAATGGGAGCAATTTCGCCTTCCTCAACCTTTTGACGAAGGAAATGTTGATCGATCTCTATATGCTTAGTCCGATTATGTGGAACACGATTGAAAGCAATCTTGATTGCACTTTGATTGTCACAATATAGAGATGATTGAGCAATGGGAAGGGAGAGTTCCCCAAGCAGATGACGTAACCTTGAAGCTTCAACTGTGCCTATAGCCATTGCCTTGTATTCTACCTCAGTGCTAGATCTAGCAACTGCAGGCCGTTTCTTGCTACTCCAACAAGTGAGATTGGAATCAAGAAATAGACAATAACCAGAAACTGATCGTCTATCATTTGGATCACCTGCCCAATCTACATCATTATAGGTGGAAATGTTGTGTCCATGTAAAACAGATGATTGTCTTGTGTAGACAAGTCCATCCCCAAGAGTGACCTTAAGGTAACGCAAAATGCATTTGGTAGCATTCATATGCCCTTATGTGGGTGCGTGCATAAATTGAGATACTTGATTCACTGCATATAATATGTCTGGGCGTGTAAAAGTGAGATATTGCAACATGCCAACTATACTCTGATAGAAACTAAGATTTGAGTATCCATCACTCCCATCAGATGCATTCAATTTGGTGTTGAGAACACTATGTGTATTTATGGGTGTGCAATTTGTCATACCTGCTCTGTCCAAAATATCAAGAGTATATTTATGCTGTGTAGAGTTAATGTGTTGCTGTTTCTATCAAGCTCTATGCCCAAGAAATACCGTAATTCACCAATGTCTTTCATCTTGAATTTTTGTTTCAATACCTCCTTTACATGGAATATATGAGATGAAAAATTTCCAGTAAGAACTATGTCATCCACATATATGAGCAGCCAAGTGGTAACTTCACCTGAATGATATATAATAGGGAGTGGTCAAGTGAACTTCTGCGAAAACCAGCCTGCTGTATATGAAGGGAAAATCTATCGAACCATGAACGAGATGCTTGCTTAAGCCCATACAGTGATTTTTGTAACTTGCACTCCATATTTGGCGGGATCATTTGTAGCATAACCTAGGGGTTGTTCCATGTACACCTCTTCTTTAAGAAGGCCATGAAGAAAAGCATTTTTAACATCCAATTGATACAAAGTCCATCCATATGAGACTGCAAGAGATATGATAACCTTAGATTGTTCCCATCTTGATGACTGGACTGAAAGTCTCATCATAATCTTCCTCATACTGTTGAGTGAAACCTCTAGCCACAAGTCTAACCTTATATCTATCAATGCTTCCATCGGATTTATACTTGAGTTTGTAAACCCATTTTGAGCCCACTATATTCTTACCATTCGGATGAGGAACAATCTCCCAAGTTTGACATTCACTTAAGGCAGCCATCTCTTCATTCATGGCCTCGTCCCAATATTTGCTTTTGCACGCGTGCTCATAGCATTTTGGCTCCACCTTTTTGCTCAATTCTGTCATGAAAAATTGAAAATTTAAAGAGAAATTATCATAACTTATCCATCTAACAATGGGGTGCCGAACATGCTTTGATCTACGTGGACAAGTAGTGGCAGTTTCTGGAGTAGCTGTTAGAACTAATTGTCGAGTATACACTACTCTTGAAAAATGATTAGATGAAGTCATGTTGTTGGGCTGAGTAGATGAAGATGTGTCTTCCATCTGAGTGGCTGTGGCTGTCTCAAACTCATCAATAATCCTCTCACCTTGTGTGTGGTGTGTGTTAGCTCCTTCGCCTAATATTTCAGCATCCAGCCATATATCATATACATCATTTCTTGCATTAGGTGTTCTCTGTGTCTCCTTTAAATCCTTCAACCTGAACTCATCAAAAACAACATGTCGTGAAATATGCACACGTCCAGTCTTTGGATTGTAGCAGTGATAGCCTTTTATAATTTTCTGCATAACCCACAAATCTACACATGACAACTCGATCTTTATTTCTCAGAGAAACAACATCAACGTGAACATAGCAAATGCATCCAAAAACACGTAGTTCATCATAATTTGGTTGTTCTTGATGTAGAACAAAGAAATGAGATTTTCCCTCAAGTAGAGATAATGGCAGTTGATTAATGACATGAACAATAGTATGAAAAGCTCAGTCCATAAATTCATGGGCACATCTGCATTATGCATCATACTTAGTCCACTTTCAACTATATGTCTATGCTTTCTTTCAGCAATGCCATTTTGTTGTGGTGTGTGTGGACAGAAAATCCGTCTAGTGATCCCATGATTTAGTAAATACTCAGTGAATTCATTGAAGTAAAGTCACCATCACCATCACATTGGAAATGCACGATATTACTGAAGTATTTGTTTTGGACCAAGGCATGGAATTGGGTGAACAAGCAAAAAACCTCTGATTTATTTTTTATGAAGTGAATCCAAGTGCAATGAGAATAAGAGTCAACAAAACAATATAATATCTATTTCCAGAAGAAGATGAAATATGAGCAGGCCCCCAAACATCATAATATATGGTATCAAAAACTTCGAAGCTCTCTTATTTAATGATTGAAAAGGAAGAGCATGCCTTTTACAAGTATGACAACTTGAGCACATGCTAGACTCATTTACTGGACTTAGATTGGACTTTTGTAATAGTTTGTCTGCAACAAGACTTTGAATGAAAGACTGACTACAATGGGCTAGACGATCACGCCAAATGGATGACTTATCATACTCTGTTATATTGACCTCATTATGACTGAGAAAGGATAAATATGAAACACAAGGCTTAGACACCTTTGGAGCTTCTTCAATGACGTACATATCTCCTTTGCGAACACCTTCAACGAATGTCTTGGTTTGAGCATCCTTGACATAAACAGAAGGAGTAAACTCAACAAACGAATGAGTATCATCGATAAGCTTTGACACAAAAATGATATTTTTCTTGACATTTGGAACAACAAGAACATTCTTTAAATGTATGGAGGAATGAGCCATGGATATATGTGCATTTCCAATGTGCAATATTTTGTAATGGGAACCATCTCCTGTAACAACTGAGCCTTTAACTAAATAAGGGAGAGCATTAGAAAGCTTACATGCATCACCAGTCACATGGGTTGCAGCACCAGAATCCACATACCATTATCCTTCCTCATTTTGCCTGAGATTGACTTTAGACTGCGCTGTCATTAAAATTTGCTGCACATCATGAGAAATGTTCGATGCTGCAAACGTGTTCGATGCAGTCGACCATGCTGCCTTATTGTCACACCTGACCTGTTTTCCCTTGTTTTGAGGATTATGCCAACATTATGATTTCACATGTCATTTCTTATTGCAATAAAAATAAGTAGGTATTCTTCGTGGTACATTTGTCTCTGCATTTGTGTTAGGCATAAGAAGAATACCTTTCCCCATCCCTGTGTGCGAGTTCCAAACTCTTGGACGACTACCATGCAAGGCATGAGCTGCTGTGACCAATGCATTGTGACTGCTAGAATGCACTAATTCTTGTCACTGTACACGACTTGATTCATGTTGAATCAATTTCGCTTTCAGATCTTCAAAAGAGGGAAGAACAGACAATACTTCTAAAGCAGTGCAGAAAACATCAAATTCAGACCCTAGTCCACTCAAAGCCTGTTGTACCTTGTCCTTGTCGCTGACTGGGTGTCCTACGATTGCAAGCTGGTCGCTGACATTTTTTATTTCATTTATGTACTTCAAGACTGAAGTGTTCCATGCTTGATATCCTGAAATTGCCTCTTGAGTTGTAGAAATCTGGCTTTTGATACTTGAGAGTATGTGGTAGCGAGAACATTCCACCACTCAAGTTGGGGATGAAATTTGGGGATTAGGGTAGAAAGTTGGAGATTAAGGCCCACGACAGAGATTAGGGCAGAAATTTGGGAATTAGGGCAGAAAGTTGGGGATGAAATTTGGAGATTAGGGTAGAAAGTTGGAGATTAGAGCACACGGCAGAGATTAGGGCAGAAATTTGGGGATTAGGGCAGACACCAAGGATTAGGGCAGACGACAGAAATTAGGGTTAGGGCAGAAATTTGGGGATTAAAGCAGGAAACAAAAGATTAGGGTAGAAATTATAGATTCTTACCGAACATTCTCAATCGCAAAACCTGCTCTGATACCATGTAAGATTTTGATATCTAATGCCAAACCACCAGATGAAGTTAGATGCAAGAAGAGAAGAAGAGGAATGGGCTGCATGTACAAGAGAGAGAGAGAAGAAAGAGAGCAGCAACCCTAACATTTGCCTCTTGATGTCATTATATACTGATTTGGTATACAATAAAATACACAAAACAATGTTAAAAAATACAAGTATGCCACCACCCATTATGATTGGGCGTGTGGAGAAGATGGGTCGGGTCTGGTTGACCCGATCCAAATCGTACAATCTTTTAACACTACTACCCAACAACCTTCAAGAAGAAGAGCCGACATTCCTTCTCGATTGATTCCTAACCTGCCAAGTGTCCTCATCCCAGTGTCCTGCTTGCTAATAGGGTATCTGCATCACTTACACCTGGAAGACTCAACCACTTTCACAATATGACAAGGTAACACAACAACGAGAGATTAAGGTCAAAATTATTGACAGCAAAGAGAAATACAAAAGGCAAGTTTCAAAATTTGACAGTATCTATAAATAGAACAAATTTTTTCCAAAGACTCATAAAATTTGATAGCGATTGAATTGACAAATAATACAGAATGCTGGAAGATCAACTTATCTGATAACAAAAGGAAGATAAAACAAAGACGAAGAAATACATTTGATAGCAAATTAACAATTGAACTACCGGATCAAAGCATAGTATAATGATGTACATTGTTTTCTCACAATTTACTAAGAACAACCTTCACTTGACTGGGCTTTTATATTCTTTCTTTTTCATTGCCTTCCTATTTTTCGAGCATGGTAAATGCATGGATATTAGGTGACCATCTCCAAGGAAGAGCGAGGATGTGTCTTACATTCAAACCTACACCACACATGGCAAATTAAGGAGCATGAATATGAAATAAAAAAGCAAAGTAGTATGCATATTTCTCTGTACAATTGGTCAGAAACCATAGGTGCTTTTCTTCGTTTGCACCATACACATTTGTATGTAAAAATGGGCCAATGCAGCCATGCCCCAGACATTAATTCCTGAAAATTTTTCCAGAGGCTGAATTATGTTGTCCCAAAATTTCATGGGGTCAAATGCAAATTTTAAAAATTTTTAAAACGCGTGTTGCGTCCCCTGCCGACATCGCTTGGCTCCAACCCAGAGACAGGATTCAACGGGTGGAGGCATCTCAGCTGGGCTTGCCAATATGGAGGAGCAATTTGCGTGGCGGTATCTATATTGGGTTGGGAATTGTGAATCGGATATTGATGAGTATTATAGTTTTCCATCTTTGTTGCCTCATTGTTGTATAGTTCTTCACCTTTCTTGCCCTGTGAAAGGAAAAGATTCACTTTTGCAGTTAGCTGTTTTGGTGTGCATTGTTCAAGGCCCCCTTCCACCACCTCTATTAGCCCATTAGAACTTCGTTTGAACTATATTAGTTTGTTCATTTTGATTAACTTTATTTCCAATGATCATCAAGTTTTCTATGTGAACAGCATTTTGACAGCCAACCAACAGTTGTTGAAGAGAACATACAATATCCATTGTTTCGTCAACGTGTCTGCTCATGCAAGCATTGCAAATGAAAGATTACGCATTTACATGTCTATAGTTTGCGTTACTGAAAGCCATCTATTTAATGTGCTACCAATGCCGTTACTAAAGGCATTGTTACAGAAAGATCTTTGGAAGCAAAAAATCTTTTTTAGTAACATAATATTTTAGTAATGCAAATATTATGTCGAGCTAATCTCATTATAGCAGTGAACCTGAAAGTTAGAAGAGACTATTGCAAAATAAAACCAGACAAAAATGGACTTTTATTTACCTTAATTGCAGGTGGACTTCCTGAACTCTAGAATCTAGACAACCAAAAAATGGGGGATCGATGCATGAAATCCTGCCTTCTCTCCAAGCACTTGTGTTGCCTTACTTCCACCATTTCTTATTGCACGGTGGCCATTTCAGCTTTTTTCATACAACTTTTGGAGTATCACCAAGGAAATGAACTTTGCAAGGATGTCTGGCACCTTGCACACAAAAGACCACCAGAATAAATGCTTTTTTTTAGAATAAATTGTACTTGCATCTCATTAGGCTGTTACATACATGTGATTACAATCCTTCATATCATTGAGCTCAAGGGTTATAATCTTAACATCAATATGGTGTGGGTCCTATTTGGATCCAATATCATTTTGCAGCCTAAATTTTCTGACATGAGATTAAGGTTTTTGAGTTGAGGCTTGCTTTGAAGTACATTTCCTCCATATATTTGCAGGTCTTCATCTTCACTTCTCGACTACCAGTCTACCACCATGAACGATGTTCGACTGATTTAACCCACCAATGGTATTCTATGAAGTCTATGATCTCTTATTAATCTACAAAATGGGTAGGCTAGCCAGAAAGTTGGCAAGAGGAAATGGAGTCCAAGAGTTTTAACACGACGCTAAGAGTCCACATGCAAGATAGAAAACCAGATGATGCTGAGTGATCAAAAGCAAAAACAAATTTACAGAACATATTAAAGGTTTCCCAAGGCCCTGGCTTTTGAATGAAAGATCACATAAACCTATATCCCCTTAGCAATCCTCACTCACGCGATAATAGATTTGCTTAGGTGCTTGCTTGACCTCATATGAATCATTCATTTGAAAGGTGTACATTGTACATACCAATTCACAACCTTTTTCTTCTTTTTCTTTCAAATACCAATTTGGAAAAATCATAGGCTGAGATGGTTCCTTAATGTCTACCATCTAAGACTCCTACAGCTACTAATTCTCTCTTTCTCTTTCTCTCTCTAGGGTCGGAAAAATTTTATCTGGATCCAAATGGAGATTAACATTACATACTGAGTCTGATTAAGGACTGTGGAAAACGGCAAATCCGATGCATATATATATATATATATATATATATATATATATATATAGGAATCAGTATGTAAAGTGAGTCTCCATTTGGATCCAGATAAAATTTTCCGACCCCCAGTGCAGTATGCGCGTGCAACCTTTCAGCCATCCAGGCCCCCCAATGACCGGGATTTGACCAGATTGTACATCTGAGATCCGGTTGGAAATGTTGCCTGACACCAAATGGGAAGTTGTCCTGTTTGTCTGCCGCACTTCGGGTCAAGGAATTGATCGCTTCCTTGAGATCGAGAGATCCTTCATGGCATGTTCCTGCACGTGGATTGCGATGGCATGCTTAAGGAAAGACTATGGCATGGGATTATTCTGATTATCCTGGTCCACCTCACCAAGCATTCATCAATATGCCCCTCCCTCTAACAGGCATGGACTAAGTATTTCTCATAAAAAGGTGACTCGAGTCAGCTTCCTGCCTAGATCTTCTTGCCAATTCACTTATCCTGAAAGGGATAAAATAGTTTCCAAAAAAGGTCAAATTGACAATGATTTTTATTCGGATGGACCCAGCAGAAAGAATTCTATGCGGCCCGATTTACAAATTGACAGCATCTAGCTTAAAATTGGATGAGTAGGAAGTTTCCGCATCAGCTTCTTTGGTTCATGACTACAGATGAACAACCAACTCCTCAAAACTGAACGAATAGGAACATTTCAAATAAGCTGGTCTCTTGAACCAAGCCATTCTTTTTGAAAATTAACCTGAAAACGATCCAAGGCATATTGGGTTGGACTCCAACTCATTAAAATTGAATGAATAGGAACATTTCACATCAGCTAGTTTTGAGAATCAAATCAACCTATGTTTGAAGATTAAACTGAAAAAGGATACAAGTCAACTTGGGGCTTGATTCCTCTTCCCTTCTCCCTGGGCAAGAAGCATACAGGAGATCCAACAGTTTCGACTATAAACTTCCTCTTAAATCATGTTGGGAGGGAGGCATTGAATGTGAGTCAAGTGATTCTAACTACTGATACAAGGGACGCTATACAGGAATAATATTACACTGATAACATTATACAGTACACTGCACATACATATACATAGAAATTTTGAAAAAGAAGAAAAAGGTTAAGGTAGCCAATAGAGAGACAAAATACTTCTGCGCAGTTATTGAAATGTGCACAGCAAAGTCTCAAGTCCAGCAACTGCAGCACAATTTGAGAGGAATCACGGGCTAGGAGAAAGTATGCACATGTGGGCGGCGATTATGTAGGCACTCTCAAAGACAAGATCGGAGATGAGCAGATGAAGCTGGGCCCAGAATACGGTTAGAAAAGCAGAGAAAAGATGAGAGGACCCATCTGCTACCCGAAGTTAAACCGGATTAAAGCTTCAGGAGATTGACAGGACACTAGTGGCTATGAGATGAGTGGCATAACTATAACTGAATTATATATATATATATATAAACAAATTACATAAGCCAAGACATTTCCAGATTTTCAATTGAGAAGGACTTTAGCAGGAAGGCAGACTCCAGGCGCCTGCTCCACCAAAAACTGGTTTGGGCAAACCACAAGTTTGACAACCATTGCAGATGAGATGGCATGTTTCTTCTTAACTTCAAGGAATCCATTGCCAAGTACACATTCAACCCAATCATCAAAAGCACATCTTTTTTCTGCAAGCCACACAACAGCAAGTATTTGATCCATGGCCCTGGGATCAATTTCCAATCTAGCTGTGGTTCCCAATACACTTTCAAATCTTTTTGTCATTTGCTTCAGTATATCATCTGCAAGATTATCGAAGTTGAAAGGCTTGAATGCTACACTTTTATGTACCGAGGCTACAAACTCGTCCATCCATTCTTCTTCATTCTCAGAAATGGTTTCATTTGAATCATTGCCACTATGAATTGGACTGCTTTCTCCCGACTCATCCAGCGAAATATTCAAGTCAAATGACATACTTGGAAGTCTATGCAGCCGCTTTGTCATCTTCAAGGCCCCATGCTTATTCTCTTCACCAAAAACATCCCTACGCTTGCTAATATGACCTGAAACATGGATTTCCTGTTTACCGCATAAATCATCATTTGCATGCTCTACTGAAATATGCATTTGCCAAGCTTTGGCTTTTAGAATCCTCTCTTCTGAGTATTTACCTGCATCAGCTCCAAAAATGCATTCTTGACCTTTTGCTGCTTTTGCTGTCATGACAACTATAGAGTTATTGATCCCAATTTCTTTTCCACGCGAATCTGAAAATTTTCCTGTTTTGATTGCACGAGACAAACTACTTTGAACCAACAAATCCGCCTTGTCCAAGTTCTCTAAGAAAATAACAGATAATGGCTTCTTTGATATTTCTTCCGCAATATAATCCACTGTTGTTTTCCCTCTGAATCTTATGTCATATCCATCAATCTGTTGATGGCCAAAGATCAAATTTGAGTCAGCAACCACACCATGGGAACTCAGATTTATAGAAATTAAGTTCTTTGTGCTACCAAATAATGTTTCTGCAAGCGCTGAAGCAACCCTCTTCTTCCCAACACAATCTAGACCAAGAAAACAGAGCCATATATCCCCCCTTAAGCTTGCACCTTGGTGACGCCGTTCATTGCCTACTCTGTGTTCCATTATAGTAGTAGAGATATCATATATAGCATCCTTTTGTCGCCCAACTTTTTCACTAAGATCCTTGCAAAGTGTCTTAAAATAGCTTGTATCAAATTGTGCAGTCAAATCATCAGATCTCCGGCCTGGTGAATCGAGAGAGCTACTGACATTTCCTGTCCGAAGTTCACTGCCACATTTTCCAACAGGAGAGCACCTGTGCAGTGTATTTGCCTCTCTATTGAAATCATCTATACCATGAAAGAAAGAAGGCTGTCTCAGATAAGGTCGACTTCCCGTAGTCAAATCAAGCTTGAAAGGTGTAAAGTTGGAGAGATCCTTCAAGTGTCCTTTATGCATCAAAGGATCCCTTTCTTCCACCACCCGAGGACCAAAAAGTGTTCCCAATGCTAATTCCGTTGTAACTGGTGTTCTGGAGGATGGAAGTTCATGATGTTCTCCAGGTAAGTACTTCTCTGGAAGCAGGTCAATGCTCCTTCCTGTTCCCTGTGGCCTAGGCTGTTGACTAGCCGCAGAATCAGAACGAGTAGATGGGATCGGCAATAAGCAGCTCTGTTTAGTAAGCTTTTCAAGGGAAGCACCGAGCCACTGGGTTTGACTTTGAACTCCCAAGTCAGTGTTGCACAAAGGTGTACAGTCTGACGATGATGAGCCTACACGGCGATAAGTATCCAAACCGTGTGAAAGAAAGCTACCGTGAATCTGCCGACATGATTCACTTTCCTTCTTATGTAAACCATCTCCTTCAGCATTCAACACACTCTCATCATCTGTGGCCTGCACTGGAGAGAGAAAATAATTTTTATATACAATTAGAAAGCACAGTGCTGCATTGAGTACTTTTGACTTCTGTTCGAGTGAACCAATATATAACTAGAAGATATCAATCAACAAGCAAACAAAACCCAAAGGTGTTAAATGACTTGTGAACAGAATTAATGATTCCAGAACATATGATCTGCACAACATGCTAAAACATGTAACATATCATGAGCTACGCAGGTCTAGCAAACAAGAAAACCATTAAGCATGGAGATGCAAAGTTGCAAACAGTATCAGAGAAGTACACACCAGTGTTGATTTCGGCTCTGTGGAGGGACATGCAACTTTTGCTCCTTGCAGCCAGGGAGGGACGCCATCATTGTCAACTGCTGAGGGTGCAGTTCTGCTGGAAATGGTGCCAATCTCATTCTTATCAGACTGTGGCCAAGAGGTCATTGACTCATAACTGGTGGTCAATGGAGCTTTCAGTTCAGAAGCAGTTGCAAATAAACCACCAAATGGGACAAATGACTCCATCAAGCTGCAAGTATAACATGAGAATATGAACTGCATAAGGCCCAATTTGGAAAACAGACAAGAAATTTGGAAAACAGACAAGAAAGTTATATAAGTGCATTGCTGTAAAAATGCCGATCTGAAATTAACATGTCAGTGGGCAACACACAAAAAGATGGTAAGGCATAAAAATTAAGGCCCATATGCAGTATCCTTCTGGTTGTGGCAAATTTATTTTCCTGACATAATATATAAACCACAGCTCTTCATAGTAAAGTCAAACTCCTCATTTTTAACCTGCACCAAGCCTACATAAGGCACTCCATTTGGTCATTCATTTTGTGTTAGACCACTTTGAGAAGGGTGGATTGCCTTCATTGATTCCATCTACCCTGCATTCACTACTTCACTACGTTGTTCCAATGACTAGCGGAATTGGAGAAGCAATATACCTGGGTCATCTTAGTTGGTCTACAAACCATTGTCGCATAAATTGTGTACAGGTACTATACGACAAGGAATTTCTCGGGTATAATACGACAAAGTTGTATATCTTGAGAATATCTCGGCAATTTTAAAAAAAAATTAAAACATTTAATAAAATCCCGAAAATTATATAAAAATCATAAAAAAATACTAAAAAAACATAAAGAAAGGCGTATAATATGCATTTTTTTCATGTTTTTTATTTTCTGGCGTTTTTCTTAAAGAAGACGCGTTTTTTCACGTTTTATATAGCTGACTTATTTTTCGCATATTATTCGCGTTTTTTCAAATAAGACGCGTTTTCTGTGACAATGCTAGAAACCATATTGTGGTCACTACAAACCCCACAACAAAGCTGACTTCAGTATTAGCAGATCTACCCCATGTAAACAAGCGAAGAAACATCTACCAACAGGATATTTCTTCTGGCTCAATTTGAAAACCAATGGTCTATTCCAACATAAACATAACACAAAACTTTCAGATGTAACATCAATTTATTGGCAGATTAACTGTGTTCAAAATACAATAATTCAACTTGGCATATGTAACTCATAAATATTATCAAAAAATTAAAACAGATTTGCTAGACATTTTCTTGGAGTGTTTATAGATGCTGACAAATTTGGAGAATGCACCTGTGGGCTATCTTTCTAGCAAAGGATGCAGAAACAAAGTTTTGGTCATAAGCTGGCATCTGCATCAGAAATTGGAACACAGTACAATGCATACTCAAGCTTCTTGAAAGAACTTAGTACAGAAGATTTTGAAAAGTAGATGAAATTGGTCCATGGATCCAGACGCTTGATAACTGGATCTGAAATGGACATGCACACTTCACTGCTTACTTGAAGGATCAAAAGCGTAGTCTGATGCACAAGTTAGTCTTAGGAAATGAAGACCTACTATTGCTCACTGGTGATTCTAGTTAGAGGGATCCTCACACTTAACTTTTTCTTTTTTAAAAAAAAAAAGAAATTGTAATGGAAGATGACCTGGCAAAAATGATACATTTGAAACAAAATGAAGGACCACTAAAAGTAAGGTTCTTAAAGACAATTTTGTGAAGCCATGTTCTTCAAAATTTTGAATCAATCTACTGTTTAACCTACACATAGAGATGAGATAGATGGGGAGTGAGGACATATCCAATACGATGATATGCAACTGCTTATTGTTATTGTTATTTTTATTGTTATTGTCATCATCATCACCATTCGTGGATATCATTTTTTCCTCAAATGTGCATTATACAATTTCCACCATGAAACTGGCAGGATACTACATTTTATGAACATCTATTAAACTATGCTGGAAAATTTTCAGTATCTTATTCCAAATTTCTGCTATGTCTCGTTTGTGCTCATAAAACCATTACTTTTTGCTACTTTCTGTTTAAATTTTTTTGGACTACGATGATAATATATTTGTATCGTCCAATGATCTAGCATACTGTTTGACGAATTGCCACAATGCATTTGAACAATAGATTTCTTGTGCAATCAAGTCAACATGGCTTAAACCCATGACCTTAATCCATGATGATCAAGTATCAGACCATGGGTACCTGTAGCCATTACTTTGTCAGACCACTCACAAAAAATGATCTTCACAAGCCGCCATAGTCTCAGAAACTCATGTCATTGCAAAGAAAGTGCAGATGGGAGAGAATGCATAAAATATGGCAAAACATGGACAATCCAAGAGCAACCAGAATGGCATTCGAGCACATCTGAAGATCAACACACGAGACAAACATATGCAAATGAAATATAAGAATAACTGGGATCTGTACTTGAGTTCACCTGCTCCCAGGATATAAACACACACACACACACACACATGGGTGCACATGCATACACACACACGCACATGCACACATCCTAATCACATCCAGATGACACTATTGGTGGAAAGTTGAAAAAAAAAAAAAGGAAAAAATAAGCACCATGCTTAATTAGGTTGCTCAGTCAACGAAATCTCTTTTTTTGCTAGGAAAGGGGCTAAAGAAACGAGTTTCCTATTGAAAGGAAAGGTCTTCAAGGAACTCTGCAGGAAGCAACACGCTGCTATGATTATCATAATCAAGGGGCTGATTTTATAAAAAAATGTATACAAGATTTGATCGGGGAATAAAACCAGAGCGGACATGCTTACTTGACCGTTCATTCGAAGCATTCTTCTTCTGAATTCACACTAAATAGATCGCCAAGCGTAAAGGTACCGAAAACTATGCTTATGAAGAAAAAACAGAAGGTATTAACAACAAAACACCACTACTTAGATGAAAAATTTTCCAAATAATAAGCTTCCACATTTTTTAATTCCAAATTTGGAAATTGAATCGAATTGTGAAGAATAGAGATAAACAGCAGTCCTGCGGAACTGTATACACCATGGCAAGAGACAAGGAAGTGCGCGACTATTACCTGGACTTGGGGAACAATCGGGGAGGCGGTCTCAGAGAGCTAATTGGGAGCGGATGGAGATCCCAATCATCTTCCATGGAAGGATAGCATGTCTGGCATTGCATAAAGATCTCGTACGTCGCCGTGGCTAGCAACCAAAGCCTCTTTGAAGCCGATTGGTAGGCAGCCACTAGCTGCGCGACCGCCGAGACCACGAACACGAGGAACGAAGACGACGCGAAAGCAGGACAATCGACGAAGCACTTCAAATCACCGAGGTTCAGGAGCACACCGGGTCTTGAGCATCCCTCCACCATGTCGCGCACATCACCCAGTTTGGTCTTGAGAGAATCGGTATCCTTTGCGACCAATTCCTTCTCCAAGGAGGCGACCTTCATCCCCTTGATTCCTTCGGGGACCTCTCCCTTCTCGACGGCAGCCAGAAAGTCACGGACCAACCCGTCGCCGGAACCGCCCACCATGCTGAGTAACAAAGGGTTCCTTTTCTTGTCTGCCATCAGAACATCCGCGAGCTTGACGGAGCAATGGCTGAAGCCATCCGGAGTCGTCGCCGCTGCTGACGCCGTCGACATCGCCGTTGCAGAGGTGAAGGGAGAGAAACGAGGCTCGTCGACAATATTGCAAAGGAAGAGAGGCGGTCGGTGGAAGAAGCGGGGCGGGGGCTGGGGCCTCTCGATCGAAAGCTTGACGTCGTTGCTGCGGAAGCCGGCCTCGGCCATCACTCTGCTGACGATAGGGTCGTCGAGGATGGAGAGGATGAGCTGCTGCAACTCCACCTTGACAGAGGAGAGGGGCTGTTGGTAGCTCTGGACCGCCGCCGCTGCAGCAGCAGCGGTGGCGGCGGCAACGTCCGCGGAGAATCGGCGTTGGATAGCCTGGGCGCGCTTGATGGCGGCCATGAGGGAGTTGGAGATCGGTGGGTCATCCGCACCGTGGGAGGAAGGCAGGCGGTCGAGCGCCACGCTGAAGCAGAGCTCCAGGGCGCGGGAGTGGAGGCGGTTGTTCGAGTAGATAAAGCGGGAGCGGATGCACGCTTCTCGGAAGCCCGAAGAGGGTATCGCCAGCAACGCCGAGACGACGTGCAAAGACGTCGTCTGGGCGTGGTTGCGACGGCGAGCCACGGCGACGGCATCGTCCAGTACCTTGGCGGATTCCGGTGTCAGGCACTGCTGTACGCTGCTCAACGGCGTCGGCATGCTCTACTAACATCAGCCTCACCCTCTGCCCCCAAAGGAACCAGAGAGAGAAACTCGCCCTGGTCGATCGCTAAATTGGGAGTGCTTATCAATCCAACCTTTCACCAGAAACCAAGCAATCGGTGGCCAGATATCAACATGTATTGCAAAGTAAGGATCCTTTCTTGGCTGGGGGAATCGAGACGAGGAGAGGGTTAAGTGATGCCCCTCCCCTTTTCAATCTTCTTCTCCTTCTTCTTTCTATCTACCTTCTCCCTTCCCTTCTTTCCTTCTTTCTTTCTTCCCTTTTGTCTTTCTTTCGGCGTTGGAGAAAAGATGGGGGGAGAAGGTTAGAGGAAAGTGGTGGGGAATTTGTAGCTACAGGAGACGGGGACCATACAAGAGCATAGAATCTTCTTCGGAAGGAAGAAACCCATCTAATGCGGTGACCATAGTGGTGGAGGTGCTGCAGCTGGTGATGGTGGTGTCTTCTCATGGGATGGACGACTCGGTAGCCGTCCACCCACTGAGAAAATCCCCCATCTTTCTCCCTCTCTCTTTCTCTCTCTGCAATTGTTTGTGGGTCTTCCCGCTGTCAGGCCTTTGACGGGGGGAATTTTAGGTGCCTTCAATTCCGTAAAGATCAAGATCAACAAAAAGATATGAACAGTGCCTTTGTGAGTCCCTCTCTATCTCTCGCCAATCTCTTTTACATCTTTCTTATTTTCGTTTGTCTTGGTGCATGGGGGATACTGCCAATTGCTGTTGATGGATGATGATGATGCTGGTGGTGGTGGAAAGACGAATAATTTAATCGCCCACCACAAACGTAGACTTCATTCATATCGTCTAGAATGCGAAAGCTGGCTTTTTCTATTTTATTTTTCTTTTCCTTGTTCTACCTTTTGAGCGTGGGGGTTGGGGCCACAAAAAGTGCGTATAATAAAATAAGCATTAGATGCATCTGGTTAACAGTATTAATAGTAATAGTAATAAAGGATTATTGTCCGGTGAAAAAAATAACACGCTAAACAAATGAATTCCTAAACAAGGGCGTCCAGATTTTCGCATCATTTCTAGAAAAGAGCAAGACAGCGATGGGAGATGCTTTTTTCTCCTTGGTCTTCTTTTTGACGGCCGTAGCCTTTCCATTAGTAGTTTTAAAGTTTTTATTGATTCGGCTTTTTTTGTTTTGTAGAACGCATTAACTTTATTGTGTTGCAGTTCTTCTTACGATATTAAAAGAAATGTAAAAGGTGGCCCTTGTCATGAAAAGAACATGAAAATGGCAAAGCATGATGTACCATCGTCGAAATAACAGATGATTCTTTCTTATGCAATTACTTTAGGAAAACAGAAAGATTCTTTATAAATGGCGTATAAAAGATAGCAAGTCCATTTTTAAAATAACATGGTTTACAGCGAATCATATCGTGAGATGAGAATTGGGACTGTGACAAAGACTTTATCTTCTTTCACCAATAACCGAAGCGCCTGTCACATCAAGTTGGAAGAACCTGTGAATCGAACTTCTAATCCTGCATAAAAATTCCCATGCGTCAAGATCGTCTTATAATTTTATGAGAATCTTCCTGATCTTCTTCACCAATTTTCAGTGACTGATTGCAAGAATCTGAATAATCGAGCTTATGGACATGGGGATCCAAGACACAAGTACCAACATCAATCCCAATTTGATCTTGGAGGACCTCATGACGTAAAAACCACGAGATCGAGCCACGAATGCCATCCATGTGATGCCCGTAAACAGCACAGGGAGAAGGAAAAAGAGTCGTAGGATGCAAGTTTTGTGTTGTCTGCTTGAAGCTTAAGCTTACGAGGCGAAGAATAAGAAATAAATCCAAAAAAGTGAAGGAAGCCCGCTTTCACAAATCAAGAGGAAAGAAAACGATGGTGTTTAGTCACGTTCATCTCACAACAACGGACCCTCAAGCAGGGCGCAGGCGGCCTTATAAAAATTTTGAAAAAGTATAATTTGGTCTTCCACAAAAAAACTTGAAAAATACAAGTGGACCCTCCGAAGATATGATTGTTGGCTAGCTCGACCCCTGCTCTCAGGACCTTCACAGCTGGACAAGTCAAGAGAATCTGTCTATGTTATTTCTTCAATCAAAAGAACAGCCCAAGATTCTACTTGTTCATAACAAGTAGAGAAGATTTTATTTCTTTAAACTGGTCCATGAGATCAAATGCCACGACCCAGCCCACTCCCACATCGGCTGAGACTTTTAGTCTAGTGAATCTTAACCTGCATCTTAACTACTTCAGTTCCTCCCCCTAAAACGGCTATGAACTAAGACAATCGTACTTAACCGGCCCCTTTATAAGCCCCTCAATATTCTTTGCAATCTTTGATACAGTACTAAAGCTTCACACATCCATCCCATCCCTTTAAGCACATGTGCACCTGCGTATTGGACTCCAAATCCAAGTGTTAAATTGGCTTTATGACACCAAACGTCACGACCTGGCCTACTCTAATACCAGGCTTAGGCTCCTGATATGGAGGCTTCAACTTTCCCCTTAACGACTTCGGTTCCTCCTCCTAAAGGATTAGGAATTAGGACAATCTATGGCTTAGCTGACTTCTTTATAAGCAAGACCATTCCTGTGGCCCCAACTCACAACACCACCTGCAACCCTTCTCTCCCATCACATATGTTTTCGCTGCCAAATCTAGTGATGCCAAATGCCAAAGAATTGGAGAGTGTTGAGCGCTCACAAGTGTGAACTTCCAGCTGAAGCCATTGAGAAAGAGCAAAAATATCTTGGACCATCCAACTTTTAGATCAGACAATTCAAGATAAAAATCTCCAACCATCTAATGTCTCATATGGCTGAGGCCAGGGCTCACATGAGAAATAAGTAAAAGTAATCTTAAAGTCTCTTGTAAGATATAGTAGTTTTAAGGTGATGACAATAATTTTAAAAAAGGAAAAATAAAAGTAAGAAGAGATGAGTAAAAAAGTCTTGAAGGGTCTAGCATGGCTGCTCAGGCAAAGGCATAATAAAGGTTGCATTAGGTTCTTGGTCCTTACAAAGGGAATTGCATTATCCAGCCGACAATGCATCAATGACATGCCTGGTCCCTAATACATCCTTTGGCATAGGAGGTGTCGGAAAGGGGATGAGGGCTTTGGCTCTCTTTTAGGGGTCGTGGGTCACAATATTCTTGCTCACCATAAGAAAAAATAAGAAAAAAAGAGGGATGGACTAATTCCATTTTCAAACTAGTTGAACTTATTCTCGATATAAGCATGAGCATTTAATAAAAATGGCCGTACACTTCAGCATATATATTTTATTCAATTACCTTTTTTTTGGATGTAATCTAGCCAACTAATTGAAACAAATCTGAATTTAGCAATGTTTTTGTTGTCTTACTAAAAAATGAAGTACTTTTTGTAAAATTTTCAAATCTAAATTGCACTCTCCTTTTTATGAGTTTATGGCGCAAATGTATTGTATATTGAGCTGCCTAATATTTATACTTTCCCCATATTGTTTATCAATTCAGTCTTCAAATTTATGAATTAATACCTTCCGATTACCCAAAGTATTCTTTTGAAGACAAAATGTCAAAATTTGATACACAACTCGAGTATTTTGACCCTAATTTTTGTCTAGTTTTTGCCCACCTGCCTTTGGTCAAGACTCTCATAAGCGAACAAAAAGGCAGGTGGTGGACACTATAAAGAAGGTTAAGGGAGGGCAGTCTAATGTTATTGCAGTGCAAAGGAATATGCCTGATTGAGGACATCCTAGTTTTGGTGGTGGGAATGACCATGGAGAAGGTTGACAACCCACATAGAGATTGCACATGAGATATGTTAGAGAAGAAGACGAAGAAGAAGAATAACATTGACACTAAACAATGTTAAAAGAGGATGGCATCCATAGGACTTAGAATTTAGTATAAAATAGAGGTGATGGTCTTCTCTAGTATTAAAAACCCTCTGTCGTGGACTTGATGCTTGAGGAAAAGGCTGATGACCTTAGGGAAGGGAGGCTGGTGGGGGGCATGGTAGAGGGTCACTCCGGAAACACTCCTACATGAAAATGCTGAGCTGGATGCTTGTGGGTTCGTGGCAGCAGTCTTTCAAAAAGATTTGAGAGGGACGTTGAGTCAGCACAAGCCAGCCATTTCGATTTTGGTTGATTTGAGGTTGAGTAAAAGGATTGCTAAAGTTTTGTCATAAATCCTAGAGTGGCAAGTGATCAATAACATAAGGTGGAAGGTCTGTGAGCTAGAATCATGATCTTACAGCTTCTTGCCACGGCCTTTAGTTCTTGATTGAGCCTTTGGCAGTTCATGTTGTGCTCTTCAATGAACTTGTGCCCCCGAAATAGCCTCTCATCCATGACTCGGCCAATGCTTTTGTCCCACAGTTATCACTCCATCTAACTCATGAGCTGCCTCCCCTCTTACTTTCAATATTAGATCTCCTTTGCCGATACAACAGAGTTAACCCTTATTGGCCCATCTATCTTAGGCCCTCATGCCATGATATTATGTGAGAACCCAGCCATCATCTTCCAACATGTGACAGGACCTCAAACCCACACACACTGATCCATGGACCTAAATTGTTATAGCAATTATTGCCCTTGCTTGCCATCACCTTAGCTAGAGCTGGTATTGTAGTCACTGCTATGGTTATTGTGCGCAACCACCTTTGGTTGAGTCTATCATATTCAAGCTCACCTATATTATAGGCATTAGCCCCTAGTTTTCTTTTTGCTTAGACCTAGTTCGAGGCCACAACCTCTGAGACCATGCTAGATACTAGTGCTCGGCCTCCCTCCTCCTTCTATGGTTTCATCGATCCATATCCCACCCTTGCACAACATTACCATGTATCTAGGAAGTGAGATTGCACTACAAAGAGTGAAAAAACATAATAGTTAGGGGCCAAGGGACAATTAAGCTTTAAAGTCTTTATTGCTTTTTCACCCTGTTTATGTGTGCCTATGCTTGCTTAAAATGGGTTTTTAGCTAGTGAATGTTCTCATGAACTAACTTGCCTCCTTCCACTAAAGTTCAACTGCATGGCTTACTTTAAAATGTCCTCAACAAGCATAGAAATTCAGTCCTATATGTGCATTCCAGTGGAAGATAATAGTAACCTTGTTTTTGCATTCATGAGCACCACCTCTAATGCACCGGCCCTCCTTGCATGGATTGTGATCCTCCACCTATGGGCACACCTTTTTCAACTTCCTTTGTTGCAGCTGTACATAGTCCTCATAGGCTTAATGGATGGAGAAGTTTTACTTAACCAAAGTTGCTACTTTATGATGTTGTTTTTCATTTCTTATCATTGTGGTAGAGATAACCACTCTATGAAATTCCTTCTTGATTTACTATTATTTACTAATGAGGATATTGGAGGCTGATTCTGATGTAGCTGCATTTTTGTTCTGAAGTCTTTTGTTTTATGTGTGCATACAATGGTATGGAAGACGACCATGTTCACAAATCTCTATTAATGAATTTCCTCTTAAACTAAAGCTTGCAATGTCTACAAAGATTTAGCTTGCCTTAGTATGTATATATCATTGCTAAAGATGGCCACTTTTAGATGTGATCACAAATCCTTCTTAGCTTTATCTTTGCATTACTATTTCATACATTGTTTCAAGTGGATTATCCTTCCTAAATGCTTGATAACTATCTACATGGATCAGTGGTTACAGATGCAGCATTTTTTTCAAATGATGAAATCATTTCTCTTTCGGTACCTACATATTTGTTTGCATTTTTGGTGAGTTCACCAAAGTATAAAGTGTATGATGTATATGGTTGGCAACATAGTCGACACATTTTTTATCAAATCAGTGTGATAAAATGGATGAATATTTCACAAATAATTGCCAAGTGGATGAGTTTAAACAACTAGCATACTTCAATATACTAAGTTGTGGTTGTTGTCATTAAATCATTAGCCAACAAATCACACATGCTTATATTCATTGCCGCTAGTAATCATAAAGTGCTTACATGCATTGCTACTAGTGGTTGAAAAAAAAATAGCCATGATATTGCCGTAATTAGATTTACTTAATCAATAATTGCCAAATAGATAATAAAAATTATAAACACTATTAGGTCATTGTTTGAATATCCTTTAAATAGATCATTTCTATTCGATGAATAGTTGTCAAAATATTTACTCCCTATAATTTCATCACTGCATAATTGTAGTTGCCATCAAACCATTGCTCAACAGTAGGATATATATTCACTCATGTTGTTGATCACCATGAACTCTCTTTGTTGCAATACTGTAAAATATGAATGTATTCTTAAAGTGCAGTGGGCATTGCATTGGTTCCCTTATTGAAATTTAATATAATAATATGTGACATGTAAACATGATCATTTCAATTTAGTGTGATAGGCAGTTTTGTTATTATACCTAGATGGGTTATCATTATGTTGTTGGCCTTTGGTGAAAATGCTAGTTTGTTAAATATCTCATGTTAATGATAGCAATTTGATACAACAAGTGCTATTGCCACAACAAATATCAATCATTACCAAATGTGAAAAGTAGAAGCACAATAATTTAGATTGTTGTAATGAAGACGATTAATTAGGGTCTCATAATGAAGATCAATTTTGTTGTATCTGTCCTACCATCGAACATTTTTCTCATGCCCAAATGCCTATAATCTATGTATGATGACACCTCACAATCACAGTTCACCAAAGCTGAATGTTTGTGATAGTAAATCTAGATTATGACAGTTCCCATTAAATTCATAGATGTGCTTTAACATATGGTTCTAAATCTATTAATTGGACTTGAGAGATTGCATTTTGGTATAGTAAATTCTTAATAGATTGTATCATGACAACAATTTGGGTTGAGGATTTCACAATATGATGGATGGCTTAGATCATGATGATGGCTCAGAGTAGTTCTCACAATTTAGCAAAAAGTGCCCCCTCATTTACTAGTATTTCACAACATTGCCTCCACAACTGCCACCTTGGATGCATCAGTCCTCCTTGAATGCCATCCTCCCTAGGAGCATGCCCCAATTAGGTTCCATTAATGCACTCGTACATGATTCTATCTGCATGACAAAGGAGGAATTTTTGCTTAGCAAAAGTTTCTTGGCTTTGCAGTGGTTATATGCTTCCATTGACAAGCCATAGGCAATCTTGATGAAGTATTAAAGTCCTTACTCTTTTTTGGCTCTCTCTATGTGTGCCTATTTCTACTCAAAATAAACATGTGAACATGGTAGTGAGGGCTGTTAGCACCAAGTCGTGAAAAATTTTAAGTCACCTAAAGTGCAATTTCGAGCAACATTCTCTCAACAATATGAAAATCTGGCTCTAGACGTGTGCAAAGGATGAGGACCAAGGCTTTCCATTTCAACAAGATAGTGGTGAAGAAGACCTTCATAAAAATTCATTTCATTTCACAAAGATTGTGGTGAAGGCCCCACATTCTCACTCGATTATGGTCCATCATAACCTTTACAAAACTCCTATTCATAAAGGCCCTTCATTCTTAGTTGATTACAGTTCATCATGAATCCCTCCAACCTTCACAAAACTCCAATTTGTAAAGGCCTCTCCTATTCAAACATTGAATGTAGCAGAGGATTTCATGTTTATTATAGTTTTTGGATATGCCAATCATTTAAAGATGAAACTTTGTTTGTGCACTTGCTCAAAATTGATTAGGAGAGATGACAAAAATATTTTGAAATATCACGCAACTCTTAGGCTTGGAGGAATGGTTGTTGAGCAATTCAATTGATTGACAAATGCATATTGCTCCTTATTCAAGTAAACCATTATCTAAAAAAAATGTTGTTACTATTCGAGCAGAGATGAGAGCCAAATTCTTGAGATTTTTATGCGATGCTAGCCATGTTGAAGGGTGATTCAAGAGGAGCAATTTAGTGAAGAATACAATCTATTTCATATCTTATTTTAAGTGTTACATTGGTTAAATCCTTATTATTGTGATAGGTTGAACCTTTCTATCGGAACATTGCATGGGAAGAGATTCTATGGCTCTTTCTTTTCTATTTGTGTGCTTACATAAAATTGATTAGGAGAAAGAACAAATGCTCAACAACATTTATAGTCCTTGCACTTGCATTGTTCTCACTATGAAGGAAAATACTTTCACCTTTTTATTCCTACTTTTATGAGCATCATTGTTATCATTCCCAAAACTTCCATATGCAAGACTATTTTCATGTGCATCATTCATATAGTTGCTCTTTCATTATTGAAACCTTCAGAAGATAAAGATTCAACTTCCTTGTTATTGCTAGATTCTTTGTTGCTAGAAAATGATACATATGACACTGTTATGAGCAACCATCATATGAAGTAGTTTAAGTACATGTGTACAAAAATAAATGTCTTCAATTGATAAACAATATTAACAAAAATTTATGATGTATGCAGCAATTAAATAACAGCAATTGACAATGCAAAACCAAGTAAAAAATTGATATATGGACTTGAAACAATCATATGAAGCCGGTCAACGAGGAGGCAACTTATAAAAGCAATAGAACCTAATATAATAAATAATATGTGGTGAGTCAGTGATGATGCAAGGAAATAAAATGACTTATTTGTGCATGGGCAAATTAATCGTCAACAACACAATGGATTAAAATGTTGCAAATAGTACATAGATGGACTATTGTTGATGGTGCTCCGTTAGTTGATACCTTGTTTTCTCATCTCCCTAACTAAGCTTAATCATTAATAGGTCCAACATTTTCTGTCATCTCCAACTATGAAACCATGTGAAGCATCTTTTGAATATGAAATAAGAATATGACGGTGTGCATGCGATTTTGCAACAACATCACTAGGATATAGATGGGTACTCATTATTGAAGTAGTTTTAGTACACACACAATGTTCACGATGACTTATGAGACATATGAAGAACTGAACAATATCTATGAACATTGAAAACCAAATAAAGAGTTGATGTAGGGATTTAAAACAATAAAATGAAGCAAGTCATAAAAAAAGATAAATACATCTTATAAATTTGTAGAACTTAATGCAGTAATAACGTGTGTTGAGCCAGTGGTAACCCAAAGAAATAAAAGGGAATAAGGTGACATAGCTGCATATGATGAAATTAATGTATGACAATATAATGCAACGAACTAACCTAAATAATATAGAGGTGTATTACCCATTGTTGGTGCTTCATTAGTTGACGTATTCTTTTCTTGTCTCCTCAACAGGGTGCAATTGTCAACGAGACTTACATTTTCTATAGCATCTCCAACTATGAAGCCAATCAAATGACCTTATAAATATGACTCTATAAACTGCAGGTGATTATTCATCAGTGTCACTAAGAGTTGGACAAACTATTGCCATGCTAAGGGATCTTTTGTTTCTCTTTCTGTTGCTTCAACATGACTTCCTACAATACTGTTTTTTTCATGCTTATGGTTTTTGTTTGTTTTACCAAATGATTTGATGAACCGGCCTGTCTTTTCAAATCTCTTGTCTGCTTCACCACTACATGCACACTCTCCAATGCAATTGATCAATTTATCCACCAAGGTAATAGGTTTGATCATTAAAGAGTAAAAAAATGTGTGTTTTCAAACTCTATCCTATTCCTCACCATTGCAGGACGACTCATCAATGCAATTGATCAATTTTTCTACCAATGCAGAATAAGTCAATTGTTAATTACAAGGAAGGAAATATTATGGTAGGTAATATCATATTGTAGGTGTCAAGGGCATTTAGGTAAAACTTGAGAAATGCATTGCAATGCATTTGAGGTAAGATGCATAAATGTATAAAATTGCATTGTAATGTGATCAAGGCCAATTTGGTAAAGTTACTAGAAAATCATTATACAATATTCGTAGGCATTTAGGTGAAAGCCATGTGTTTAAGGGTTGACCACATTTTTTATTCATAGGCATTTACGAGAAGAGATTTTTATAATACATTACTACTTATTGTTGACATAACACACAAATCATTCCCAACATTTTATTTTTAGTCTCCAAAATTATTATTATTAGTATTTGTATTGTCATCCAAAATCATTGCTACACAAATGGTGAAAGCTGCTTTATTTGTTGCCAAACTTAAAAGTCTTTGCCACATAGTATAAGAGCTCTTAACTTCACAAATGAACTTAGCCATTCCAAAACATAGGAAAAACAAAATGTCCAAAGCAAGTTATATGTTTATAACCTGAAATATGTAAGTACTTTTAAAAATTAAAAGAGGAGACTCTTTTGTTATCGGGATACAATTGAGAAAAATGTTATATTTTTGCAAAATGATCAAACCCTTCACAAAAGGAGGAGGATAGTCACAGAGCCAAGAAATTTGGCCAAGGGATCTAACTAGATAACCCTCACATTGTAAGGGGGACCACTACATATAAATGAGCCAATCTTCTAAAGCATCAACATAAAAATAAGAGTTTTTATGGGGTTATGTTCACATGTAAAATTGTTGTTGTTTCCATAGTAACCGTAAATGAGAAAAAACTTTACCCGAATCCACAAGAGATGGGACTGACTAGTCAGGAAGAGGTCTAACCATTCATGGGGCCTTGTAATCAGACTAAGGACTAGACCTTGTAGTCTAATGTCTGAGAGCTAAATGTTGTCCTTGTCTTAATCAAAGCAAACATGCCTAAGTTTGGGTAAAGATCTGGTTGTTTTAAATTTAGGTGGACCATCAAAGAAAGGACTAATCAAAAGTAGAGGTCCAAAGAGGTACAATTCATATCCATATTCAACATAGGTCCATGCAGACATGAGCCTATGCTACAATAGTCCATGAAACTAGGCTATACACAACCAAGATCTGGTTTCTAAGGGTTCAGGGTATAGGACATGACCCTAGGGGTCTGAATTCGAACATCAATTTGATTTTATCAAAGTTCCAATAATTCAAATCCATGATCTATAATTTGATGATTTGATTTAAGTTTCGATGTTGATCCAAAGATCCTATTCAAGCTCAGATTGAGATTCCAATTCAAGAATCTATACTCAAGGATTGGTTCGAATGAACCGATAAGAATTCAGGGTTTAGGTTCTAGGGGTCATCTAAGGCTTAGATCCAAATATTTTGAGATCCATCATACATTATAACCCAAACTTGAGATCCAATATTATCAGGATTCAACATCTTAGGTCTTGAATCCAATGTCCACAATCCTATTGGAAATATAAGGTTGAGGTTGAATGCTATCAGAGTTGGATTTAGAGATTCAAATCAATAATTATCATGGCTTAGATCCAAGGTTCAGTCAATATATTTGATACATAAGATCCATTATCCAGTATCCATTATCCAAATTCATGATCTGGTTTAGGGCCAACCGTGCAAGTGTACTTTTAGCTGGGTTCATAGGTTAAACCTTGCGAAGGCTCTAGATTTGACTAAACCGGGTTCATGGTAGTGGGTTCAATCTCTGGTGTTAAATAGACATTGAAAGAACAAGGGTCAGACAAAGGAATCTGGTTCTAACGTTTTAGGAGCCAAGTAGAGGTTCTAAGGTTAGTATAGGTTAGGCCTTAGAAGACACAAGCATGAGTTAGCTACATCGTACTAGGCCCGCTTCTAATTTATGTACAAGCTATACTACATGGGTGTTATGTAGATCATAATGCTTGTTTAAAGCTTGGTGCAATGCATGTCGAATTCTAAGCAATTACATTGAGAGGGAAATTTTATGCTTCATGCAATATAAAGATTAAAACTAGAAACTGAAATTAAAACTTGAAATAAAAATAAAGAAAAAGAGAGAAAGGCACACCTTGGCCTACCCTCGAGACGGGAAAAAAAGTCTACCTAGGAAAGCAGGATATAAGTTAACTTAGGGCATGCTAGAGGAGATTTAAAATTTAAACTAGCCTAGGTACAGAACTAAACAACCTAAGTCGGGATTAAACCTACAATAACCATGCTAGAAAACATAAAGAAAAATTCCTAGGGCATGCTACTAAGAAAGCAAAAAACTAAGCAAAAAACTAAAGAAGAAAAGAAGAGAAAAAAAAAATTACCTGACCTGCAGACCTAGACCTAGACCACGACCCCTCTTGACTTAGTTGAACCTAGCTAGAGAGAACTTGTCTGAGTGCTATTACAGCCTGAACCAAAATCTAATGCAGATCCTAAGAGCCCCAAAAAATCTAATTTTTCTTTGAGGCGAGCTCGTTAAGCACTGCTTGGAATTTTACCAAACTTTATGTGCTAATTCAACAACTCTTAAGGTCATGCTTTAGAGGGTCGACCCCTTTTTATAGCCACCTAGAGAGAAAAACTCATCTAGGATGTTGATGCATAACTAATCTTCTTGGACTTTGAGTCCTCTTTCATTTCAAACTTTATAATATATCAAGCATGCAACATGTATTACACAGTATTTTTGACACATGCTCGATGGTGAACAAACATAAATTAGTTTAGATGCAGATTGAACTCTACAGAGTTTTGAAGTGTTCTACAAGTTGATTTTCTTTGATTGATTTAGAATAGAATGAAATTGAGAGAGATATTCTAGCATAGAACTTTATAATATAAACAACATAATTCACATATTTTTTTCCCCAAAATAATGTGTCTAGATTCAATGTATCTAAACATTGCACCAAGATATAATTTTGAAATCCAGAGCGAGATTTGGATTTAGAGAAAGTTATAGAAAACTGATCTTGGATATGATATGTAAATCTGGATCTAAGATGTGAGTTCTACGACCTGAAGTGAAAATCAGATATAAAGGATGCAGATTATAGAGCTGGATTTTCATGCAAAGATCTGCATTGGAGATCTAGGGCTCAATGGGCCCTAGCTAGGTTTAATCTGAGGTACGTGGGCTCAGACTTGGTGAGTTCAAGTTCACCAGGACTAGGTCTAATTTTAGGCCAGGCTAGACACAAGCTCTATTGAGCTCAGTTAGACTAGCTCAACTCATATAATGTTCCAGGTTCCATGTAGGTTTGGCCTAGGTGTAGAACTATTGGATTTAGTTCTAACGTCAAAATTCCATCGTTTGCTTCTTTAAGACTGCATTTTTTAAAAATGATTGGTACATACATGATTCATTGCATGAATGACATGGAAAGCAATTTAGAAAGAGGAGATTTAAGGCATACCAAGCCACAAAAATACTATGTTGACGTTTATTTGATTGCAAATCATTGAAGAGACTGAGAAATTGGTGTGAATGTTGGTTAGAATTGAGCTCAAAATTTGAGCTACCCAATGAGTGGCATGCCTGCAACATGACAACCCCTTAGTGAATCTGTAGAAATGCAATTGAGCTCAATTCAGAAAGAGTGAGCTCAAATTGAGCACATGAAACTTCAGTAGATAATATGATCCTAGATGCAAGCTGAGTAGCTCTGCTTGAAATCAACTTGAGCTTGAACCTTGCCAAACAAGAGATATGTTGATAGAGTGAAATTAGACATCTTAGCCTAGAACTGAAAAATGATCTGGAACTGAAAGTAACTCAGGTCTTGCTTACGTCACATAGAGATGATCCTATCTTGAGCTTGGCAAGGGCTAACGATGTCTTGGTGACTTACAAATTGCTGATGATCTAGTCCAGTGAGTTGGCTTGGGGTAGAATGAGCTGGTTCTAAGCTAAGTGAAAGCTGTTGAGTTGACTCGAATGCTTCATGATGACTTGTAAAAGTGAGAATTATCCTAATTGAGTTAGATTTAGGCAATTCTCAAGCTTTTGGAAGTCTTTTTAGTAAAAAAGCAAATTGCCCATGTTCAATGGCAAAATGGTCATTTGGCAAGGAAGCGGACCTAACAGTCTCTATCTTTATAGATTCTAAGTATTAGGTGCTTAAATGGGATGGGTTGAATCTGTTTTAAGTGAATGCCCCCCTACATTTACAATACATTTGGGAAATTTAGTTTAAAAATCACATCATCATGAGGGGTAAAATGGATATTTTGGCCAAGCAAAAAATTTTGGGGTGTCCACAGTCTGGTGTGGGCAACTGCCCACACCAGCCTATGTGTGGCTGGAGGAGGACATGGGGGCCACGCTACCACCAATCATGTAAATGGCCACCCGATTGATTGAAAAAATTGGAAAAAAAAAACATGTACCTTGAAAATAGTTAACATGGCGAGGAGCAATATGGAAGAACCTCAAAAGAAGGGCAAAAAGCATGGACGAGGGAATCGGCATCTTTTGTTCACCACAAATGGCGAAAGTTGTGTGTGCCTATTGGTTAATGGGACATGAGTGGACGGGCTCTACCCAAGAAGTCTTGAAATTTAAGTGGAAAGAGAAAGTTGGGGGAAACCAAACGGACGGCTATCGTTGTTGCTGCCTCTTGCCTTGCCCAAAGAGCCAATTGCAGTACTTTTCCTCCCAACGGTCACCCGAAAACAAGAGTTTAATAAGACAAGCAGGTCAAATATGGGCATGCCCCACATGATTGCAGCTCAGCGAAAAGCCTTACTCTGTCATAGAAACCCACGAAAGGGACAGCAAATGCACTGTTTCTGCGAAACTTTTGGCTAAAAGTGACATGAGGTTTAACAAGAGCCCCAC
Source organism: Nymphaea colorata (assembly GCF_008831285.2). Lineage (NCBI taxonomy): Eukaryota > Viridiplantae > Streptophyta > Magnoliopsida > Nymphaeales > Nymphaeaceae > Nymphaea > Nymphaea colorata. The sequence goes on from NC_045142.1 coordinate 15,947,392, forward strand.
AACGATTTCACATACCATGGGAGGTAGGTTAAATCAGGTAGTCTTGTGGTAGGAGGTTGAAGTAATAAAAAGACTTTCTTAAAAATTAAAAAGCCTAGGCTGATGAGGCATTTTCTTGTTAGGTGAACAAAAAAATATTTCATTCTACCCCTAATCCTTTTAGGGTACATCAGCTTCTGGTGCTTTCGGTGCCACATCGTTGGCTCCCTTTTACAACATAGGAGGTTGACACCTTATGGACTCAAAACGACAACCGGCTGTCTACTAGCCCTCTAACCATTGCACTCTTCCACTCGAGATGGGTAAAACTTTTTTTACCATAACAACTTTACATGGCTAGGAAACAAAATAACATAATGACTTTACATGGCTAGGCAACAAAATAACATAACGGATAAAACAAAACACTAAGGCTACATTCTTTCCCCCCTTGGATTGGGATATCAAATTCACAGTTAATGAAGTAGCAGCATAGGTTTTAAAAAGCATGCATTTGAGGGGCATTTCGGACACCTGTGATATGGCTTAAGAGTTTTAAGTCAAAGCCCATAATCGTGGCAGTTCAGATATCTACTAAAAGCTTGTTTTCTGTTAAACATTTAAAGATTTTTCGGAGAAGCTGCAAAAAGATGATCTTCATTCGCGAAAACTATACTGAAAGATGAAAGATGAACATTTAATCTATGCTTCACAAAATCTCAACCCATAATTTTATACCACAGCTTGATTTTTTCAGTAAAAAAGAGAATCTTCCCGTTACCGTCTTGGGAGATATAAGTCAAATCTTGTCCATCTTTCCATCTGCCAACATCTCGTGGCCTTGCCCTTTTCTCCGCAAACTCTGATATGGTTTCGAAGTCGAGACCAAGACAACCAAGTTCGTGAACTTATTAATTCCACGATATGCCTCTAATACGAATCGGGGGGGAGAGAGAGAGATGAGAGAGGGCAACAATGGGTTAACAATCCACTAACATGGGTGACAAGGTATCCCAAGAGTCATGAAAGTAACACGAGTGATAAGAGAGAGAAAGAAAGGACAAAAATAGGAAAAACAATTAACTAAAATGGGAGACAAGGTGTCCCAAGAGTCATGAAAATAACACGAGAGAGAGAGAGAGAGAGAGAGAGAGAGAGAGAGAGAGAGAGAGAGAGTAGCCTTCCTCCTTTTTGGCGACGGTGACCCATCAAACCATGTCCACTCGAGCATAAATATCTTTTGCTTTTGCTTTTATCAAAGGTCAAGAAGAGGTGCACCACTTGGACCACGTTTCAAGCTACATGCTATTTCCATCGCTCGAGTGAAAGACAAAGCCTTTCCTTTTTCACTCATCGCTTGAAATTTACATTCAAGTTTCCAAAATTCCAAAATTCCCAAGGGTCCTTGTGTTTTGAGTTAGGCTGAGGGAGAGCGGAGGATTGGCCTAAGTTGCTAAGCTTCAATGGCATCATAGCTTGAAATATTTGGCGTACAATTTGTTTTGCGGCACAACACCACTTGAGGACGTTGTGCACCAACTGGGGACGTTGTGTCCAAAGTTTCGGCCTTTTTAGAGGGAAAGGAGGGGGGTGGCGAAGGCCTTTAGATTTTAAAAAAATTTAAAATTTATATTTAAAAAATTCTACTATAATTCTTGTTAAGGACCGTGCCACGTTTCCCGTCGAACCTGTTTAACAAATTAATAAGTAAACTTTATTGTGAATTATTAGTTTATGTCAGGAGGAGATCCACAAGTTCCAATTACAAGTGCTGACCCAACCCATGTGTATGCGTAGGACTGTTCATGAGTGAGTTCGAGCCCAGTTAAGCCAGCTTGAACTAGCCTCGCGTGTTTTGAAAGAAACTTGAACTCAGCTCGAGCTCAACTCAAATTCGATTCATTAGCTCGAGCTCGAGTAAGCTTGAGACGAAAGTTGGTTTGAGCCAAGCCAAACATTTCATTAAAAAAATTAATTTTTTTAAAGGAAGAGGCAGCACAGAGATTAGTTCATGGAACTTCCTATATATAAGTCACCTGTACACCCATTTGAGAAATTTATTATTATTTTTATAACTTTGTGAGGCGTATTTTGTATATTTTCTTTCTCAAACTTAACCGAGTTTAACCAAGTTGAGCCCACTAAATTTGAGCTCGACTCGTTTAGGTTGTCGAGTTTATTTCTTAACTCAAACTCGATTAACAAATGAGTTGAGCTAGAATCAAGTTTATCGAGTGAGTTTGAGTGAGTTAGCTCCACTTGTTGAACAGCCCATACTATTAGCGGGAAGGGCAACCTTTAATGGTAATGAAATCACCCGTATCAGTTCAACAGTTCAACTTCAAATCAACCCTTTTCTTCGTGTTGGCAATGGCAATGGGTTTTTCTTCTCCTCTCCTTAGTGTTCCTCCTTCAGAGGCTCTCTCTCTTCCTCCTACTTTTGGTCGTTTAGGTTATTTTTCGTCGCTTTCTCATTTCTTCTCTGTTGTGTTCTCTTTTCATGCTTTCGTAGGTTAATTCTTGTGAAGGCAGAGTAGCATGGAATTCATGGGATGCGCCGACGGACTACAGGTTGTTTTTCGTGTCCTGTTTCAAATGCTCGGATTCCTCTGTAGGAATAGGTTTGTTTGTCTATGCCTTTCGAGGTCCTCTTCTTCTGATAATTATGTTTTTTTCTCCCATTTTTGTCATATTTCTCCCTGGGAGCTCCCTAGTCAAGCAATGTCGGAATCTTACTTTTTCCCAACTTAGGGTCTAGTTGTGGAATGAATGGTCTAGTTGCATTCATTTGCTTGTGCACAAAATTTATATTTTTTCAGCTTTGTTTCTGGTGCGAGAGCTTTGGCATCGACCCTGTCGTGGCTGCCTACTAGTAGTTATTCTTCTTCAGCTGAGTCAGTGCAGGTTGCCACCTTGTTCTTTTCAGCTTCAATCTCTGTGGGTTCAAGCTTTCCCATGGGGAAGCCGACACGATCCTCTTGCATGTGCTGGTTCGTGGTTACTAACACAGTTTTTTCTTTGTTTCTGTCATGCTGTTGTTCAGCACTGAACTTCGTCCTTTGGCCATTTTTATTGCTTTAAGTCGATCTTGTAAAGGCCGACTTATTTGGCTTAACCTCTTCATTTGTCTTTTCTTCCTTTGGTTGGCTCACAGTTCGACGTCGAGCTTCTTCTCCCAGATTATTTGATAGACAGAATTGGAAGGTGCAAGTATGGAATTCAAAATGGTATGGCTACATTTGCCTTTTTTTTTTGCTGAATTTTGTCATTATATTACGCTAGAGGTAAGAAGAGCATATCTGGTCTCAAGCTGACGCTTTGATTAATTCGAGTCTGCTGGGTTTGGTTCTAGGTAATAATATGCAGACCGGAACTCATTTTGTCAAGGCAGTTATAGCTGAACGTTGTCGATATTACATCATCATCTTGTTTTATGTAGATATGAATTACTTTCTTTAAATTCTGCAATCTACCTTGGTTTCCTAAGATGTTAGGAGCAACACCAGAAGCCTCATCTTTATCACTAGACTCACTAATGGATTGGGCTTTGGTGTACTTTGCTAATATAACATACTTGCCCGTGCTGTGCATCATTTCTGTGGAAATCTGGCAGTCTATGCTACAAAGCAGTCTTGTTCCATAACCATGGAACAGTTTCTCTGTTTTATTTCTTAACCTCGCTGTAGATGATTGCAGGCTTTTGGTCAATAAAATCCTTGAAGTGCTTCCTGCCACGACGGAGTATCCTCAGCTTCATTAGATTATCGTGTATGAAAAAATTATGAACCTAGCATCTTTTAATGCTATTCTTTCTGATACCTTGAAGTAGCTGCAAAATCGTAGATGGGATGGTTGTTAGGGATATTTTTCTTGCGACCTAGGTTTGAACCATGGTTCACCGCTCGAAGTCTTTTCCGAGGCTTTACATAACGGTATAACACTTGCAACTGAAATCTCTGGTTGTACTTCTACCGGTGATTATCATGGTCGTCACTGTATAGATAATAGTCAGCCTGTCTTCAGTTTTTAACCTAAAAAATAATAAAAGTACTTTAAGATACAATATAAGATTTCTATAAATGCCTTAAATTAAGGGTTTAAAATGTTTAAAAAACCCTTTCACCTAAAGGTTACTTTCATATTACCATTACTATCAGTTTGTTTTATTTATGAATTGTTGAAGAGAATGACGCTATGGCTATAGTGGAACTATGTCACACGGGTACTCCTCTGCATGGTACCGGTATGGCTATGGGTGTGCCACTAATACGGTTGGTACCGGGTACGGTCAACGTGCCCGGGTTCAAATCGGTCCATTTTCGTATTAGGTCAACTTTGACCAATTCCAAAGATGTCCATTTTTTATTTTAACGATTTCAAGTTTTTAACTTTTAAAATAATCTAATATTAAATTGGTCGAAAGAAAACCCTAAACCCCTCGACATCTTCTTCCTTCTACCCATTTCACGACTTCTGCATCTGGGGCGACCGGCGACTTGGGTGGATGAACGGCGGCGATGGGCGATGGTGTACGGTGACCGGCGACTGTGGACGGTATTTGCTTCCACTTTGCCGATTTCTTCTATTTTCTATCAATGCACTCTTCTTTCCATTTGTCTAGTGCCGGCAGACACCGTTTTCCACCGGCGAGTACATCCTGTCGTCCTTCTTATCTCCTCTTCATTCCTTCCCTCTCGATGGTTATTACTCTATCTCCTCCTCATCGCTGATCATGTGCTCTGTGCCTCTTCATTTCTTAGATCTCGTAGTTCAGTTTTTCGTCATTTCCTCGTCGGTCTTGGAGATGCTATAAATGCCGCACGAGTTGCTGCTTTTTCCTGTATAAGATTTGTTCTCATATGCATCTGACATTCTGGTATTGCTCGTTTTCTCATCGGTTAAGGTCGTTCTTTTGTGCTTGTTATTTACAGCATGTTCAATAGAAATTTTGTTCCTTTTTGTGCGTTATTTACAGCATGTTCGATTTTAAGGAAGTTTTGCCAAAGTTATTCTGTAAAAATCATGACTGTTTGGGACTTTGGAAAAGTTCAGCGACTTATTCTGTAAAAATCTTGACAGTTTGGGGAAGTTTAGTGACTGATGGTCATCGTTTTATGTGCAAATATGTTATCCTGTTTGAAATTTTTTGAGATATATATATATATATATATATGCATCTGTGTGTACGCCGTACTCCCGTACCCAAGTTTTTTAAAAATGGTCCGTACCCATATCCGCACCGGCACTCGTACCCGCACCTGTACCCATACCTATGTGACACAGTAGCGGAAGAAGGTGATGGTGGAGATCAAAGAGGAAGAACACTTTGTTGAATTTGTCCTTCCGCGTCAAAAGAGATGTTGTCCACTGCTCCACTGAAGAAGAGGAAGAACATAGTATTAGGAATGTCATCCATTTGTGTTCTGTTGGTTCTCTATTGACACTTTGTTCCCCCTAATTCCCAAGAGGTGCTGTTTCCACTGCCACAGTTTTGGAGTGGTGGCGTTCTTCCATTGTCGTTTTTTTTCATTAACTAAATTCCCCTTCTTTTACATTTATTATGTTTTTAATTTATGTTAGGTTTTTTTTGTTGTCATTTTGTGGTATTGTAAATCATAAATCTGTAGACAGTTTTCGAAGTGTCATAACGTGATTCATTGTGAAGAAGGCCATAATAGAAGGTAGTTTGCTGATTGGTTGCAGAAAGAAATTCAGCATCTTCATGCAATATTTTCTACAAGAATATTGATGTTTAGTGGTGACTATCAAGTATCACTGAAAAAACTTAATGGGGTAAACAGTGTGTCACAGAAAATGCCACGCAAATGATTTCCTTCAGTGGCATTATTTGCATATGCCACAGATGCAAACTTCCTATGACAAAAACGGTGCCATTGAAAACATTTTAATGATGCTCAAAAAGTTCCATTGTAGATTATAGCTTCTAGAGTATGTTATTTAACAGGCTTTCAGTGGCATCTCTAAAACATCAGGATTGGTTTGCCATGGTAGAGGAAAAATGACACTAAATGGTTTTTGTCATTGGGAGTTGTTAGTGGCACAGTTTATATTGTGGATGGTCTATGGCAAATAGAAAGTGCTACTAAAGGTTGTCTAGTCACACACACACACACACACACACACACACACTGTATTCCATACTTAATATTCAACAGTGGATTGGATGTGCCACTAAAGACTTTCAACAACATATATTGACATGCGATTCTTGATATTTTATGGCAAGTTGTCAATACCATAAAGGACCTTTCAATGACACGCACCATTTGCCATTGCTCTCATTAATGGTGTTGCACACGATGAAAAGAAAGAGAAAGTTCATCTATTGGTTAACCCTAATCTATCTTAAATGGAGATTAAGGGAGGTGGTAAGGGAAATCACATCAATGTCCAACAAATAAATAGCATTAATAGAAAGACATCTCCTATTTTATAATATTCGTCAATCACTACCTAAGATCTTTTATTGTTTTCTTTTCTCTCAACACGCCCCCTCAAGCTGGAGCATATATATGAAATCTGCTTAGCATGTTACGATATTTTGTTTCAATGATAGGTTGAAGTTTAGTAGATGCTCTGGTAACTTGATCTTCAGTACAGACATGAATAATAAAAATATTTTCAGCCTACACCATATCCTTGATGTGATAATCAACCTCGATATGTTTAGTCATTTCATAGAAGACAAGATTATTGGTAATACAGATAGCTGCTTTGTTGTCACATAACATCTTCATTCAGAGAGTGACTTGGACTCCCAAACTTGCAAGCATCATTTTTACTTAGATCATCTTAGCTGCAGTTTGAGTCATACCTCTATACTACGATTCTACATTTGATATTGCCACTACTTATTGCTTTTTTCTCCTTGAAGTAATTAGTTTTTTTTCAACAAAAATATAGAATCAAGAGGTGGAATTTCTATCTTCAACTAAACTAGAATAATCAGCATACATGTTGACCATCACATCAAGCAAATCACTTTTTAAAACAATAATCATTCCCTTGGTACAGACTTGAGGTATTTGAGAACCATTAGGGCTCATTCCCAATGGACATTTCTTGGTTTTCCCGTAAACTGGTTTAGCTTTTTGACAACTAGAAAGATATCAAGGTAGGTCAGTGTAGCATATACAACTTTCTCAATCATTGACTTATATGATTTGCTATCTACCTGTTCCTAGTCTTCATCATATAGATGGAACTGATGGTTCATTCGAATATTTGCAGGTTTAATATGAAGCATCCCTGCCTCATAAAGCAAATCAAGAACATATTTCCTCCTTGCCTCATAAACCAAATCAAGAACGTACTTCCTCTATGAAAGAATAATACCTTCTCTATTCCTTGCAACTTCTATCCCTAAGAAATACCTAAAAGGACCAAGATCCTTGATAACAAAGTACTTCTATAGGTACCCATTGGTGAGTTGTTGCCACCATTAACATATTTTTCTTCACAACTGCTAGCTAGGATAATATTAGCAATATATACCATCATTACTATTATACGTTCTAAACTTCTTTTGATAAATAATGAATGATCCAGTGGGGACCATTGGAATTCAAACCCCCACTTTATATAGCTTTGGAAACTATGCCCTAGGGATTTGCTTATGTCCATATATTGCTTTTCTTATTTGCATACCGTCTTATACTCTTCTTCTTGTCCAAATTGTGGTGGTTGTTGCATATAAATAGTTTCAGTCAAATCATTATAGAGAAAAACATTTTGGTGTCAATTTTAGACATATACTAACGACAATGCTCAGTCATGGTTACAACCAATTGAATAGTACCAAACGTGACAACTAAAGTGAATGTCTCAAAGAAGTTAACCCCAAAAGTCTAAGTACACCCCTTGGTTACAACCAATTTGACTGATATTTGATGGGTGAATACCTATTTGCATCCAATAATATTTGCATTAGGAGGAGGAAAAATAAGATTCTATATGGCGTTAGATATTAACATATCTAAGTTTGTTGATGATTTATGGGAATTGTCACACTCCAACCCTTTTACCCCCAAAGAGTTTTTTTTGGGTTAAAACATAAAACATCGAGGTGCGATGACACAACAATTCAAAAGGAGCTATGTACATCAAAGACAATGGGGGAGAACATTTCATTATATAGTAAATTTAGTTCCTACAAAATCACTTCATATTTCTCAAAAATATATGACAAAAATGCTCCAAAACTACAACATTGATGTCTAACAAAAACAAGACATCATGGAGACCAAAACATGACTTGCTGACACTATAATAGACCCAAGATCTCCTCCATAAGATGTGAGTTGGGCCATTTGATCAAGTTGTTGTTTGGGGTCCGCTAAAACTTGACAAAGTAAACAACAAAAGGCTTAGCCTTCATAGTATGACAACAAAATGGAGAAATCCCTAACCCTCAAAGGTAAGGGCTCAAATCTGGGGTGTAATATGTACGAAAGATATAAACACTATCATATCATGATAGTAGCATGAAGTATCATAACTTGTCATGGCAGCCCCTCACATATACCATGACAGACATGTACGGACCACTCAATGACCACAATTAACACATTTAATAATCACATTCACTTCATGCATATTTGCTTCATTCAGATATACTTCATTCACATTTATTTCATTTACAATCATTTCATTTACATTTGCATTAGTGAATTGACAAGTCCTGTGGGTGCAAAACACATGCACATGCACACCACAGGCCACCTATAGTTAGGAGACAACCCTCATGGTGGCCCAGAATGATACAGATTCGTTCACGCTGCAGCGGTAAAGCAATCATCTATGGATGTGTGAATTCTGAAGAGAATTGCTTAGCCTTCTCTAGGATCCCCAGGTTGGCAAGGTGGGAGCTCAACACTCCAAGTGCATCACATAATGATATCCTGAGGCTTTGCACTGCCCGCACTTCAAGCAGGTGAGACTAGTGGTGAGGGTGGGACATCTCCCAAACATATTGCCATAACCCACTGACCTCACATTTATTATTTTTCATTTCATGAGTGCACCGATACCTCAAGATACCTCCATATAAAGGCTATACACATAGTTAATACTCTTAGCTAACCATCATAACTTTACGAGTACATCTACCCTTCAAATTCATTGATCGTATCATGCCCACGATAATGCACACAAAAAATATTGCCACATTTACATCAACCAAACACATCAATCACATCTTACAAAAGTTAGCCGAACCATAGAGAGTAATCACGATCAGTGATTGGCTCATAGCTGTTCTATGCAATTACCATTCTATGATGCTTTCTAATGCACCATCAGGGTCGAGGAGATACTCGACTTGGTACACCGCCTAATCTGTCCTAAGCAGTTATACTTACTAGCATGCATATGCCATAGCGTAGTAGTTTAAAAATATTCAACTAATTTCATAATCATTCAACCACAAGCATGCATTTATACAATACAACACAATCATAGGATCCAACGATCCTGAAAGACATGCATTCTAAATTGGCCCCAAGCAGTGGTTTGCCTGAAATGTCGCCATACCTGTCACGCATCACCAAAATATCCAAAATCACCTCAAACATAGAATCTTATCGCTCAAGGTCTACTCGACGTGCTCGGTGTACCTGTAAAAATAATCATGCGTTAAGATTTATATTCGTTTCGCTTTAGAAATCTATACAAGTACGAAACATGAACAATGAGGCATAGGTCATTGCCTCAAGAGAGTGTCAACATATAGTATCGGCCCATAAAGCCCCTCCAATAGGTTTCTTCCCAACTCTTTGAGGTTGTGACTAAACGATTTAAACTCCGAGCTTTCAATTCTAAGTTGAGGCGTCTTCATAGTAATGACGCTTCCCAACATACATATTCTTTCCCAACAAGCGAAACAATACACACATCAACAATAGCATATGTCACGTGTTCGCTAACACGGTTCTACACCTTCTCCACAACATCAAAATCTCTACTAGGCTTCCTAACCACTTCAAAAATTAACTCATCATGCTAAAAACATAATTATATACGTAGATCCTCGTCCCTCCAAAGTAGTCCTAGACCTTCCCCAATATAGTAAAGTCTAGAACATGCATTCTAAATCATCCAATCTTGAATCTAGCATGCTCAAATAACAATTATACATGCATTAGTAGAAAACATTAGACAATTTAGGCTCGATTAGGCCTCGCTCACCCCACTCCTAGAGTTCTAACTACTATAGTGCTCCCAGTAGCCACACCAAATGCTGGACCGATCTCCAAGCAGCTAAAACTATATGCTGCCATCACCTCCAATGCCCACTATTCGCTGTTAGGAGGGGAAGGACGTGTTTTTGCCGTTATAAGAAGGTTGAGGGAGACTCACGCACGACATAGAGACAACAATCGAGCATGGGGAAAAGAGACAGATGAGAGGGAGAATGCAGAAAGAGTGCTCGCTGAATGTGAGAGACAGTGAGAGTGAGAAGAAGTTGCGAGTAAAAGGAAGCTGGTGGTAGAGTGAGAGTATGAGCAGAGGGACAAGAGGGTAGTAAAGGCAAGAAAGATTGCAGGAGAGAGGGGGATGAGTAGAGAGACTGCGACAAAAACAAATGAGGGAGTGAGAGCTTGCGGAAGAGAGAGAGGGATTGATTGAAGAGAACTCGGACTGGGAGAGAGACAAACAAGGAACAACGAGAGGGAGGAGGAGAAGAAAGAAGAGGTAGAGAGAGATCAAGAGGCTTAACTTAGCGCCGCCACCGCCTTACCATCGCGGCTGCTCCACTTCTTCTGCCTCTTGCTTCTCTGCATCATGCACCAAAAAAAGGAAGACGGAGAGGGAGAGCTGGCGTCGGGCTCCTCTTCACAAAGAAGACTTCGGGTCTGGGTCTGGACCATGATCCAGCTCGACCTACTCGACTGCCAAACGGTACATGATAGGTGTAGCTTACAATGCTGAAATAAACCCTTGCATATTCCTGCCAAGTCTTTCTATTGTTACAAATTTATATATAAGATTCAAGGTGTAGTCCTTTTACCTTTTTGTAGAGAAATAAGATTATTTCTGTGGTTGGAATATTTGTCACATCATCTTGCATAGATATAGGAACCTCAACTGAACTAGAGAAGATTTTGAAGGCCCGTGATAAAAAATGGAATGCCAAGGGTAGATGACTAAGAGATCTTGATATCTTAATATGTTAGCAGAGGAGGGTGATGGAATGTGAGTGGACTCCAATGGCAAAGGTAGAATAGGCAATGGGAATGAGTTGTTGTATCAGTACTAATATAAATGTTGACATTTGAAAAGTATGGAACTAACTAAAAAAAGTCAATGTTTGCACTAATATACTCTCTTTTGGTGACATGGTCATAGCAATAATATCTCTTATGATTTTTAAGGTATCCATGGAAGACACATTTTGTGGCTTATGGAGATAGGTTGTTTCTATTTGGTCCTAGTTTGTGCACAAAGCAAACACACCCGCAGCCCTTAGGAGCTATATGAAACAAAGGATCACGAAGAAACAAAATCTGGAGAGAAATTCTGTTATCTATGGTAGATGAAGGCTTACCATTAATGAAATAACTACTTGATAGAATTGCATCTCTCCAATATGAAGTTGATATATTTGATTAAATTATAATAGTACAAGCAACATCAAGAAGGTGTCTATGTTTCCTTTCAACTACTTCATTTTGTTGAGAGGTATGAAGTCACATAGTTTGATGTTGAATTATATTTTTTTCTGTAGAATTATAAGAGAAATATGGTGTTAAATTCAAGAACATTATCAGTGTAAACAATTGTGACAATAGAAGAAAATTGAGTCTTTATTTCAATAATGAAAGTTTCGATAATACATGATGCTTCAGATCTCTCATTTATTAGAAACATCAAAGACAACTTAGAACAATAATCAATAATCACTTAATAATCACACTGAGACCTAAAAGAAAACTTTATTTATTACCCTTATATCTACTTGAATCAAATCAAAAGAAATCAAACTAGACGTACCTTGACTAGATGGAGAGGACCTTTTATGATGCTTTCCCATTTAACAAGCTTCACATAGGAATGATGTAGATAGAGAGATCCGAAGAAAGACATGATAAAGCTTAGACAAGGAATGATAACCCAGATACAGATGCCACCAAATAGGATTTGATGATGACTCCAAAGAAACATGAGCAGCTAAAATAGACTAGTTGAGGTAGCAAATTCTGTCTGATTCATGGCTTCCACCAATATCCTTCCCATCAGCACGTCCTCACACACACATGATATATGATTAAATATAACATGAATATTAAGTTATTTAGTAATACAGCTCACAAATAATTTTTTTTGAGAAAAGGTAGGGACGTGGTGGACTACATGGAACAATAGATTGGGAGGTTAGATACTTCTCCGTTTCTAATATCATCCACCAAGGTAACATTGTGATTAGAAGATATAGGCTCCATCTTAGAAGAAGACTGATCAATTCCATAGAAGTGACTTAAAGCCTTGAGTCAATTGTCCACTACTTAGCTAAATGAGAAGATGTAATAGCTACACAATATGCCACGTCAATCACAATGGTAAAGGCAGTCGCATTTGAAGAACTTTGAGAAATCAATCTGTCATATTCAACCTAACTAAAAGTAATCAAATCTGCATAGGAAGAAACATCTGTCTTTGGCACTGATATGGCTGCCTGTACATATTGATACCTTAGTGTGCATGATGAAAAGAAAGAGAAAGATTATCTATTTATTAATCCTAATATTTCCTAAATACTGATTATGGAATGAAGCAAAGGAAATTACATACAAGTCCAACAAATGAGTAAAATTAATGAAGAGATATCTCCCTATTTTAAAAATATTTTCTAATCACTACCCATGACTTTTCATTATTTTTTTTTCTCTCAACAAGTAACACTTCCTTGATAATGTCATAAAGGACCCTTCATTGACACACATCGTCTTGTTCACATTAGTGGCAGAATCGGAAATTGCCACTAAATGTTTGACATGTTACAAATGCCGGTAAAGTCTTCAATTAAAAAAAAAAAGTTGACACGTGTGCACACACGCACACACACGTATTCATCATGAATATATGCTAATTTCAAATAAAACGAGAGAAAATGTTCAAATTTAAGTTTCTTTGATTAAGATTTATACACTTAATGTTTTAATCGTATAAAAAAAGAATTACATACAACCAAAAATGCATAAAATTGTATTGTTTTCAACAACTGATGTTATCTAATTTGGACTTGTAAATGGAAACCGCAAGTCATAAATATTGTGCACAAGAAACTTGTATTCAAGGTAGTACTTGCCTTTATGACATTTTATCCTTAGGCATTTCCTCACGTTTACCAAGCCTATTAATCATAGAACCTATACATTTCTCTTTCCACTTTGCCTGGTAAATCTTTCATTTCCCTTTAATAGATTTTGCATCACATGAAACAAGTATGATGCATAATGTATACTGAATAAATAATCAAGATCGTAGTAGATAATCATCAGAAAGCTGAAACAAGGTAAGCACTTCAGTCCATGCTAGTTAGAATGTTTCTCTGGTGAACTTGATCTCATCAAGTCAATGATTCCCCCAAGCAAGACAAGGTACAAATCTTGTGAAGGAAAGAGACGATCAGTAGAACCCGGATGGATCTGGGTGGGGATAGTGGCACCCATTCCTCACTAGTTCTGACAAGATCAGGCAGGAGGGAGCATCCCACTTAGTGATCAGTCCACTAGTTCATTCATGCAAATCCGATGAAGTTATTACGGACGAGCGATTTTAGCCATAAAATGCAGAAGTGTCTACATATAGCAATACAATAAAAGTTGAATATATTTTCTAGTACTTGAGCACATGTTGCATGCCAAACATCACATCAATATGAATTTGCATACTAGATTTAGTAGAATACCAAGTCCATTTATATCATAATAGTTGCATTTGTTGATCCAATGTACAACCCATCAGATTCAAAGCTGGACATGATGTTATAACATGATCTCATCAGTCCAATAAAATGAGTCATGTAATCATATTGGTCTGTTAAGTTTGAATGCAACATAGAAAACCAAAGGCATATTACCACATATCTTTTTCAGAGACAACTGCACAGAAGTTACTTCTAGGTATCAAGTGTAGAGACATTTCCAGTATTAGAAGAATGCAAGTAAACTTCTATAGATGAAAAAAACAACAGGTTTAAGCAAACATTACAAGTTTGCATTACAATAGAATAGATCTGATTAATTGCAAAAGGAATACAAAAGCTCAAGAACAAAAAAATCAATGTTGACATCTGAACAAGCGGAAAACAAGTTAATGCACCCTCGCTTTGCTCCACATATCTATTTAGAACCAGCAACCTATGTTAAAACAAAGAACCAGAATTTTGTCTCAGCAAGCTTACAACATAGGAAAAATGAAACTCACTAGGGAGTAGGAATATTGCCATATAAATTCAGAAATTATCTTATATGTTGAATCATGCTAGTTCATGTTCACTAAATCTGAAAGATGAGACGTCTTCAAATCCTTCATCAGAACTCAAAATAGGAAACTAAGGAAAAGGTTTTCTTTTTGCCACAAATTGATAAAGGACATGGTTGAGTTCATAAGAATTTATATTGATATTTTTGTCGATATGCCTTTTCGATTTGCCATTATTTTTTCCTTTCAATTTCACCAAACAAAAAATAGAGGATAAAAAACTTAACATTCTTAATGGAGAAAATGTGAAATTGCATAGTTTTACTTGAACGTTCTAGATGGAACTCTTGGCATAGATACACTCGGGAAATTAAAGGATTGGTCCCTGACATATTAAATGATTCAAAAAGTCCTTATTTATCATATTAGATGAAAATAACTGAGGAATCAGTTCAGTAGCAACATGGCATGACTAATTAGATTCAAATGAATTCTAAAGGCATTTGTAATTCCTCTATCAATTTGGAGTTACACCATTCATTTATAAACCAACCAACCCCATGGGTTGCTTTTATAAGCCTTGTTTGACTGCCTTTTCCAGTCAATTGCCTTTTTTATAAGCCAATTTTGGGTAAGATGAACCACACAAAAGATGCAATAGTAATACCTTGGAGGAGAAGATGTCCATATTTCCTCCATGTATAATCATCTGCAGGGATATCAGCTAGTTTGCTACAAATATTAGGAATTCTAATGACTCTTTTCTTGACTAGCTACTAATATTTGAAACTCTAATGACTCTTTTCTTTCTTAGGTTTTTGCAAGAAAACGAAACGTGCATGCATGGGAATAATATCTTGCACAAAGCGCCAAGTTGAGGACACATGTTCATGAAAAGAAGGTTTTGCTTCCACAGTAGATGCTTGTACACCACAATGGTTCACCAAATAAGAGTAAGCATACAAGAATAATAAGAAAATAATAAGATATAAAAGGATGACAATTACATACTAAATAGGAAATATAATTTGCTTCATGGCCGAAATGATCATTGTAAAAAAAAACCAACAAAATAGGACATCTTTGCCTTGTTTTGTTAAGGTAAGTCAACAACTAAATCAAAAGCCTAAAATGGAACACCTTTGCCTTGTTTTTAAACTTGTATTTTCTACAAACATAATGTCATCTTTTAATCTTTTACCTAAAGGGCACATGGTAACAATAGATGTGATGATTGACAGCCTTGTTTTATATGATGTCATTCTTAATTAACCTGTAATTCCTGTAAATATTCCATGAGGGAGTATGGAGGGGAAGATAATTAATAACTAAGAATTAATAACTAACATTATCATGCAGCAAGAGAGCTTGTACTACTGGGCAGTGCTTAAGAGAAGAGATACCATCCAAAGCCTTCTTCTGCAGTCCTAGTTACAATAAGAAGATAAAACATAAAACAGATGGAATCCAACCAATAGCAAAGGCAGAAATTGTTGCCGCTATGCATATGCAAATAAACAAATCAATTTAGGCTCTGTTTACATCTTAGTTGATCCAACCAATGGTCTTTGTACTTTTTGGGAATATCCTATGGAACTCAAGAGACTTGTTAATGCCCTTTATGGCTTGAGCATATGGGGTTGCCTTCATGGGATAGTCAACATTTTGAAGCTTCTTTTAGACCAGAATCCTAAAAGGGCACTCAGACATAGTCATTAAGGACAAAGCTTATAAGTTGAACCAACCAGATCCATACCCATTAAGTTAATGATCAAATCCCAAAACGATGATGATGATAAGCTATTCTCAATAATTTGAGCTACTACAATACCATCTTTCTCACATAATCAAAATCACAGGTACAAGCAAAAGGCATTATATATATAGTGTATGTGAAGATTATATTATAAGAAATTTAAGATAGCACTCCACAGAGGAGAGGGACAGAGATAGAGAGCATGAGCATATGCCCAATAGGTTTTTTCTTTTTAGTATTAAAGATGATGAAAGTTATGGTGTGCAGATCATTCTGCCAACTAAACATTATGTCTAATAAGTTCACTAGATACAAGAATATGTGAGAAGTCATGTTAGTACTTGTTTCTCACAACCAAGCATACGGTAGAAAGAACAAAAATTATAATGAAGTATGGCACAGTTGATAGTTACTGAAAGAGTTTGCCATTCAAGCAAGTGGAAAAGTATGTATTTAGGGACCATGATTTTGCAAGAACTTTTTTCAAACCACATACATGCTAATTAGAAGAAAAATAATTTTCAAGATAAAAATAAATATCGGAACTCGTTTGGGAACAAAATAGGCATCTATCATAACTTACAAACATTATTAAAAGATCTAATACAAACTTTGTAATGCATAAGATTCTTCGAAGTAGACAATATTTCAAAAAAAAAAAGCCTCTATTTCTACTCATACATTTTCATTGTCTAATACAAGCATTGCAACACTTATAAGATTATTTTAAGTGGACAAGCATTCAAAAGCAGATGAAACAATGCCTAATTGTCTTTTATTCACAAATAACCTTGTTATCAAAGCTGCTAAGGTCTAAAAAATAGAAAGAGGGCACCTATAATATACATGAATGAGTCATTTTCCACTTTTTCAGACTATAGGTGAATCTTATCACACTCATGAGTAACTTAGGTGTCCTCAAGTGATGCAACAAGCTGGAAATTTTTCATAGAAGCAACAGTCACATGCCCAAAAAATTTCAAGCATCAAGATTGCAGCTGCTCAAGTCATCTTGGTGCTTTATTTTTCAAAAACAGCATTTCATCTTTTGCACCATTTCAACATGGTTGTGGAGCCGGTGATGAACTTTCCAAGTGAATAGAATTAGTTATGAGAAAAAGACATGATGAGAAGGAGTCAAGGTCATTGAGAAGAAGCTGTGTCTGCACTGGGGCAATGCCACCAGGTTCAATTGTTGTTGCTAGAATAGCATGTATAACATCATTCTTTATCCTTCGTTCCCTAGTTCATAGAATTAGAAATTGGGTCAATTGCCATTTGGATTTCAAAAGAGGAGATACTGGAGAAGTAATATAAGGTCAAAAACGCACCAAGATTAGTCATATATAAAAAGAGAGGCTATAACTGTATTTTATTTCTAGATTGAAGCTAATGTAAGTGGCATGTTTGTAAAATTGGGAGGTTGGACAAATGTAAAGTAGGAAACCTTGTTTCCAATACCAATTTGGTCTGTTCACAAGATAGAATGAGGCACTTGGTAGGAGGGCACTAAAAACTAAATGCTGAAGTTCACAGGCTTGCCGGAAGCCACATGCTGCTTGATAGTGCAGATGGAGAGGGCACACTGGCCGCTGGGAGCTGAATGGCGATGGTATCATAGTTGATCGTGTTCTTACCATTGAACTTGATGGAGCATTCAGAGGAGACCATGAAAAGACCCTCAATCCCATCCAGGGTGTAGGTGAGGTGGGCCATGAGCCTAATCATATATATATGTGGACATCCGACAAGACATTCTTGTAGATGTCATAGACGTTTCAATCTTTTCAATGGAATAGCAAGCTATCAGTTATAGCATGCCTTAGTCAAATGATATAAACACCCTCTCCAAAGGCATCTTGTGCTCTATGCTAGTGAAAGCTCCTCTTCAATGGTGCAAGGGCACTTTTCATACATAAAAGTGGTTATTTCATGTAGTGATCTCACTTATGAATAGGTCCATTTGTTCAAGCTATCATGAATAAAAATATTTTGACTTTTTAGTGAATATAATAACTATTAAAGCTTGAGAAAAGAAGTCCATCAATATAACTTATGTTTAGTAGCCATTATAAAACGTGCATTAAAGAAACATTGATGGGTTTTGAGGAGAAAAATGTTGTTAGAATGTCAAACTTTTGTTTAATTATATTCTTACAATAGGTAACATGATTCTGGACAATACAATATACAATATTTCACTAAAATGTTTTTATACAAAATTCACTAATAATTAGGCAAGTTACACTCACACAAAAGTATATGCTTTGGAAGCATAATGATATTTGTAGTTGCTAGGTTGAGAATTGATGGTGGATGAATTATAAATATATGTTTTAATAGTTAGAATTGTTTATGTGCACCACTTTTTTACAAATGAGACATTATGCCACAATGTGTAGTTGAGGCCCTAGAGGTTTATATGCAAAGTTTTCAACAATCCTCCAACGAAGGTTTTCTGATAATCAATGAAGAGTATCATGGTAGAGAACACTTTCCACAACATAAAGAAGCAGTAAAAAGGATTATGGAGCTAGGACCAAGGGAGCACTGATTATTGCTAGTAGAAATGGGATAGAATCCCAAGTCCAAATATAGTAAAAAAATATTGTTAGTGGTGTCAAGATACATTTCCAAATATGATATTGTATATATGTAAAGAATATATTTAGATATAGTTATGAATGAATATATACAGCATGTTAGATCAAGTCCTCATTGTTGTTAGTAAAATAAAGAATATATTCATAAACACTATTACTAAGGAACAAATTTTTCATGTGAAGTCGAGTCAAAAAGTTTTCATTGTAATAATTGAGTACCAATATAAATAGAGTTGCCGTGACCCTTACGGCTCATCGGCCTTTTGTGCAAAAAAACCCTTTATCTACTCTTTATTAAAAGCTTTGACAGTTTTCTTGAAGTAAGAGGCATTTTCCCTTGCCATAATAGTCTTCATTAAATATCAAGACCTTCATTGGAACTCCATAGTTGAAAATATTGCGTGTAAACTGTAAACCTCTGAGGTGTCAAGTATACTTTGTGGCGTAATGTATTATGGTGCAAAACAATTCACTGATAAAGATCTTCAGTTTTGCATTTCAAGTTTTATTAGAATGATGATGATGATGATACAACAAGTTTGATTTGTTTTATTATCTCTCAGTTTTGACATGTGCAAGCAGCACTGAATCCTCCACTTGAAGCTTGCCACACCTACATGGTTGCCACTTACCATTGCTGACAAAACTAAGAAAATGACAACCATCATGTCCCTCACCATAAGTTTGGCCTTAATAAATGAAAATACCCATAATCTATCAGATTTAGTGTTTGTATATAGTTTATCTTTGAAAGATTTTAATGTTTTAATTCTCTCTTCTGTTAAGTATCTATTACCTTTTGTAGGATAACAAAATTGTTATTGATGAAGCAGTGTCCCTTCAACAAGATTTGGTAAACTTCTTTCTAGCAATGCATCATACCTATAAAAGAGATAATGTCCACCTCTACAATAAGTAAAACCATAATTGGAGTAAAGCACTGCTAGTGTCACAATTTTCTTGCCACTATGTTGTATCACAGGCAGTCGATATCATATCTGATTGTAATAGTGCCGGATTTTGCTATTGCCATGCTTACAGTCATCAAATTATGCCTAGTAACAGGCAGTTTATGTTGATTGGCACTGTAAAAATGATTGATACTAGACATTTGTGTTACAATCTTGCACATAATGCACACACATACACTAGTGTGTCTCTTAATATATCAGCACAATACTACTGGTGACAAGATGGAGCTTTGATGGGAAATATTTCTCCACTTCATAGGTAATGAACATTTTGTAGAATCAAAGTAACAATTTTTCTAAACGTGGATGTAATCAACTCATGTAAGTATAGTTGGATGCAATATTGTCACTGACACATTGTAATACGAATTAGTTGGGCCGACCTATATGTTGTATTATAACAAATCACAATATAGTGTAGTATGTTGTAAAATTATTATTGTAATTAAAAAAATAAAAATAGAGAAAAATAAAAAAGAAAAATTTGCAAAAGGGAAAAATTATAGAGAAAATTAAAAAAATCAAGAAAAATATATTGCATAAAAAATTTCATCATACATAAACAACATTCATGATTTGTCATTCATAAACCATAATATATCAACAACCCATTCAAAAATGAGAAATTATAGATTTTAGAATAATATAATAAGCATCTATCACAAGTTTCAACTTAAAAGTGTTTTAGGGTCTTTGAGTACATCCCAATTCACAAATTCATAACATATAATTATCATCATTCAATGTAATCATCGTCATCATCATCATCATCATCATCATCATCATCATCTTTACCTTCATCATCATCTTCATTCTCATTTTATTCATTACTTGCTTTAATCCCTTCAAATGGGAGGTCATCATCAACATTCCATGGCTCTCATTCTTGAAAAAGCTCTGTTGCTCCTTCAATGTTTAAAAAGTCAAGATCATCCTCATCAAATATCATCGATGGCGATTCTTCAACCCAAGAATTTAATGCATCAAAATTGTCTAGGCTGATGGGATGAAATTGAGTGTGATGCTTCTTCATAGATGCTGATTCTAATTGCCCAAAGTACAACAGGAGAAAAAAATTAACAAGTTGTTAAAATTGCTAGCATAACAAATTATCTAGTTTACCTTTGTCCCAACTTCAAATTATATCAAATGAAGACAAGGTCATTCAATCTTTTATGTTTCAGCCTATTTTTTTCTTATTATGGACGTGTTGAAGTACACTCCAATTTGTTGTTTATCCAGTGGCATTACATATCTCGATATCTCGCTCAAAATTCTAACTGCAAGCTTCTTTAGTTTTTGGGTAATCAAGCACAAATGTACTCAACTACAAATCTAAATATCAAAATGAAGAGCAAATGCTTAAAAAGTAAATATTAAATACTATGAATACAATATGAAGTACAAAAAACAATAAATAAATAACTAAAAAGTGGATAAGACAAAGTCCATTTTTCTAATACCTAGACGAAAGGTTACCCTACATCGATTTGTTGTATCTATCCTCAAATGACCACACAAATATCATATTTGTTGATTGATAAGTGGACAACATCTTATTCTTTATAATCACTAAGCAATATGTCAATGCAATCAAACATGCCATGCTTGACCTTTCTATCATTCTTACAAGTAGGAAGAAATCTAATAGTGGGATTTGAATAGTAGATTGCTGCTGCAAGAAGCATACGACAAAATTGTCTAGGCTACCTTTCATTTATAATATTCAATATAGGTGTGTACAACTTCTTTTTCCCCTTCAGATGATCTCTAATATCCTCCTTCGCACTTTCCATAGTCTCATACAAATATCCAATAGAAGGCATATGTTCACTATCAACCAATCTGAGGACTTTGAGTAGAGGTATACAAACTTCAATAAGTTCACAATTCCCAAAATTCAAAGCTGGATATAGTATCCACAACTGTCGTAGCCCTTCTTTTATAGGAATATGGATATACAGCCTAATCGTCACTTGAAAACATCTACTTGAGAGGATTTCTCTGCCTGATTATACCATGCACAGTCAATGCATTTCTAGCAAACAATTTTTGTGCATGCCAAATCAATTCAGCTCCATTTGTGAATTTTCTCATCAAATTCAAAACAAAAGCATGATTATATGTAAACTTCATTATTTATTGAAATCTTTGAACCATCCACTTTATATCATCTCTTTTACCATGATCCTGAAGCATTAATTTTACATAGTGAGCAACACATGGTCCCTAATAGAATGTCTTATAATGTGTCGCTAACAATTCATTTACAGCTTTATAATTTTCCACATTTTTTGTAATAAAATCGACGATATTCTCCAGCCAACTTGTTGTACAATTTTATTTAAAATATTACACAATACATCAATAGTGTTAGGAGCATTAGACAAATCAATAGATTTTAAAAACATGGTACCTAAGGGACAATATTTGATGAAGTTTACTATATGTCAGTCCACCTTTTTTGCCATCACATTGCATTCTATGTCTTCTATCTCATTTTTTAATTCAACACACTATGTCTTAACATCTCTAACTACATTGTTAAGAATTTTACCTCGCAACTTATGATGAAAGGACATTTTTTACCATTCACCCACAAAAGTGATCGCAACTGCTATAAGCTGAAAGTGAAAAGAGTTAGCTGAATTAAAGAGAGTGCCTACATCGTAGAACCACCTTCCTATGGTATCATCTACTACCTCGACGATGTCCTTTGAACACATAGCTGTGTGAATTCAGGCTGAGCACTTGTAGTAGTACAGGCAAAGAAATTCTTTTTGATTGAAATAGACCTAATACTTGACCTCCCATAGGTACTGTACAACTAGTTCCACCAGTACAACCACGGCTATCTGCTACATCCTCTTGAACTTGTACTTGTACTTGCACCATCACCTCTTCCTCTTTCTACCCAAAGCTGAAGAACTACCTTTATATATGATGCATTTTTCTTTATTTATTCCCAAACTGATGCCAACATCCTCTTCTTTGAGCTCAACATCTTTACCTTCGCTTCCTTCCTCTTCATAAGGCTCTCCATAACATGCCTCAACATAATTCATTTCTTTCTCAATCTTATTTGCATTCACGACATTAATAAGATCTATACATTGGTGCTTGGCATATGGCGAAAATGGGTTTCTCTAGGGAACCAATACACTGAGCCACATCATAGTTTCTCCCAGCCATATGGTATTAAAGTGAGAGACCCCTCATGATATTGTTTGCATACAAAGATTACTTAACTTTTAACCAATCTTTAAGATCCACCCATATACACCATTGTCAAGTGGGATCCAATATATGTTTATAAAACAAGTAAAAACCTATGTTTAATTATAAGAAACAAGAGAAATCAACAATTGAACAGTGCAAATGAGTAGTTTTTTACTTCTTTTGTGTTAGAAACCCAAAAGCTCTCTTTCTCTAAGCCTCCCAATGTTCCCACCAAGAGCAAACCATATCCACCTACAAGTTCTCTCCCAACATCAATGATTTGTTGGGTGATTTTTATGAAAACTGGCAAAAACTCTCCCTCCCACAGCTCTTACAAAGTCTAGAAAGAGGGAGGGAGGGAAGGTGTCAATTAAAAACACACACACAAAGATGTGGGATCCCGCCAGATCTTCACAAAAACAAGTGAAATCATATGGTTAGCGAATAAAAAAATGAATGATTCAGTGGGGAAAAAGAGATTTTTTTTCTACCTCTTTTGTGTTAGAAACCCAAAAGCCTATTTCTCCATGCTTCCCATCTTTCCTACCATGAGCAAACCTTCTCCACTGGTGCGTTCTCCCCCAAAGTGATGCTTTTTGAAGTTTTTTTTTTTGAAAACTAGCAAAACCTCTCCTAATGACAACCCTTAGAAAATTTAGAAAGAGCAAGGGAGGGAGAGTGTTATTTAAAACAAACATGCAAAATGGGGTCATACATTTTTACCCCATATAATACGATATGGGGGAGTGTTTCCCGTCTTGCATGATACAAGCAATATGTTTACAATACACGAGCATATCATGTACCTTAAGCATATCATATAGGTTTTACACAAATCGTACGACCTGTATATTGATTGGGTAATCCACTTGCAAGTGATGAATGCCCAGTCAACAATATGCTTGTTCTTCTTGTCTATACAATTTCACTGTTATAGGTACCAATATAGATGATGTCACCAGTGACTTATAGTTGTCATATATTATCACCAATATTGATAACTATGCTGGTAAGCTTGCACCACTGTAATTTAGTGACATTATATTGGTGATCATAGCCATGCAAATAACTATTAATAGATAATCAAAGTGTATATTTGTTGATGAACCTTTCATTATTGTCCCTCATTAAATAAAACATTTATGTATAATGCAAAATATTATAACTTTTTTATATTACAAAATTTTACATACAGCCTGACACAAAGAATAGGCACTAATAGTTACATATTATTGACTATCTGGTAATCCTAAGAAATCTTAAAAAAAAGCATGCCAATTTATGAATTCCAAAGAATAGAATAACAATATTAGGAGAAACCACACTGGACAAGAGTATGAGAAAAGCTATTAGAACATTACCGGCTTGCCAAGTAGAAAGCTTCTTCAACTCCATCACTGTGATGTACATCACTATCAACATAAAAATCAACTTGCAAAAGAAGACCACTATGAAAACTTGCAAGAGGATGATGAGACGAGTAAATATTAAAATTAAACTTCCTGACATTATTAATATTGAACTCCTTTGTAACAGTAGATGTCATTGAGTTTCTTCATGTCATTCCAGTAGCATTCCTTGGTTTAACAGAAGAGTAAATATTAAAATTAAACTTCCTGACATTATTAATATTGAACTCCTTTGTAACGGTAGATGTCATTGAGTTTCTTCATGTCATTCCAGTAGCATTCCTTGGTTTAACACCACCAATAGTTGGTCTACACAGTTAATCTTGCCTTAGATAAACACAAACAATGATAACAACAATCTCTGCATTGAAAAGAAAAAAAAGACAGGGTAGTACATCTGCTGAGGTTAGGAACTTATAGGCAAACAAAAATGACTCGACAACATCATAAATCCCCCACTAAGCACTGGAGATTGTTACAATGATGGAAATGTTGTACCTTACTTTCCTTTTATTACCATTGACCATATCTATTCCAAGTGAAGACATTGTAACAATAAACACAGGGGTTAAATAAAAAACTATGCCTTTGCTATGTATATGGATGCAGCCTTCAAGGATGAATATAGCTAATTTGGTATTCTATTCTTTGGCATCCATTATTATCCATCTTCATGCCTTGTGGTACATGGTATGCTAAGTTGAATGGGAAATCAGACAGCATATTTCAATGGCATATTCTATATGAAACATAAGAATATCAAGAAAAGATGCAACTTAGCCTCAAATCAATGGTCAATATATCATCATACATGAACACATTTACTTAGGGCCTGAGAATCATCACTAATGCTCAAATAAAACCAAAAACAATTCACACGTAAAAAACTTTTTGGGTTGTCCATAGAAAACCTCCTTCCATGAAGATCAATATGGCTAGAGTAAAAGATAAACCCAAAGCAGATCACCAATTCTCAGTGCACCATTTTAAATGCTATAGAAGCAATTTTCAACTTATTTGATGTTGAAGGCTTTGCATTGTAGGGCGTGCATCTTCTACTGGTTTCAAGCGTTAGTTCATTTAGTGATAATTTTTCAAAGTGCACATGGTTATATTTTATGAAATCAAAGGATGATATTTCACCTAAT
Source organism: Nymphaea colorata (assembly GCF_008831285.2). Taxonomy (NCBI): domain Eukaryota; kingdom Viridiplantae; phylum Streptophyta; class Magnoliopsida; order Nymphaeales; family Nymphaeaceae; genus Nymphaea; species Nymphaea colorata. The sequence goes on from NC_045142.1 coordinate 15,972,922, forward strand.
TCAGAACCTTCATAAAATGGTTGCAACTCGATACGGAAAATTGACCTTTTGACCTAATCAAAGGATGATATTCCTCTTCTTACCTTCATTTCTCTACCCATTTATTCTGCCAGAACAACCACCAAATCGACCTTTTGACCAACAGCAAGGACCAGGAACTTTCAAATAGAATCTAATCTCATCTAGAGCATATCTTTTGCAATCACAAAGTGCATGACCATCAGTCCTCCACTACCTAGAATAACAGGATGAGTACGAGAATGATCATAGCATAAAAATAGAAATAATAATATTAAATCCTTTAGTCATTGCACAAATATAAGTACTGAAACATGAGAAATATTATGATAGACATGAATGAGCACACATGCTCTCTCCTTTAGTAGACATGGTCAAGGCCAAAGTAGAAAGCATATCTTTAAGACATTTCTACAAGGCAAAATGAGAAATTTTAGTGTAATGCTGTTTCATGGTAACTTAGAATGTCAAAAATAGATGATGTCCACCTTGAGATCTGCATCTACCATGGCCTCATCAAAAGGTTTCAATGTTCCATACTAAAAGGAAAGGAAGTTGAGCAGCTTAGGAACTGATTGTGGTAAAACCCCATTAATTTTTTCCATTTCAATGTCCTCTCCACCGAAAAGGTGGATTGAAGTGGAGAATAAAATTTCATGTGAGTAGCTGGACAATGGCAAAAGAGCTCCATTCACTTGTTTGGTGGGTTGAATTAAGAGTTTGAAGATGAAGAAGCCCAAGCACTAGATATCCAGAATGTAACTCTGTTGGAATAATCTCATGAGGATCACACAATACCGACTTAGCCTTTTAGCTTGTTGTGTGTGACAGTTTAAAGCAGATATATACTGAACATTTGAAACAAATCATTTGCTTATATTATTTAATATTTTCTTCAAAATATTCACAAACTGGTGAATGATGGTTTTATACAACTTTTGATCTGAAGGGTTGTTCCATACACTCATCCTGTAATCCTGTTTATGAAAAATCATGAATGAAAAAAAAAACAATTCAGTTACAAGTGCTTACATTTGTTGATGAAGAAATGTAAACACAAGATTTCATGAATCATGAAATAGAGCTTTATGGCATCCGGCTGAAGAGTCAGCCACTAAGAACTAGTGTACCATCAATCGGATCTTCTTAATAGACCCTCCGTTGATTTTCCTTTTTAAAAAATGGGGTTGGTACAAAGGACAGAGGCTTGGTCCTGAGTTGTTCACGCTTTTCTCAATGTCAATCCTGAGTTGTTCAACCCTTTCAAAAAAAAGAAAGGGCAAAGGGCACAAGAACTAGCATTCGAGGAAAGCAGGTTGCCAATAAACCAGTACAACCCACTAGTTCTATCCAAAAGAGAACTGCATATTACTTTACATGCCATGCATGAACATAAAAAAGTGAGCAAAATTTACCTCTAACTACTACATATTGTGAAGCTTTAATGGTTGACCTACTCGTGTGTACTTCGGCGCTCCTCTTGGGAAACTATCTTGTTCCACTTAAAAGGTGAACACATAAATGTGTATCCTAAAGACACAATGAGTAGTCCAAAACAGAAATAATTTTATTTACATGAAATGCATTGCTATAGCAAAGTAGACATAGGTCACACAGTGAAGCAACAAGTAAACAAGGTTCAACAACCATCTTGCTTTCAGCTTAGTCCTTATTCATTTCCCAAATGATATTTAGATTTCTTAGATTTGTTTTTTTCATTAAGATATTCTGAAAATTGAGGGGGTGTTTTACTCATAGCAGAGGAATTTCTATTCTTTATAGATTCATTTGCTTGGCAACCCTATCGCTAGTGTCAATCTTACCTCTATCTTTTAGATTCCAAGGTGTCTTAATATGTTTAATATATATTTAATCCAATTTCTAAACTCTAGATGAGTGTTATGAGGTTTATTATGAATCCACCTCCATATTCTAGACTCCGAAGAGTGTTAGGAGGTAATTCATTTGTTTGCCTTTAATTTCTAAACTCTAAGGGATCAGTAAGAGGCATAGCAGGAATGCGCGCTGGCACACTTACGAAAGATTTTCAGGTTCTGCTGATAAGCTAGCAAACTTACAAAATGAACGAAGAGGAATGCATACTTAGTAGTCACTACTACAGGCAATAACCATAGCTAGTCACTATAGAATGTGATGAGTGCTTATATAAGTAGTCCCTTTAATTTTTCATATGCTCAAACTACTCATCTAGCACATAATAAATAACTTAACATATTTCTACATAACTATTTGCCTTCCCTTTTAAACAATGGGTTTTCATTCCATATCATAAGCATGACTAACTCTCCATATAAGATTATGTCAAAAACAGGTATCAGGCACATGTATATGCAACATAACAATATAATTAGGAATAAGTATCATTCTTTGTTGGTAATAAAAAAGAATTTACTAAAAATCATAGTGAACCTCTCATACAGACACACATGAAGGGATATAACACACACACACACACACATATATATATATATGTATGTATATATATATATGTATATATATATATGTGTGTGTGTGTGTGTGTGTGTGTGTGTGTATTTCTAGATGGTAACTAATGGACCCATGAGCTTAAGCTTAAACATAACATAACATGCATCCATCTGACACAATAAAAATCTCTGGATGTTGCTGTTGCAATCCTTAAAGCTTCCCTTTATCATAATAGAATCATTCTACCAATAGGGGCTGAAATCAAAACCTCTCATTATTTCAAATCATGAAATTAGTCTCTTCTACACAATCCACATCAAAGTAACAAACACAAACCTCCAATTTTTAGACCCACCAGTCCTTTGTAAAGATATGACAATAATAAAAAAAATAAATAGTACATTTCCTAATTGTGATTCATAAATATTTGAATCCTCTAAATAATACATTTTCTAATTGCTATTCATAAATATTTGAATCCTCTAAAGCGTGAGGGGATTCAGTTTTCTACCATGGCTCACCCTATTTACCTCCTTAATTTAATCTATCATTATTAAAATATGAAAACTCATACATTCATAGCTACATGGAAGTCTAAGAGTCCCTAAAACAAAAAAAAAAAATCATTGACTTGATAACAAATCAAGTCTAACATCATGATTCAAGAAGAGTTATCTAACTTGCTAGCTCAAAAGAAGAATCAAACAAAAAGGGCAAGCTTAAAGATGAAAACCCCATTACCTAAGTTGCAGCCCTTTTATTTTTTCTTCTTCTATCTCTATCTCTCTCATACACAATCTCCTCTCTTCCCTCTATCTAGTTCCCTCTTCTTCCACCGTTATCTTCTCTCACTCCTCAAATCTCTCCCAAGATCTCTTCTTTCCTCTCATGTTATCTCTAACACTCACTGCAATTCCCTCTCAAGTTGAAAAAGGGAAGAGGAAGAATGAGATTCGTAACCCCCAAAATTTAAACCAGATTTTTAGAATTGACCAATCTTTTAATGAAAATTTTCGAAATGTCATTATTTTTTTTTCCAAATATCTCTTAAGGAAGGTTATAGGCATGAAAATCCTCCGCACCTACCACCAAATTTCATCCTTGAAATTAACTCACCTATTGAGCAAAAGATAAAGATGCTATACTTTTCATGTTCTCTCTTTACTAGGTGGCATCTGTCTTAGATAAATTTATCTGTTAAGCTTTAGGTAATGATACTTGTTTTCCAGAGATACAGGAAGTCTTTCGATCCACAACACTCATTGATCTAATAGGATAACTCAAGTTCTCCCTCACCTGGATTTGGTTATTCCTTTAAAACATGTGTAGGATCAAAGATATATTTTCTCAGTATTGACACAAGGAACACATTATAGATTGTCACTAGCTTGAATGATAATCTAAGTCTATGTGTCATCTCTTCAATTTTTTCTTAGATCTCATATCAGCCAATTTGCTGTGGGATTAATTTGGCAGACTTGCTGAATCTAGACACCCCTTTCCGAGGCAAGACCTTAAAGAATATTTCATCACCAACATCAAATTGGAAATTCTTTTGCCTATTACCTACATAGTTTTTTTCTCAATTCTAAGCAATCTTCATATTTGCCTTAACTAATTTTATATTATCAATGGTCATCTGCACTATTTCAGGCTTTAGAAGTCTTCTTTCCCCAATCTCATCACATCATACTAGCATTATTTCCTTCGGTACAGAACCTCATGAGGTGTCATCCCGATACTGATTGACAATTGTTTTCCTATGCAAATTCCAGTAAAGGTAAATGTACATCCTAAGAGCCCTAAAATTCCTTTATGCAAGCACATATCATATCATGTAAGGTTAACAATTTGTCTATGGATGAAATTCAACATTAAAGTTTAATCTAGTCCTCATGGCCAAAATGCAAACCAGACCAGAATTCTGATGTAGACAGAGGGTCTCTGTCAAACACTATCAATGCTCCATGGAATCTAACAATTTCGTCAATAATTATTTGTGTCAATTTATCAATTTAAAATTTTCTTTTAATGGAAAAGAAATTCGCAAACTTAGTTAATTGATTTACAATTACTCAAATAACAACATTCCACTTTAGGTGAGAGGTAACCCTATCACAAAATCCACTGTAATAGGCTCCCATTTCCATTCTAGTATAGATGGATTTTTAAGAATCCAGTTGGTCTCTGGTGTTCTGTTTAACTATCTAACAAGTCAAGCACTTGGACACATATTCTGCTATCCCCTTTTTCATGTGTATCCTCCAATAATTTTCCTTAAATGTCATGTACATCTTGGTACCACCTATGTGTGTGACATACTTGGACACATGCTTTCTTCTAAAATTAACTTTTTGAGCTCTTCAATTTTGGCTAAATATAGTCATTTTCTAAACATTAATTTATCATTTTCATTTATGGAAAACTCTAGCTTTTCTTCTCTTTGCATTGGGTAAGCAGTTCTCTGATTGCAATTCTTTGATTTGATCATATAGGATACGGTGTACTCGAAGTTGTGCATATATGACCGCTATATTAGCTATCACTAGCACAGCTTTAAGAGATTGCATTTCCAACATTAAAATATGCATGCAACCTACAAATGGGCAATAGTGCATGAACTATTCCTGCTCAATGCATCTACAACTATGTTAGTTTTCATAGGGTGATAGTTAATGGTGCAATCATAGTCTTTTATCAACTCTAACCATCTTCTTTGGTGCATATTTACTTTTTTTTTTTTTACTAAGCAAGTGTTTTCAAACTTTTATGATCTGTAAATATTTGATGCACCTTACCATATAGATAATGCTTCAATATTTTTAAAGTAAACACAATAGCTTCCAATTCTAGATCATCTTATGATTCTTTTCTCATGTTTTCCCAACTGCCAAGAAGTGTAAGCAATCACCTTATTCTTTTTCACTAATACACATCCAAATCCTGTGCGTGAGACATCACAGTATGTTACAAATCCAACCCCTTCTTCTACCAAGGCCAGTATTCAAGCCATTGTGAGTATTCTCTTCAATTCTCAAAAAAGCAGTCCTCACAAGCTGGATCCCATTCAACTTTTATGTTTTTCCTGGTCAAATAGGTCATGGGTGAGGCTAAGAAAGAAAAATCTTTAATGAATCATCTATAATACCTAGCCAACACCAAAAAACTACAAACCTCCATGGCAGCATTAGGCTATTCCCAATTGACAACATCCTCAACCTTGGATTGGTCTACACTAATACCGTCTCCAGAGATTACATGACCCAAGAAAGTTACCGTCTCCAGTTAGAATTTGCATTTACTAAACTTAGCATACAATCGGTTCTCTCTCAATAAAACAATGCCATTTTAAGATGTCTTTCATGTTCTTCTTTGCTTTTTGAATAGATTAGAATATCATAAATGAAAACAATAACACACGGAACTAAGTGGGGCTTGAAGTTCTTATTAATCAAATGCAAGAAAGTTACAAGGTAGCATAAAGATCAATTTGAAATGTTCATAATTAGTATAGAAAGTAATTGTGGGCACATCTGAGTCCTTGATTCTTAACTAATGATATCCCGAACTCAAATAATTTTTTGAAAATACACATGCACTCTTGAGTTGGTCGAATTGATCATCAATGTGGGGCAAAGAATACTTGTAGTGTATAGATACTTTATCCAATTGTTTATAACCAATGCATAAACTGAGCATGCCATCTTTCTTTTTCACAAATAATATCGGTGCACCCTAGGTTGAAGTCCTAGGTTAAATAAATTTCTTATCCACCAACTCTTGCAACTACATTTTCAACTCCTTTATATCAGCTCACCATTCTCTGCGGAAAATTTGCAATCGGTTGAGTCCTTGGAACAAGTTCAATCATGAACTCACTTTAGGCAGTCCAGGTATTCTTTTGAAAATACATAAGCAAACTAACAAACCATTGGAACACCTCTAACGTCATGCATTAAAACTAATCTATCATTTACTGATGCTAGGATGACTTCAAACCCTTTGGTTAACATTTTTGTGCTAAGTAGCAAGAAACCAAGGAAGTGCGTAGAATTCTTCATTTACCTTGGAATATTGTTGCACCATCATATGAAATATAAAAGGTGGCTTCGTTCTTATTGCAGTCCATTAAAGCCTGACACTTAGCTCTGTAATCCATGCCCAAAATGACATCAAATTCTTGATTGTGCATGAGAATTAAATCTGCACAAATCTGAGACACAACTCAAGAAACAACACATTGGATAGACCTCCTCAACCACCACGACATTTCCTAAAGAGAGGTGGCTGCTTAATAAAGGTGTAAAGCACTAGGATTTTTAGTCGAACGGGTCACAATTCCAAAGGATAAAAAATAATAGTTAGACATTGGATCAACGAGAACTTACATCTCCATATCATTAATGAAACTTTTACCTAAAATAATACCTGGAGTAGTTACAGCCTCTTGGACTGATATGGTGAAGACCCATCCTCTTCCCAAGTTCTAGTCTGTGTTGAGGTATCATGTCTTCGACTAGCGATGGACCAGTAGCCGTACTATAACCCAGAACACCTGCACTCGAGATCCGAGGATGTGAAATCTCAGTTCTGCCTCCTAGAAGAGTAGGATAATTCCTCCTAATCTGTCCCAACTAGCGGCACTCATAACACCCCTGATATCCTTTTAGACCTTCGCCTGAGTATTTGCATCCATAAGTGTCACAATGGTTCTATAGATCTAGGTATCCTTGCAGTTGATTCCTCACGAGAAAGCAGCATGACTATGTCCTTTACCTGCATTGTAGGGAGCTCTCCTTAGTTTGTTTGCCTAGTGACCATTACTTGTAGATGTTGCTCTTGACTGAAGCTGGTAATGGCCTTTGAGATTGCTACGGTCTACCTACTCCACTTCCATGCATGGGATAGTAGCCCTTTTTTGATGCTTCAATGCTTCTTGTCTCTTGCAAAGTCCATCTCTATTAGTCATGCTGCATCTATGAGTTGAGGGAACTCTCATATCTTAATTTCATCAATTTTTCCTTGTTCTTCCAATTCATCAATTGCTCAAATCCTTGGAAATTCTCTATCTCGGCCAGATCAATATCAATGATGAAACTTAGTAGACCAATAAAGTTTTGCTTACATTCGTTCATGGTCATATTGCCTAGCAAAAGCTCATAAAATTCATTTGTCTTACTTCCTATATACATTGGAGAACAGTACTTTGTTTTAAATTTTCTTAAAAAGTCATCACAAGTGAGAGCTCTCCATGGTCTGGTTGCCAAAGAGTGTTAGGAGGTGATTCATTTGTTTGCCTCTAATTTCTAAACTCTGAGAGAGTGTTAAGAGGCACAATGTATATTAGTAGTCACTGCTAAGGGAAATAACCTAAGCTAGTCACCGTAGAATGTCATAAAGGGTCATAAAGGCAGTCCCTTTAATTTCTCATTTGCTCAAACTACTCATCTAGAATGTAAAATAACTAATTTAACTCATTTTTGTATAACTCCTTACCTTCCCCTTCCATCACTAGATTTTCATTCTATATCATAAGCATTACTAACGCTCCATATAATATTATGTCACAAACATGCATTGAGCACACATATATGCAGCATAATAATATAAGTCAGAATAAGCATTATTCATTTTTGGCAATCTAAGAGATGTTACTTAATATCACGGTGAACCTCTCTTATACATAAACATAAACATGAATATATATATATATATATATATATATATATATATATATATATATATATATATATATGTATATATATATATAGCAATCTAAGTAATAGACCCATGAGTTCAAATTAACAGAATATGAATTTATTTGATGCAATAAAAATCTGCTAACCACAAAAGCAAAAGAAAGAGCTTTCCTAATCTGTAGCATGTCTCCATGTGCACCCGCACTCACCGATCAACCTATGGAAGTCAACGACAACATTAATATATATAGATACATCTTCACAAATTTTTCATTAATTCAATTCCCAATCTATAGTGGCCACTCAATGCGTCTATTGACTTAGCCTCAAGCCAACGTCCACCTTCAACAATGGTTACCTCTTAACTTCTATTTCCCTTATTTAAAACAATGCCATTTAGGATACTTAAGGTCTGACCGATGCGCTTCACAATTATCTCTAATAACAGCCTCACAAACTAATATATATAAATTAGATTTAACCACTCATCACCTAATTAAATTCTATCCCCAACATTTAAAATCAGCACTAGTGGAGTTCCTATTACGAAGTCGAACAAGTCCATAGGTCTAATTGAGATCTTCAAACATGGATACAAAAATATTTGAAGCATTCTTTGGACATAATAGAATCATGCTGCCAATATAGGCTGAAATCAAAACCTCCAACTATTTTAAATCATGAAATTACTCTCTTCTATATAACCCACATCAAAGTAACAAACAAGCCTCCAATTTCTAGATAAGCTTGCCCTTTATAAAAACAATGAAAATAACCAAATCCGTAAATCATACATTTTCTAATTGCATTTCATATAGATTTAAATGCTCTAAAGAAAGAAGGGATTCAATCATTCTACCATGGCACATTATATTTACAACCTCAATTTAATCTATCACTCATTCGATAGAGGAACCCTTACATTCATAGCCAAATCCAAGGGGTCCACAAGACAATAGAATCATTAACATCATAAGAAAATCAAAGCTAACATCTTAATTAAAGAAAAGTTGTCTAACTGACTAGCTCAAAACAAGAAGAATCAAACAAAGAACTAGAAAAGAAAAGACGAAAAACTCGTTCCCTAAGTTGAAACCTTTTTATTTTATCTTCTTCTCTATCTCTCTTTCCACCATGCTCACTCCTATCTTCCCACTCTCTAGCTCCCTCTTCTTCCACTATTTTCTCCTCCTTTGATCACTCCCCAAATCTCTCCCAAGTTGATTCTCTCTCAAGGTGACAAGGAAAGGGGAAGGATGGGGTTCGAAACCCCTAAAACCTAAAATGAATTTTCAAATTTGAACCATCTTTTATTGAAATCTTCAAAATGCCAATTTCTTCATTTATTTCAAATATGCCCCTAAGGAAGGTCATGGGCATGACACAAATAGTCCTACAAAATCTGGTTCATCTGCTCTAGATTTGAATAGATTGGTAGCCTTTCAAAGGACGAGTAGGAAGCAATGTTGCATATGAGTCTTCGTTGGTAACTGACCAAGTCTAGATAGAGAGGAAGATAGAGATATACTATGGGCCAACTATTGATGGCCAACAGCTCTCAGTCAAGAGAGAGAGAGAGAGAGAAGGGTGGTCCACCAGCCATTGGCTCTCAATCTCAATTTGTATGAGAGGAAGGGATACCTTAGTGAATGATGGAAACAAAATCGATCAAGAAAACAGCAACAACACTCCAAGGTTTGTGACTGATTTCAGGTGTAAATTGAATTATATGCCCATCCTGAAACATGATGCCTTAAAGAAAACAATCAATTAAAGATGAAAAAAATCCAAATTTGGAAAAGGAAAAGGAGAAAATGCACAAATCGCTGGTCACAACCTAGCTACTGCCATGGGCTGTTTGGCACAAATCAGTACTTATCTCTAACTCGAACAACCTAAACAAACCTTTTACAGGTTGGGAAACACGAGCACAACTTAGACAACAAAATGAACAAGTAAAAAATAAAAACTAACATAGGCACGACAACCTACGATGGCTGGAATACAAGATGCTCACCAAGAGACTCAATTACTGAACTTTTCCCCTATTATGAGACTCTGAAATTACACTTTTCTAGCACACTCTAGAACATAAAGGCCACAAGTTTACTACAAAGAACATGCGGTAAGAAGAATACGAAAAGTGTGCAAACAAAAACACTAGCTATACTCAACTGAATGCCGACTATCTCTGAAATGATTGAAGACAATGACTGTATTTGTGAAAAATGGAGCTGCTGCTAAAAAGACTGATCACATTCATGTTCATAACTTCCGTATTTTAGTTTAAAGCAACTGCCAAGCTTACTAATGATGGAAACTTTTGCTTTCATGCTAGAAACTACTCCCTGTTTCCTGTTAAGGGCAATGTACGAATGCAAAATAACGTACATGGAAAGAGTTTATTATTCTATAAATGAGATCAAGTTGTGTGCACCTTCTAGTGCATGAAATTTTTCTGCACGTGTGAGGTGCACAAATTATGTTCCAATATTGTCCTCAATCAAAAGGAAAACATTATCGGGAGAACCAAAATGCCTTGTGTATGGACTCAACCAAAAAGTAGAATTTATCACCTTGATCAATATGCCTTTTCAGTACACGGACATACAAAACATGCATTTTTCTATTTTACCCTTTGTATGAAGAACTTGGGGTTAAGAAATTTGGTCATCAATGACAAATAATGGGAAGGTTTGAAGAATGAAAGAATAGTTGCAAGGTCGTGAGTGAGAAATGAAATGAAAAGAGCAAGAAAAAAAGTGAGTATATGTCTTTTCTAGGTTCCGGCTGATCATTTGATATTTTGCTGACATTTGATATTTTCACAATGCCAATGTGTTTTGCAGGCTAAGATTTTTTTTTGATGAATGCATATTAAAAAAAAAAATAATCAAACAAGCACTTCTACACTCTATGAAGCTCAATTCTACTCATACAGATGAAGAAAATGTATAACCAATAGGTACGACATTTTTCCATAAACACACATATACACTATTGCTCACATATAATCACAAACTTAATAACGGTCACACATGGTTGCATACACTATTGTGTGGGTTCTATGTGATACTTTGTTACTCACATCATATCGCTCATACTATCATCCTAGTATCGTGCACTGCATTGCAAATCATAGTGCCGTATTGTGCAGTACATTGCTTTTTTTAGTGTATGCGAGTTAATCATTGGTATGGCTGTTGTCCTTTCATCCTCATCTGAAAGCAGGAGCGAACATTCTAATTCGGTAGGAGAAGAACACTAATATGATCAAGAGGACCAGCGTCCATTGCATGTAGCAGAATGCCCATAGGAAAACATATTTCCTAGTCATTTTCTTTTTCATGAATTGGTGAACGATAATATGAAGGTGCAGGAGTAGATGAATGTGCTAGAACCTGTGTTCCTGCGATAGGAATGTTGTTTGACAACGAGTCTAACAGTTACATATTTTACAATTTTTATGCTCCAGGATATGGGTTCAATGTTAGAAAGTGTAAGAATAATAAAAATGTACAAGTCATCATTGTGAGATGGTTATTTGTCTGTCCGACGCAAGGTTGGAAGAAACCAGATGAAAGTGTAAAGAAAAGTTAGATTGATACATGAGTGGTTGTGTATCCAAATTGGTGTTGGAAAGGATTCCGAATGAAAAATACTACACCCACACATTCACATATGACCATAATCATCCCTTCACAAATCCTCACATGTGTCACATGATGACATTGCATTGAAAGGTGTCAGCATCCAATTCTGTTCTTGGAGAACTAGCTAATAGTGTTGGCATTCCACCTAAAAGGCATATAATTATTTTGTAAAAGTACATCGATGAAGATAATGTTCAATTCACACTCATGGATTATGGAAACCACCAAAGGAGAAGAATGCCGTAACCCATGAAGGATGGAGAATTAAGAGACCTGTTGGATTACTTAGGCTTAACATCAAACAAAAGCACAAGTTTCTTTAGTGTGGCACAAGTAGACAAGAATCAATATGCCACACATTTTCTGGGTAAACTTGAGGTCAATAATAGCTTATGAATGCTTCTATGATGTTATTGTTTTTAACACAACTGTGAAGGTTAATACTTAATAATGGTCCTTTGTCCAATCTGTCTCAAAATTATATTTTTTAGGTTCATTTTTATAAGTTCAAACTACAAACCCTTTGCATAGTTGTTTAATGCTTTAACCAAAGCCATGAAGGACAAGCCACCTAAGGTTGTACTTACAAATGGCGACCATGCAATAGCAGCAGTGTTTTGTGACATGTTTTAAAAAACAGAACAAATAGAATAGGCCACGTGCTGAATCAAAAGACCGGCTTCAATGAGTACTTTGCAAAATATGTGCTTAAGTGTGACAATGCGTAGACAATTGAATTTGCATGGTAACAAATGATTCTTGCCTATGGCCTTGAAGAGAATGTTTAGCTTCAAAGGTTGCATAAAGACAAAGAAAAGTGAGCATTGTATATGGAAGATAATACTTTTGTGCAAGTATGATAAATGCACAGAGTTGAGAGCATGCATGCAACACAGAAAAAGGGAGTCTACTCTTGTTTGTCAATGTACCAATCCATGAAACAATATGAATCATTTGTCGATGGCCTTAGGCAGAGTGGACTTTAAAAAGATGTAAAAAGCTACAATTCCTGACCTCAAACTCTAAACATGAATACATTGGCCAAAGCTGCAGCTATGTATGCACCTACCATGTTCGAGTGGTTTAAGTAGGAAACAGTCCAAAAAACTAATTGCGGCACATAAGTGGATGTACAGGAATCAAGTATGTATGGGTGCCATGGAGAAAGTCTCTTGAAAGGAAGGTTGAAAACATTAATTGCCATGTCGATACCAGTGTTATGCAATGTTCTTGCAAGAAATATGAATTCAAATATATTTTATGTTGTCAAGAGCTCATGACATTTGATGAAGAGAATATTAGAAAAGGACTCAATGCAAATGAAACACACAAAGGTGGAGATATTGAAGAAGATGCCTAATATTTTTTACGATGAAAATCCTAGGCATCGCATCGCCTTCTGTTTACCAGCTACTATGCAGATCACTCATGCATTTTGGCATCTTGGCAACACAAGCCAGCCAAACGTATGAATACATGAGGCAATTCACAAATAAATCTCTAAATTAAGTGTTATTACTTTGCCACAAGAGTGATACAACTTCAAAATGTCATGAGGCAATTCACAAATAAATCTCTAAATTAAGTGTTATTACTTTGCCACAAGAGTGATACAACTTCAAAATGTCAGTCTCAAAGCATTAGTCCAACGACACCACACCCACTACAGATTTGGAGGAATGATTCAAGCATAAATGTCACATTTGACAAGTTAAGCGTCAATGTTGTCAATTACAATGTAATGATACATAAGCAAAATATTTGAAGATGAACCCAATATCAATATCAGTCATTGTAGGACAAAAAGTGCATTGAAGAATACTGACTAGAAAAAAAAAAAAAGAACAACTAAGTGTTTCATAGGAATAACCAATCAATCTGCCGAGTTATGTAAAAGTAGAAAATCGTGAGGTTAAAACGCTGATGCCCTCTCACCTAATGGACCACTTATATCCAAACTATGATTTTACTAATCTCCTAATAAGTTTTAATATTTACCTCTCTTCTTTATGTAAGCCTATCATAATATGTGAAGTGTTTGACTTCATAGAGCCATGTGGATTTGCATTTCCTCCAACATGAAGGATGTGTTTCCTCATTGAATAATCACCATTTTTATTAAGACAAGTATAGTCTTGCCTTAAAAGAACTATCTAATCATATATGATTTTCTAGTTTCATGTGGTTACTTCTACTTGAACATAGTTCACACATTAAAGCACATATACATGAAGGATTGTTGTCACACACACAATTACCCAAACTATCGTTACAATGTGCATAAGTTAGTAAAATAACAAAAAAATAACAATTTATTTAAACTGTCAGGTCTGGGGCTCGGTGAGTGCGACACTATATGCAACATTATGATACCGAGAGGAGTTCAATAAGATTGTAGTGAGTGAAATATATTATAGTGTCTTGTACAATTTAATGACATTGGGCACAACACTATATGCGACAATGTGATAATGAGTGTGATGTAACTTACCACATAAAAGAGTTAGCACTTGTGATATAACAAAGATGTTAAATTTTATTTATAATTATTTTGTATAAATGATATCAGTAAAGATTTATTGGCTCCGTAGTGACACTTGATGAAATGACTTGCTCCTCAACCGTCGGTTGGAGGTTTGTGAATTGCTTTTCAATAGTATCTTCAGTTCCCAATGAAACAGAAGCAGGTGATACTGTCTCTATAAAGAGTTTGTACCTTCTTCTTGTGCAAATGTTGGCTTCATCTGTTACAAAGGTCCATCATGAACTTCATCACAAACATATGACATAATAGTTGTTTTATTGCAAGAGACATTTGACAAAAAATAAGAAGTAGCCATGCATATTGCAATGGAATGCTCTTGTAAACACTATACTGCAGAAGAAGCAAATGAAGTTAGGGTCGTCCACATGAAATCTCTTCTACTCAATAATATAATACTTAACATGCATACCAATGCAACCACGTTGAAGGCTCACTATTCAGAGCTAAGGAAGGACACAAACGTTTCTTTCAATTGTTGATGATGTATAGTCAGGGGCGGAGCCAGATTTTTTTTCAGGGGCGGGCCAAACGATCCACCGGTCGGGCCAAGAGGAGTGACGGGTAGGGCCAAGAGGAGCGACGGACTGGGCAAAACTAAAAAAAAATTATTTTTTCAATATATAAAAAAAAATTCCTGCGGTCACCTGGGCCATGGCCCAGGCGCGCCCCCCTCCCTCCGCCCCTGTGTATAGTAACAGATATTTTCGGTCGGCCCACAAACAAGAAAAAATGAGTTGGAACGGAACACATAATTACAATCATATCATACAAGTAAAGTCAAATCATATAAGTGGGGGCAAAACTTGATGGACCAATTCACATTCAATTATTTCAATTGGAGTTCACTCCTTCCTTCAGTCTATTGGCTGGCATAGGGAATGACGAATCATTGTGTGTCTGCCTAGCCATATGCTGAATCCGATAGATGATCAACAATTTTTCGTAGCAAACAAATATTGTAACAAGAAATAAGTGTTGGAGTAAACCTACCATGAAACGTGAGGTCATGGTTTCCTTAGTATGAAGTTGACGAAAAACTCCAACATTTTTTAAAACTCATCGATAACCTGCATAACAATGGACTGCACACGTGTGGCACTCACAATAAGGAGTAGGAATAGACAATCACCTTATTACTGATTTCTTTTCAGGGCCAAAAGTTATCCTCAATAATAGCCATAAAAGTGTCCCTAAGGGGTCAACTCGACATGCTTATACGGTTTTGTGTTTTCCTCCCTCCATTTGTTGGTTTGGGTTGAGTGGTTTTTGACCTGGTTCTCGATGCCAGGGCATTCATTGCCATGGAGCATCCTGCTTCCTCTCATATTCTTTTTGACTGCTAAAAAACCCTAGTTCTAAGATGTGCTATTCATTCCCACCTAAGCAACACAG
Source organism: Nymphaea colorata (assembly GCF_008831285.2). Taxonomy (NCBI): domain Eukaryota; kingdom Viridiplantae; phylum Streptophyta; class Magnoliopsida; order Nymphaeales; family Nymphaeaceae; genus Nymphaea; species Nymphaea colorata. The sequence goes on from NC_045142.1 coordinate 15,988,677, forward strand.
CACTTTCAACTTCTTTTCAATAACTAATGCATTAGAATAGATATGTAGTCTGACGCAATTGTATCATACACTATGTCAGAGTATGTTTATGATGTATAGTGAGAATATCAAGGAGTGTGATAGGGTTGCTACAAACCTCGTGTGATTGTGAATGCGATGTTGCTTATGATAGTTGGCTCATTAGTTTCCTGCATACATCTCCTACAAAAAGACATGAGTAAATATAATTGGACTCACAATCATCAAACAATGATGGTATCAAACATATCATCATCCACATAGCGTAGCAGTCCGCATCCCAGATGCAACTACATCGTACGAGGTGTCAGTGGCCACAATGGTTTAAGAATGGATTTCTAGGATATTTGAAATTGTGATACTATTATGCATCAATTGTTCAATAGTCCCTACGGGATTGAACGTTTGTGCGATATATCTATTGGATCTTGAGGACCATTGTTTGTGTTTAGCAACATTTGATATAGTGACATTTAGGATGACTATTTGGATTTAATTTTGTTGATTGATGGTTAGATAATGAGCCCAATGGCACCAATGAAGGTGATGAGTGCGAGTATTTGTAAGACCGATATTGCGTATGATATTTTCTTTTGGGTATTAAGGGACATTGTTTGTGTCATAGCCGTAATGAAAATGAATATGCATTGTATTCAAAATAATATAGTAGATTACAGATGGTCAACGTAATGGTGGATTGTTCTTGGAGGAGGAATTCGTATAAGTACCTCATGCTTTTTGTTTTTGGTATTCAATCAACAAACAACAATAGTCTCGCTCGAGATGGTTTGCAATATCTTCCTATATAAGCCTAGGCTTGTGCATTTTGTGTAAATCTTCCATGAACTTTATCACGTACACACTGCAATCATAACAGTTGTTTTTGCTATGGATATTTGATCAGAAATATCCTATAATCATTGATAGGTTGAGCCATCTCTTTTTTCATGGAACCATATTGTCAAACAAGAGGATGTTGTCTGTATATTCGAGCATGAAACGTAGACTGCTGAACGGCGTAACTATTAACATGCATACCAATGCATATGCATCCTACGCTTGTTGCTCGGGATCAATGTAGGTCAGCAACTTGTACATGTGAAAACATTTCTTCCTGTTGTTGACAACGTATAACACCCAATCTGTCAGTGCAGATGACACACAACGCATAATGAGCAGGAGGGATGCACAGGAAAAAAATAAATAGTGGAACCAAAAGTGTGGAGAATCAAGAATAGTTGAGCAAAGATGCTATTTCACAATCAACAATACTCACATAACCTAGACTTGTAGAAAGTGTATCCATGACTGCAGAAATGGTTTGTTTGCATAGCATTAACCTAATCAAACACTATTTGTGGCCGTGTGAATAATATTTCAAACAAATATTATAACAACAAGAGAAATGCAGTAGGAATATACTGTGAAAAAGGATGACATGATTATCCTAATGTGAATTCCCTGAAACTCCGAGAAAAAGTTCAAAAGCTCATTGAGAACTTGCATAAGAACAATACATTATGGCACCACTGATATAATAGTCACCGTTAAGGATGGTTTGCAAATAAGCACCTCATTGTGGATTTCATGTCTATGCTAGAGATCCTTTAATCGATTCAATCAGCCTGACATTGCAATTTGGAATAATCACTATCGAATGCCTCTGCACATTCGACACACATCCTTGTGCCTTCTTCTTCCCACCGTTGGCATTTTCCTTTCCTAATTTTACCCCAAGTACTTGGGAAACACTCCCTCTAGCTTTTTTCGTGCATTATGTCAGTTTCTTCCTTACTTGCCCCTCTGTTTTGTTCGATTGTGTGGCTTTTCTTAGTGTTCTTGTTACAACGGCATCCATGGTTACAGTTGTCTTCTTACTTATTCTCGACACTAGTTGTCTGCATAGGCCAGCACATGACTCACTCGACCTCCTTCTCCGAGGACAGACTGACATAATGTTTTTTACTTGTCACATTATTTTAAATCCCAATGCAAGCGTGTTTTTTGAAACCATATATGATCGCTGCCACCATTGTGCATGCCTATTTTTTTGCACGTGATTTTAGGCACACAAACTGCAAAATGTTTTCACATTTATTTAGCATCATTACCACACAACAACGTTCACAGTCGAACCCTTTGCCTTTTCCAAAACGACAATAAAATAATCATTTAACAGCTGCCTTCTTTATTACTTTCTAGTTCATGATCACAAGTACCATCATTTACTCGAGCTTCATGTACATAGTTTCAATTGAATATTTCATCCACAAAGAACCATTATTGGTTTCGTTCACAGCCTGACAATGAGGATGACTGCATTTAACCGACTCTGTTTCAGGTCACTATTGAAAACCAGGTTTAGGATGATCGCACTTGACTGACTGTGTTTTTTTTCTGTAGACCAGTGTATATCCCAGTGCTAGTCCCCGTCATCTTCCTCATCTGGCGCTGTTATTGCTCTCCCTTCCTCCAGCGTCCGCATATGGTTGTCTTCATCCTCGAATAACCAGGCAGTCTCCAACATCTTCCTCCTCTTCCTTCGGTACAAGGAGAGAAGCTTCTTTTCTACCTCTTCTTCGTGTACCTCTTCCTCTGCTAGATCTGCCTCCTAAACTCCTGTCTCTTCCTCCAGTGCTTCTTCATCTCCCTCTCTCTGTTGAACTCCGTCTTGCTGAATTTCTTCACCTCCCTCCTATACTTAGTCTATCTCTCTCCTGAAGAAGGCACAATTTGTCTCTTCTTCCCCTATCCTTTTCGATGATAGATTGTTCAAAGAGACAAGTATCTCCTAAATCTATTCATCCTAATTCCATGACCTTTGTATGCTCTACTCTTCATCCCTTGGCGTCGACCACTTCCTTATCTTTCTTCTCATCCTTCGCTCATTCCTCCACCACTAGATTCTCATCTACACATTCCATTTTTGCTGCCACTTGCCCACTGTTGTCTATAGAATATGGCAATAGTCGCTCTTCCTAGCGTTCCATCTCAACTAGAATAAACCCTGCAATTCTACAACAACAATGTGCTCATGTCATTCTTCAAACAATAAATTTTGAGACTTAGAGAGGTCACTAAATGCACCGCAACTCGGTGCCATCCTAGCTTATCTTCCAAATATCGTAGAGTTTGGGCGACAACGTAAAGCCGAGAATGGAGATTTAGGCAAGGGAAGTACCTATTCATTGTGCTGAAAAACATTGAGCGTGAGTCTGACAGTGATGCTCTAAAAGATCTTCAGAGCTACGAGAGGTGTTTGCACTCTTCTCAAGTTACTGCAATAGTACATGCATTTGTGCTCGCTCAACCTGATAACACTTACTTGGGCTGTGGGAAATGATATGACTTTGGGGTAATGCCCCCATTAATGGGGGACCATTTTGAAATTTTCCTAATGTACGACATTTGATCTCATTTTCCTGTGCATTGAAGATGGTGGCAGTTAATCATTATCGAATCCCAAAACATGTGCATACCTCATGGCAATATCATAGGCCAGTGCTTTTTGTGCATAGGCTTGTGTTTGTAACCAGTACATAAATAGCTCTACAAAATGTGAAACCACCACTTGAAAATTCACCGAAAAATTCACAAACAACCACTTGAGGTTCGGGCCAATGGCAAACATAACCTCAGCCTTTCAGTTAAAAAAACAAGCCAACAACTTTTCCGACAAACTCTCAAACCCTTCGTTTGAAAATATTATAATACACTACTAATTTACATTTTTAATCTTTCACACAAAAAGTAACATTTCAGAAACAAAAATAAAAGATCAGATTCAGTCTTAGGTTGCCTGCAAGGGGTAATTACTCCGACCCTCCATCAACCCTTGCCATCAGGTTTGAGGCTGCACCAATAGTCCAATGGGGGTCCACAAAGTTAGACCCTGGTCCAGTAATGGTCTGGATTCATCCTTGACGTTCGCTATTCAACGAGGTTTCGGGACATGGCCAACACTTCACGACCTTCGGTGAATTATTTTTGTTTTGAAAAAGTTAATTTTAATGTAAAAGTTTTAAAATGCAAATTGATAGTCTAATTTAATATTTTTTAAATGAAGGGCTTACTTGGGCTTGTTTGTTGTAATTGAAAGGTTGAGGGTCCACTTGTTATTGGCCCAAGTATTTGGTGGTTGTTTGTAAATTTTTCATATTCATTATAGAGGAAATATGGGAGACTTTTTGCTCATATCATTTAAACTTTGCTTTTTATTCTTTCAGAATATATGCGATGAAGTGGCAGCCAAATGTAAACTACAAACTGGTGAGCATAAAGTTTATTCTAACATGCTTGGTGCTAAATATGATGCTTTTGTTACTAATAAGCTTAAAGCTCCCATTCTGAGTTGTGCTTGGCTTGTTACTTTATTGTTGGGACGTGAGTCCCAAAAATACTCATTTGAATATCCTAATGCCATTAACCAAAATGGGATTTCTATACAGGGATAAAGATGTGTCTATACAATAACAATACGGATGTTATAATAATCAGCTTTCCCCTAAGGGACGAGGTTCAACAAATACTCTAGAAATCAGCCTACTTTTTTCAATGACAACCAGCAACAAGGTTCTTGGAACTTTGGAGATCGCTGTAACAAAGAGAAAGTCATGGGCCAAATTTGTTGAAAGCCTAATCATTCAACATACTTATCAAACAAATGATATGCCTCAAGCTTGAACTGCCATGAACCTCACTAAGATGCATGCTGAAAGATGGTTTCTTGATTTAAGCGCTAGTTCGCATGTTACCTCTAGCCTAGGTAATCTTTCTTAGACTTTGCCTTATAATGGTAACTCCAGAATCATGGTCAGTAATGGACAACAATTGTCTGTATTAATTGGGGATGCACACGAGCCAACTTCTAAATAGAGTTGAGTCAGTTCGAACTTAGCTCTAGTCCAGCTTGGACTCGGCTGGAGACCGAATCGAGCTTGAGTTCGGTTTGGGTCAAGCTCAAGAAGGCTTGAATTAGGCTTGACTTGACTCAGCTAAGCTCAAGCTGAGACTTGGCTGGAGCTTAGCCTGGATGAAGCTTAGCCGATCCAGTATAAAAAAAAACAATCTTTAACATGAGTGAGTGGAGTTATTTATTTGTTGTGATCATATTGTGAAAGATCTTTTACATATTACCTTCATGAGTTTAATCGAGATTACATGAGCTGAGCTTGCCAAGTCCGAAACATCTTGTTTGCTTAACTGAGTCTATTATTTGATCAAACTTGACCTGTTTATTAAAAGAGTCGAACTTGAGTCATGTTTAGCCGGATTGAAGAACCTTACCTATAACTTACTTAGTTGACTGAAGTCAAGAATTCAGCTCAAGTTGGCTCGACTCATTAAACATCCTTACCAACTTACATAGGCTCAACCACCATTAAGATTTCACGTAGGCAACTACATCTAATTGATGTCCTTGTTACTCCTCAAACAAACAAAAATGATGACTCAATAGAGCTCGGGAAGAAAAAAGGCCATAAAGGGTGGAAAGGAAGAGCGGTGGACCGAACGACCATGAAGCATCTATTCTAGAATATGAGGGTAGTCGGTCGGTCGACGACTCAACAGGATCTCATCAGCCTGGTAAGGGAAATACAATCAAATATTTGCTTTCTAATCGATGCTCAAGCAAAGCACATGGTGCTGAGAAGCCTATCCTGGAGAATGAAACTCTATGGCGTGATCAAGACTGAGGAGTAGGAAGGCAAGAAAGCCAAAATCTTAACTGTATGGGACGACAAGGTCTCCTTTACTTTTTGGGTTATGACATGTTGGCAGATGGCAGGCAATTGCAGGATGGCTGGACGCACATAGCAATTTAGAGTGATTGCCGCGTACATGATCAATAATATACTTTTGAGAAGGAACAACTTGCGAGAAATGCCATACTTTTTGGTGCAGGATGATCTCTCGGTGTTAGCATGCAGGGATTTGAAAACAATCATAGCAGAGCGAATAAAACATGCGAGGCCCCCTGCTTGTCCTCTTGTTTTGTCTTTAATTCCTTCACAGTCGATTCCAATCTTAAAGTGCTTTTGGATGAGGGAAGCTCCTTTACTTGGTCTAATGGGAGACAAGGCGACCAAAAAAAAAAATAATTGTCATCTTGACTGGGGGTTCATAAGCTCTAGTTGGGAGAATAAGATGCAGGTCATATGCTCCTTAGAATCCAAGCACTTCCCAACTTCAGATCACAAGGCAATGATAGTCAGCCTTGTGAATTAGACAGATAACAAACACAAGAGGAAATGGTTTACAGTTTTTCGATCCTGGTTCCTCAGTGTTGAAGAATCCAATTTCCTTTCTTGTTCCGACCCGTTGGGCATATTGTCGTTCTCTCCTTGTGCATGTTTTAGAAACTATTATAGTTTCTTTTATTGTATTGCCTTGTGAGAGAGCCTTCCTCATTCGTTAGGCATTTTGGTGGAAGCTCTCATATATCACGTGTATTGCCTTTCGCCTAAAAAAAAAAAACAATAAAAAAAATACAAAGGGAGGTGTGGAGCCTCTGTCGTGGATGTAGGTCTGAGCAGACCGAACCACGTTAAATCTTGCTTGTTTCTTGCTCCTCTTTCTACATGGTATCAGAGCAGGTTTACCTCTAAATTCTGAAACTGCACCAGATTCCAGCGACCGGCGGTGTCAACTCCGGTGGCGGTTTTGGTCAAGCATAGGCTCGTTGGAATCGTCTGCATATGAAGATTCTTCCTGCAAAATTTCAGATTTTTTGGAGCATTCTTTGAAGAGATAAGCATTTTTCTTTGGTTACTGTTTTTTTCGTTTTACAGTACCTGTAAAATCTGAAACTGCGCCAGATTCCGGTGACCGGCGCTGCTAGCTCCGGCAGCGGTTTAGGTCGAGCATAGGCTCGTTGGAAGCTTCTGTGTCTGAGGATTCTCCACACAAAATTTCAGATTTTTTGGAGAAGCGGTGGAGGAGATATGAATTTTTGATTGACCACCTGTTACTGGAGTGCTTCCTGCGACTTCAGGTCCAGGCATGACTTTTTCTCGGGAGCGTTTTTTATTGGAGTCATAAGAAGCTGAGCCTGGTGGCATTGGATTCCGTCACATGTCTAGTATTTTTGGTCTAACTTTCAGAATTTTTGGATGATTCTATAAGCAGCTGCTGAATTTACAAGTGCTGAGGGTCTGACTGCAAATTCCTGCTAGAGAGAACCTCAACCTGTCCAGCGTGATTCTCTATTCTTCATTTGTGGCCTCCTGTTTCACAGCAGATTCATGGCTGGAAATAGCTCGTCCACACCAAACCAGTGGTCAGACCCTACAATGGAGAGAATAGTTGTTCAAGATCAGGTACCAAATACCAAAATCACTTCTACTCTACTAGATGGAAGAAATTACTTATCGTGGTTTAGATCTGTTACATTATATATGAGTGGTAGATCAAAGTTGGGTTATATTGATGGAGAAATTATTCAACCACATGAAACTGATGCACGTTTTAAGGAATGGAAATCCATCAATGACATGGTTATGTCATGGCTTCTCAATTCCATGGAGCCAAAAATTGCTCGAAACTTTATGTTTCTGACTAGTGCTCATGATGTATGGATTAATGCAAAGGAAATGTATAGTGAGCAAAACAATGTCGCCCGCATGTATCAGCTATCATGTCAAATTCATAGTTTAAGAAAGGGGAATATGTGTATTGCTGATTATTACGGCAAAATGAAGTGTTTATGGGATGAATATGACATATACACTGCATCATATAGTGATAATGTTCCATCAAAAAAACTCAGGCAACACGAGAAGACTTTTCAATTCCTAGCAGGTCTTGGAAATGATTTTGAACATATTTGAAGTCAAATTTTGCTCTCAGCCGAATTACCTTCTGTCAATAACATTCTGTCCACCCTTATGAGAGAAGAAACACGTCGTCAAGTTATGAACCCAGATACTCAACCAGAAAATTCAGCAAGCAAGGGTTCTGACAAAGCAGCGTTTCATGCCAATACTACTGCCTATGCTGCTACAATGAACAAAAGGGATAGTCAAGGGTCATATGGCTATAAATCGAGAAATCAAAATAGTAAGTTTACTTGCACTTATTGTAAGAAGAATGGGCACACTCGGGATAGGTGTTGGACACTGCACGGGAAACCAGGAGCATCTCAGGTTCGGCGTCCAAATGAGCCAACTGCTTCTGCTCAAGTTGCCGCCACAGAAACCACTGATGTAGCTGCCCAATTGAAGACTATCACTAGCTTCTTCAGAATGTATACAAACAAAAGGAGAAGATTGCCATGGTCGCCTCGGCATCTAGTCAAGATCTTCTAGGTACTCTCTCTACTTACTCTGACTGGATTATAGATTCTGGAGCAAGCGATCATATGTGTTCATCGACTATAAATCACTCTAATATTAAGGATGTACATGAGAATAATTTTGTCGTTATTGCAGATGGATCCAAGGTGAGAGTTGAAGGTATTAGTAGTGTTAATCTCTTTGATAGTGACAAAAAAATTAATACCTTAGTTGTTCCTAAGCTGTCTACAAATTTATTGTCTGTTTCTAAACTCACCAAGGATTTGAACTGTGATATTATATTCTCACCATATGATGTGATCTTTCAGGACAGGTTGACGAAGAAGATGATTGGTAAGGGAAAAATTACCAATGGACTGTATGTGTTGGAACATGAAAATAAAGCTTTAATTGCTAAATTTGATAGCTCTTTGTGGCATAAAAGACTTGGCCATCCTTCCAATTACAAGTTGAAAGTTTTATTTCCTACATGTTATTATGATTGTCATTCGTGTGATGTGTGTCGTTATGCTAAGATGAGTAGACCTCCTTTTCCTGAGTCTAATAGTGTTGCTGAACATCCATTTGATTTGGTACATTCCGATGTGTGGGGACCAGCCCCTGTGAGTTCATATTCTGGCTTTAGATATTATGTTACCTTTATTGATGATTTTTCAAAAATCACTTGGATATATCTGCTTAAAAATACAAGTGAAGTTTTTGACAAATTTCAAATCTTTTTTAATATGATTAAAAATCAATACGGAGTGCAAATTAAAACTCTAAGAACTGATAACGGCACTGAGTTTAAAAATTTCATGTTCCAAAGTTTTGAAAAACAACATGGTATTGATCATCAGTTTACCTGTGTAGGGACTCCTCAGCAAAATGGAGTAGCCGAAAGAAAAAATCGACATCTCCTAGAAGTCACGCGAAACTTGTTATTCCAAATGAAAGTTCCTAGAATTTATTGGAGTGATGCTCTTTTGAATGCATGTTATATTATTAATCGTCTTCCTAGCAAGCAACTTCAGAATCGTGCTCCTCTTGAAATTCTAAAGGGACAAAAACTCAATTTAAACCACATGCGAACCTTTGGAGGTGTTGTTTTTGTTGCTACCCAAAATCAAAATTTAGACAAACTTAGTACTCGAGCTCTTAAATGCATGTTCTTAGGGTATTCCATCTCGCAAAAGGGGTACAAATGCTATAGTTTAGAAGAAAAGCGTCTTCTAATATCTAGGGATGTGGTATTTAATGAAAATACACCCTATTTTCCTTAGCCAGCGTAGGAGAAACATATTCAGGGGAAGAATTTATTATCTAATTCTAACGTGTTTGACGAGAATGGTTTTCAGGGGGAGATTGTATTACCAACCACTAATGCAGATGATGTGTTCACAATCATGAGAAGAAATTCAGATCCACTAGAAACTTTTCAAGAGACCAACACAGAAAATGCTACATCACAGAACCAGATTGACAGTCAAAATATAGATTATCAAAATGACATTCAATTTCCTTTGCGAAGATCAGAACGTCAAATCAGACCTCCTACTCATTTATCTGATTATGTCATGCTCACTTCCACCGACTATCCGATCGAGCATTATGTTGGGTATGAGAGAATTAACAACACATATAAAGCTTATTTGTCTCAAGTCTCTAGCTGTTCTGAACCGTCTACATATGAAGAAGCAAAAAAAGCCTTGTTATGGGTAAAGGCCATGAATGAAGAGCTTGATGCATTATACAAAAATAAGACGTGGGATATTGTCACCTTACCACCTGAAAAAAAGGCTGTGGGATGTCGATGGGTGTTCAAGATAAAACACAAAAGTGATGGAAGTATTGAAAGGTACAAAGTCAGACTAGTAGCAAAAGGATACACACAAACATAAGGCCTAGATTATGAGGAAACATTTGCTCCCGTAGCAAAAATGAATACTGTCAGGATAATTATTTCTATTGCTTGCAACTACAATTGGTCTTTGTACCAATTAGATGTTAAAAATGCTTTCTTGCAAGGAGAGTTGAAAGAAGAAGTGTATATGAAACTTCCTCCTGGGCATCCAAAAGAGGCAAATGGTAAGCTTGTGTGTAGGTTGCGTAAAGTTATCTATGGTCTGAAACAATCTCCAAGAGCATGGCACTATCATTTGAGCAACTTCCTAGAACAACACAATTTTGCTAGAAGCAATGCCGACAATTCTTTATTTATCAAAAGAAAGGATGATCATCTTATTATTATTTTGGTTTATGTTGATGACATAATTCTTACAGGAACAAATGATCAAGGACTTATGAAGACTAAAGGGCTCCTTCATGATGCTTTTGACATAAAAGATTTGGGAAGGCTTCGCTATTTTTTAGGAATTGAGATAGCTCACTCGCACAAAGGTCTTTTTCTATCTCAACGGAAATACACGATGGATTTGCTCAAAACAACAGGAAAGATTGGGTGCAAGCCGATAGAGACACCTATTGAAGTCAGTCAAAAGATTGAAATTACTCTTGATGAACCTGTCATTAACAAAGAAGGCTACCAACGCCTTGTAGGAAAGCTTATTTATTTAACTATTACAAGGCCTGACATAACATATGCAGTCAGTATTGCCAGTCAATGCATGCATGCTCCAACTGAACATCATTGGAAAATCATATCTAAAGAAGGCTCCAGGACAAGGTATATGGTACAAAAGGAATAGTCATCATCAAGTGTGTGGTTATACTGATGCCGACTGGGCTGGTAGTTCAGACAGAAAATCCACCACCAGTTATTGTATGTTTGTTGGAGGAAACATTGTATCTTGGAAAAGTAAAAAACATAGTGTAGTATCCAGATCCAGTGCCGAGGCAGAATATCGGGCTATGGCTACAGCAGCAAGTGAACTTACATGGATTAAAACTCTTGTGTCAGAAATTGGATTAGAAGTTGATATTCCTATTCCCTTGCATTGTGACAATCAAGCTGCAATTTTTATTGCAGCAAATCCTGTTTTTCATGAAAGGACCAAACACATTGAAATTGATTGTCATTATATTCGTGAAAAAGTGCAGAAAGGAGAACTGTGCACACCATATACAAAAAGCTCGGATCAACTGGCAGATGTTCTTACTAAAGGTTTAAATCGAGATCAACATTACAAGAATCTCATCAAGTGGGGATGTACAAATATTTACACCCCACTTGAGGGGGAGTGTTGAAGAATCCAATTTCCTTTCTTGTTCCGACCCGTTGGGCATATTGTCGTTCTCTCCTTGTGCATGTTTTAGATACTATTATAGTTTCTTTTATTGTATTGTCTTGTGAGAGAGCCTTCCTCATTCGTTAGGCATTTTGGTGGAAGCTCTCATATATCACGTGTATTGCCTTTGGACTAAAAAAAAAAACAATAAAAAAAATACAGAGGGAGGTGTGGAGCCTCTGTCGTGGATGTAGGTCTGAGCAGACCGAACCACGTTAAATCTTGCTTGTTTCTTGCTCCTCTTTCTTTCTACACTCAGTCAATAAGCTAAAGACATCATATATCATGAATGGGGAAAAGAAGTTGAAGGCTTCCCTACAATATGTTTTCTGAATCATCTTCTTCAGCGTGTGAGCAGAGCTCTTAAAAACTAGAACCGCAATAGCTTCGGTAGAATAGAATCTCGAGTGAAGTACTCAATGGATAGATATGAGGAGTAGAGATGTGTGAGCAAGGAGACCAGTCTGCAGGTGAAAAGGGAGAAGAAACAAAAATGAAGCTCGAAGATGTGCTCAAGCTAGAAGTTATGTGGAAAGAAAAATCCACAGTGAAATGGTTGAATGAGAGAGACAAGAATACAAAGTTCTTCCAGGGCATTGCGAAGAGCCACAAGAAGCGGAATAGAATCACAGAACTAGAGGTCGATGCGAGAGAATACAGCTCTATATATTCTGAGTGCCATTAAAGCGGCTAGCATTTACTTGAATGACAACGAATCAACAAGTGAAATCCTCAATCACATAAGTGATGGAACGATAGTAATGGATAAAGAAAATGCATGTTTCTTGTGAGAAGTGATGATAGTGGAGGCGAAGAAAGCAATAGATTGTCGGGACAAAGGTAGTGCTCTTGGACCTGACAGATTCCCAAAAGTTTTCAATAAAAAGTTGTGGGAAGAGATGTTTGGTTTGTAGTTAGCTCTTTCTTTCGCACAGGCAAGTTAGTAAAGAATATGAATAATACACCCATTAAATGCACTTTCAGAATATTTGACACAAAGCTGGCCAATGGACAGGGACTTTGCTTCAATCGGCCCACAATTATTACTTATCTCATAGCAACATTAGCCTTATGGCCTTAGGCATCACCCCATGACTCCAATATTGCCCTTTGCTGAGGCCCAAGCAACTGATCCTGAGTATGGCACCCCCTATGTAGATGCTAGGTGTGCTTTCTTCTGACCCACAAGAATAAAATTATACTTGTCTACCCTAAATTTCTGGTAGTATGGTATGCGGGCTTGGGTTGCCCTAGCTGATGGTCACTAATCAAGTTGTGGACTAGGCTGTAACATTAATATACAGGACATGCACTCAGGTTCTGATTTGTAACGGTATTCATGTCCTTTTCAAGTGGAATGCGTCCCTAAAGCAGGCCTGACCAAGCGCGACACTTTTTTTTTCTTTGTGAGGAACTTTTTGGGTTCCTCTCCAACAATACGGAAGAGAAGGAAAGTCAGGCGGAGATATTTTCTGGCATTGTATTGATCATGGCTCATAAAGCCATGGAGAAGGCAAAGTGGCAGAATGACTACCACAAATCCCCTCACTTAAGTAATTGAAGTGCGAGAGAGAGAGATAGAGAGAGAGAGAAAAAGAGAGAGAGAGAGAAGGACTTCAAGTGGGCTTTGTCATGTGAGGGAAACACCAAAAGGGAATCTACTCTCGCGTTGTGTGTGAAAGAAAAAAGCAAAGAGAAGAGGAAAAGAGAGGACAAAAAGTGATTGAAACGTGGGAAAGGCACTTCTTTTTCTAAAGCAGAAGTTCTGCTTTTTGCCTTTCCAATTGTACTCCTCTTCATTCAAGTTGGATTCTTGCGGAAGCTAAACGGAGGACGGCCTACATTTTATCGTGTTTTGTCAACTACGAATCTATGGAAAGATAAGAAAGAAAAGATTTTCGATTTGAAAACTTTCGATAGTGCTCACTTCAGTGAACGACTTGAAAAAATTTTACTGGAACTACAGTTCTCGAAAGTCGCCATAAGATGCCTAACGTACCCCTGATTTTCTCAAAGGTATATACTAAAATACATTTATTGGTCACAGCAAATTTGTTCACAAGGGTTCCATGAGCGTGGGCATCCTCAGAGACTCCCTTTCTGAAACAGTCGCGAAATTTAATGCTCTAACCATTCATCCTTCACTACAAGAGCTAAATTTTTGGCTACGAACACTAACTAATAAAATCTTAATTTTTTTAAAGACTCATTATCTGAAACGGTCGCAGAATTTAATGCTCTAACCATGCATCCTTCACCAGAAGACACGGCACAGCCAAAAATTTCTGGCTAAGGGACGCTATTAATAAAATCATAAATTTTAAAAGGGCATTTAAAAGAGAAAAATTCTTCTAAGGTGCCAATATAAAAAATAAGTATTTTTATGACTTTGTATAGACAATTGTCCACATGTTACCTCCGTACCTCCATCCTTATGCTACGGAGAAACCTTAAGTAATTCAATTCAAAACAAAGTGAACAGTACGTAAAATATGTGTTGAAAGGGAGGGAATGGTACAATTACTATTCGTTAAGCGTGTACTCAAAATAAAACCCACCACCAGTCCACATCGATGCGCTGCAGAACACACCACGGCCAGGGGCGGAGCAAGGGTCTCTCAGGGGCCATGGCTCTCCCGAGAGATTTTAAGAAACAAAATTTTACCCGTTGAAATTTTTAAAAAATTTCATCTAGGCCCCTGAAAAAAATTTTCTAAACATAATAGATCCTTGCAAATTTTTTTCCTGGCATCCCAAAAGACAAGGCTGGATTAGAAGCTGCAGCACCAACTCTCATCGGTGAGTGATCGAGCCATAAAAAGGTTCAGACGTTGGGGGGAGGGGCTGGCCACCTGGCTGCTTCTCATGAGTCTAAATCACGTGAGAGTTTAGCTATTGCTCATGTTGAGTGTAGAAAATTTAAGAAGTTTTTTATCGTAGAAATACAATTGTTACTTATGTACTTTACTTTTCCTAAAGAAAATTAGATTACAAATATTTAAATTTAGGCAGCTTTGCAATTTGATGTAAATATGTAGCATCATGTTAGTTACCTTCGGATACTAGAGGAATGGACTCGAAAGAATTTGTATTTTCCCAATATATTTAGTCTATATATATTCATTGCAAATATCTTTAAAGTAAAATAACTAAACGCATGACCATAAATGGGTAGACGTTTCTTTTAACTAGTTTTTTGTCCATTTCACCATTTTATGCTCGTGCTTTTAGTTGCACGAACCACACTAATCTTTCAGTACTGAAAATTTTAATTGGGGTCAACTGTCTCGTACCTAATTATCTTGGAAAAATGTTTGTTCTTAATCTAGCTTTTTTTTTATTATGCATTAAAAAAGTAAAATTACTAAAAACTTGAATAGGGTTGTAGTTTTTATGCCATGAAACGCTTACTTTTTTCTTCTCTTACACCAGTATAGAAGAGAGTTAGAAAATGATCATGTCGTTTTTCACTTTCAATTAATGAAGAATATGTCTTCAAATCCATGACATACAGAATTTACAAAGAAGGCTTATTTACTTTAAAATATTTCCATGGACGGCTATCTTTTTTAGTGATAATAGCTGTTTCGTAGCCTGACCCTGCCAAGTAATAGGTTGGGCCGGTCAGGCCCGGAACGGCAGGATGCAGCATTTGCAGCCCGGGCCTGCTCCATTAGGGGCCAGAACCTAAATGCCCATTGGTTATCCGGCTGGGTGCTTAATCTTAGTAATCATGATCATTGTCTATGTAACTCACTTTTCATTAACTGTAGTTAAACTTAACTACTTAAGTAGTGGGTGCTAGTTTAGACAATTAACTCACTCTCTATAATTGTTGAGCTCCTCTGGTTGACGAAAAGAATAAAGCAATAGATTCGAAATTGAACGGTTGTTCAGGCATTGCCACGTTCCCAAGCTCGCCAATTTAGAAAGGATATCATTGGCCTCTCACTTTTATTGACATGCACCTCATGAGTACACAAATTCCTCTTCTTTGGCTTTCTTTCTGAGAGGGAAAAGAAAAACGATCCTCTTGGGCATGAAAGTGCCGCGTTGAGGTGAAGGCAATATCATCCATCTTATGCATGCATGCCTTTTAATAGGTCAAAATGCATGTCAATTTCGACCAATTCCTTGTCACTTTCCGATCTTACAGGAAAATAATACCCAAGAATAAGATTCTTGATCCTTTGTAGTTTCCTTTTGCATGGGTAATTGGTCAGACTGCCTTTCTGTTAGGTCCCAAAAGGAAGAATATTGTTTTAAGGTGTTGAGATGTGCTATGGAATTCTTTATTTTTCATATGATCCATTAAACGGGGCATATTTTTTGAAAGTTCCACAAATACCCTTGTGTGCATCTTCAACCCCTACCACCTTTAGCTTCAACCCCGACAGCGAGCGGTAAACATCACCTCCTTCTCTAACTTTTTATTACATCACTTTGATCACATCGCAGATTCGCAGTTGCCTAGCTATCGCCACTATGTTCACAGTGATGTCCAGAAACCACCATTTGCACTTTATGGCGGCCTATCACCACCATCACAGTGACGTATGTCCACAAAATTAAGCCTCTGCAAGCAGACAGGTTTAGGTGAATGTTCAGTCAAATTTTTTTGCCTAGTTAATTTCAGACCAGGCCCCAATGTTGGTTTTTGATCTCACAATCTACCATATATCGAAAGCACACGTTCTTTCTAAAAGAGTGGGTAGGAGTCTAGGAGATGGCTGTTTTCTGTTTCATGGGAATAAAATATTTGTAAGTCGAACTGTTTTCCTTGTTTCTCGAACCTTTTGCCTCACTGAAAGGGGCCAAATGGATACATATCAGCAACAAATTTCGCCGCTATAGACCTACAACGGTGATGCTCTCTGTGCCATGTTATGACTATAGCGGCTAAGATTATTCGTTATCGCTTCGGTGATTACCAGTCCCATTCATCACTGCTAGTGTCGCCCATTTACCGGTTATCTTGTGACCGGAATTGATCTATTTCGATTGCAACATTTTTCACCATTGTGGTTTACAATCTAATTTCATATGTTTTCATATGTTCCTTTTGTTGTGAAGGTATGATGCCACTTGTAAATTGAATGTCGTTATGAATTACATTTCATAATGAATCGCAGTCCAGTTTATTGCTGAACATAATATGTTGCGCATTTCATTTAAAATGTCTACATTGATGTTCTTTTCATATCAAGCACATAGAAATTAATTAACTAAATTGTATGCATCATACTGTTAGACTATACGAAAGCCAAGATGAAAGTAAAATAAACGTTCTGTCAGATGGAACACCCAAATTATTTCATGTCAAGTACTACCACAAACAACCTGAAGTTTAAAGATTAAACAGACTACAAGGACAATATGCAAAACAATTAATCCATGTAAACATGCAACCAGGAGAAAGAAGGTCAGTTACTTAATAAAAGGCCTCCAACGGCATGATAATTAAGATCGGACCATATGTAAGTAGCTCTACAAAAATAACAAAAATCATCTATTAAAAATTTGACTGCAATATATAGACTACTACTTCAGAAAACTACGAAAATGATCTACCAAAGTTACTTCAAGGAACATAGTAGGAAAAATGCAAAAAATTAAATTGCAAGTGGCTTCAGTAATATGTAACTCAATCTTGAAGAGAACACTATTGCAGGATAAGTTACAAAAATAAGAACTTTTCATTGGAACAAATAGCACTACTTACCTTCACAACAAAAGGAACGATAGCAATTTAACACTGTAGCAGATTTATCGTTATGAAACTTATCACCTCCCCCGACTTCTCTCCACAAACTTTTGACTTGCGAATTTAAAGGCAATCAAAATTGGAAGCAATAATTGGCAACAAAAAGAACATGATTGCTTCTAAATTGACCAAGTTCAGTTAATGAATCAAGTATAATGTAAATTGACACAGTACACTAGCTAAAATCAATCCAACAAACTTGAACATTGCACTCCAAACAAGCACTACTCATAAAATTGGGATAGAAGGCAAACAGGAGAAAATGAATAAAATATATATATTAAGTGTATGCTTTGAACAACATAGCAACAACGGAAGACCCCAAATGAATAGTAAACTGCAGCAAAAGCTGCCCAAGGGCAGTATATTTTGACTATGATATTCCAAGCTGCAAAATAAAAGGTGAGACAAGATGAACTTTTTTGCACACCATAATGAAGAACTTCCACGTGTGCATTAAGTCGATGGCTGTAGACTTTCTAGCATTGAATTTGTTCCTCCAGGAAAATGTATAATACATATTATTGAAGCAGATCAAAACAGCAACTTTACAACGGTCATGACGTAGAGATAACACGAGCCTTGCAAAATTTTGATGGCCATTTGAGGGAATACATAGAAAGATCTGTTGAAACTAGCAACTAAACAGGACTTTTGTACCAATATGTATAACACAAAAAAAAAACACCCTGACAAATGTAGAATCCTCATAATAAAAAGCAAGGTTTGAAGAAAAGAGAGAGGAGGGAGAAAAGGTTTTTGATGGAGAACACAAGATCGATAATGTTACAAACCAGAAGTAACAACGCAGAACTACAGAAGGCATTTATAGCTAGAGAGAGAGAGACAGACAGACAGACAGAGCCTGGAAGGCTTGGAGTCAAGGGTTTGAAAAAGAGAGAGAGCGAGAGAGAAAGAGAGAGAGACTTGCTTTCTTGGGATCCACGCCCCAAACCTCCATACCAGAACCCTTCTCTCCCCCCTTTTTCACATGTTGCCTCAAATGGGCGAGCTCTAGAAGAGCCTGACCCTCATCACCCGTTTTACTCCCAGTTTAACTAGCATTTAAATTAAATGGTTAGTACCAGATTCTTTTTGGGGGAATTTTTGTTGTACCTGCCATTTACTCTATTGGGTTAATTTTGTGGAACTTTTCTTTCAGTCATTGAGAAGTTAACATGTAAAAAAATTTCTTCCAGCATTAATGTTTCACCTAAACAAATGGAACATCAATGGTAATAAAATTCCATAATGGCTCCACAATTCCCAGCACTACAGTTTTGTGTCTGTTTGCAGTTGGAACTTTCGACCGAATTTGAACTCAAGTTTCGTGGATTCAACAGTCCCATAGTGGTGAAGGTGACATGAGAAGAAGAAGAGTGAGGGTTTCATACCAAGAGAGGGAGACAGGGAGTCTAGCTTTTGGTAAACAGTTTGGAGGCTGCATCCACCAAGTAAACCTCTATCTCTTGATTTTGGCTCATAGTGACCTGCTGTATTGAGATTAGGTCATTACAACACTATAAACGACATCTATCGACATCTGATAAGTACTGTGAGAAATCATTCATAGCTTTTGCCCATCGTTGGACTTGCTTATTTTGGGAAAATCATAGCGAGCATATGGGTGAGCTAGCTGAAACACTACCTTTCACCGGCTTGTTTCAAGTGGCGAAGAATGTTCATCCCCTATATATATATATATATATATATGAGAAAAAAAAGTTCAAATTTAAATTTCATTATTGATACATAAAATTTATATGTTGCAAAATGAATCATAACAAAAAGTCTATGTCATTAAAAATAATTACAATTACATTAAATCAGTGTCTCCAAGCAATGCAATTAGAATCACCCTAGATGGTATCATTATTGCTATGCATAAAAACAATGCCTGCTCAATTAAATTCGGTTCAGCAGCAATGTTCTTTAATCCAAGCTGCAGATTATCCCATACTGGGCCGCTGTGCAGAGAAATTTGTCACAACGATAGCAAATTATCCATCGTCATCTTCAACAGAATGAAATCGTCTCAGTTGTCAACTAAGCTTGCACATGTTCTGGTAGGTTGTCCGATGGATGTGATGGAAACTAGAATGCACAATGAACAAAGTTGATTGCAAGAAAGCTCATCAATATGATGAGATGACAAACTACACAAGATCACCACATCAGCTTTTTTCAATATATTGCCATCTTTTAAGGACTTGTTTGCTTGCTGAACATCCAATTTGAGCCATTCGAATTTCCTATGCAAAAAATGTTATTTTGTGAATCCTTTGATATGCTCCTGAGGCAAGGTTTCAGCTGAGAATGTCAGGTTAATGGATCAATAAGAAGAGCTTTGTTGCTTAAGATACAATCCAACCAAAATCATAAACTCGATTAAGCAAAGAAAAGTGCATGCCATTCACTTGTACTGACAAGTTGGAAATTGCACAAAGAAGATTAGATGAAGAGAGAAATCAAACCTTGAATGCCCCTGCCGTGAGAAGTGGAACACATCCTAGTGGTCATCTCCTTCCTCTTAGGCTGATCCCTTCCAAATTGTCATTTGTCAATCCATGAGATTTATTCACTTCTGTTGTTGCTCATTGCGGAGGACATTTTTCTCTCAACTATGATGACATTGATAATTGCACACACATACACAAATACACTTTTTAGTGCTTGTTAGTTTACAAAAATGTGTATAACAAAAATGTAGGGATGAAGTGGTCAACATACCTAAATGTCTCTTTTAGTCTTATTATGAATTGCAAAGATATTATTATTGTTTATTGTGTATGTGGATATTAGATAGATAGATGGACAAATAGATGGAGAGATTTCACATGCTTGTAATTAGAATTGAAAACAGATTAGTAATACCAAAAGCAGGTACCTGACTATGTGATTTAAAGATCAAAAAGGATAGACCAAGCACATCAACAACACAAGTCCCTACAATTTCTCACCTGCAAGTTTCCATTGCCGACAGCCCGAATTTTTGAATTTTTTTAATAGCCTTTGTCATGTGTACAGTCACAAATATGTTTCCCCTCAGGAATGCACTTATCAAAAGTTGCTGTCCATGTTAGATATAGTCGAGAAAAGCGGGTCCCATTTGATTGAGATATGAATCATGATCCAAATCAATAAGATGCGGGTATTACTGCAAAGCAAATCTTTTATTTAGTAGAAATACAATGCTGACATGGTTAGAGATTTCATGGTACATGCTTTCAAAGCATAAAGCTTGCACCTTAACTGGAGGCATGCAGATGCTAAAAGTTGTAAAAATGCTTAAAATGTAATAAGTTTTATATTTTGTAATTTCTCCATCCAAATCTAGCCAGCATAAATGGAGAATGCTCGAAACATTTCTTTTAACTACCTCATTTTTTTTCCCTTTTGATTAGAATATTTTTCTAATTGTAATTCAGCAAATAGTTAGCTATGTAGATGTTCTGCAAAGTTACAGTGCTGAGACTTAATCTTCCTACTTGCTTGTGGTGCTTGAAAATGATCAGTTTGTTTTCCTATTTTAGAATTCTTCTGGTAAGTGTTTATGCCTAACAAAATATAGTTTATTCACATGTTCTTATTAAGTAAGAGTTATATACATCTGTTAGAGATGGATGAAGTGCTTATTTTGAAGATGAAATAAATTCAACTCCTCTTTCCTAACTAGCTAGTTCCAGCTGACATGATAAGCTTAAGGTCAAAACTTTACTACTATTATCATGAAATATTATTCTCACCAACAATGCCTTTTTCCTTTTGAATTTTTAGACTGCAAGAAATTTATAGGTATCTAAAGTCCATAGGCTTCTGTGCTACTTGATTTGATTTTTCACAGAACACGTGTTATGTTCTTTGTTTGTTTCTAGTACACGGTAGTGCAAGATTCATTCATGTCTACCATTTTTCCAATTCACTATGAGCATCATCATACCTGGTCAAAGGAGAAAGAAGAAATATTCAGATATGAATTGGTCAACACTTTCTTTCATGGAACCTCTTGGACATAATAATTATTTCTCTTGGACATAATAATTATTTCTCAAACATTGAATTGAAAAAGAAAAAAAGAAAACCGTACTTGGGCATTTCTTCTAATGGAAGGATGTTTCATGGCATGCTGACTCTAACAATTAAGAAAAATTTAAACTGCTAGGGCTAGTAGAAAGCTTGGAGGCTTGCTGCCCTCTTGAATATTGAAGATTTAGACTTTTTATATATAACTTTTCAATTCTAAGAGCCAAATAGTTCCTACTTGAAATGTAGACTTGAACCTTTGCAGCTTCCACATGGCATGCATTATTTCCCCGCAACAAAAGCACACCAACCAAACATTAAAACACCATATGGTTAAGAATACCTTTTTTATGATCAAGTAGCGAGGAATTTTCTTGCAAGACTTTGGATTTGTTACCTGGCCATGAAGAAGAGCAATAGTGGCCATATACCAAGATATGTAGGTGGTCATGACTAGTCCAATGAAGGACTAGATTATGTAGTTGTAGCAGATGTTACTGTAATGTTCAGCCCAAGAAAGTAAACAGTAGACAAACTTGCAAATTAGGGATTGTAACATGACTAAGACACTTGCACCTGAGAGAGCACAAGATGACACAAAAAGTTAATTTTTGGAGTAAAGGAATCATTGTAGTCAATCTTTAATTATGTTTTTGCACTTTGAACATTAAAGACTTGACTAAATCAGCTTGGATACATACCTAAAAGGAGCTTTTGCAACAGCAAAACTATCATAAAATTCATGTGTAGCATAATAGAATCAATATGAAGAACATTGATCATTCAGCAAGTAGCATCAAATTACTCATAACATGCACATTGACCAAAGCAAGCATGATTTACCTTCACCATTTGGTGTAGTTAGAAGAATCAACAACTGCATTTGCATAAAGTTCCATTTTTAGTGTATCACTTTTTAATTTGTCTCTCATAATGGAGCTCAAAATAGTTCAAAGAACATACATATTTCAAAAAACATAAAGGTGGACCAAGAAATGTTTTTTGTTTTCATAAGGTTTGTCTAAAAAACTTGTAGTTATTTTAAAGCAATATTTCCATTGGCATGGCTTTCCATGACCAATGGAAGAAATACATATGGACAAACACTTTTTGTAGAAGCCAAAAGTTTAAATGAATGCAGCGATTGAGTTCAATTAATCATCCAACAAACAAAACATTTTTGTAGTATGAACCAAAAAAATGTGTATGGTCACACCTTTCAACACACACTTGCAAAATCAACAAAATATATCTATCATATACAAATGTGCACATACCCTAGAACTCCAATATTCTGGCTTCATTTCAAAATCATCTAACGACCATCCAATTCGTATGACAACATAAAATAAAATCACTTGATTTAAAATAAAAAATATATATTTTATGTTAAACTATGGATATATGATACAAGTTAAAATGTCATTCACAAAATTATACTTGAGATACATGAAAATTTCCAAAAGTACATCTCATCATTGTCAAAATTTTTTTGGACGCTTGCTTGTAATTGTTGATTTTCTATTGCTAGTTGTTCATTGTCTGTTTGAAGCTTTTCTATTTTCTTCTATAAGTTCATAATCTTCTTTTCTACTGTCATATAGAAGTTTGAAGGAATGGGAACAATCCATAGGTGCACACATAACCAAGTTGTTCTTCTCCAATAACTTGCCCAAAAACATCAACCTCAAACAGGTCATTTGCTCTTTCATGTAAATTAGCAAGGTTTCTCAATACATTCAGCTTGAAAAAGGAGTTTTCTTATGCAAAGGATTCATTAGACCTAAGCATAAAGAGTTAGAAAATATTGTTACACTTACAACTATTTCAGTAGATGTTTGATCAACAATGGACCACCTTTCATGCATGTCATCATAAAGACGTCAATCCTCCTTGGCGCTGATCTATCTTCTTTCTCTACCATCTAACATATAAAAAGACAAAATCAAATGTTGCGTTACAAAAATAAATTAATAAAATTTAAAGTTCAATGAAGTTTGTCAATACTATTTTTTCATGAACACATGCAAGACTTTTGCTGCCCATAGTATGAGAACATTTTAGCTTTGTACTGCTATCCTTATTTTTCTTATATAGTTTTATCAATTATAAAGAAAATGACATCATGTTAACATTATATATTGCATAAATAAATGTAATGGCATTTAATATACATTTCCTTCACCTAGGTTTGGAATGTTACGAGTACATATATCTGAAATCAATGTATCTTTAATATTTCCAATCTATTTTCTTTTGAGCCCCTGTCAAATTTGTCGATTCAAACAACATCATGTAATACCACATCCTACCTTAGGCTCACCAAGGAACAAGATTGACATAAATTAGCGGTAACAAAATTGCATCTCTTGTGCTTCTACACTGAACCGGTGGGTGTTGGATGTTCCTCCTATAGGGGGCTTCAATCCAACCTTGGGCATCCCCCCATAATGAGCAATGTTTTATTTACTTTGTGCCTGAAAAAGGTTGACTTGCTATGGGGATTTGCAGAAGGCAGGTCAAAAACCATGAATATTGAAAGACAGCTTTGGGAAGCAAAATATTATTGCAACAAAAAATATCAAGAAGACGAGACTTTGTATAGCACATGACTCCTCCAAGATTGTTACTTAGATTAACTATAAGAAAGAAAATTGAAATTAGACTTAACTGAGAAACAAGGAAGGATGAACACAAAAGAACATGAAACCCATTCAATTCTGCATCATGCAATTAGAAGATTTGAAGTAAAGCTAATATGCAATTATGCAATTGAAATCAACATTCCTACTAAAGATTTGGAATAACTAGCTTTTTAACAAAAGCATGAACACTTAAGCACTTTTTCTCACTACACTTACATTACTTCATTCAACACACGAACTCCCACTTGGAACATGAACCAAATCACTTCCTTCAAGAGATGTTTCTTGAATGCCAGAATTAATCTTGCTTGCAAATGAAATTTCTAGCAGATATTATTAAGTAAATCATATCGCCAAAAGTGCCAGAATATTAATCCTGATAAAACAATGAAACATTCAAATACCCACCATATATATAGGGTAATAATAAAGATAACCAAACTATTAAGAGAAGGAGATAACTGCATCATGCGTTCACCATCCTTGCAAAGGTAAGCTGGTTGTTAGTGGTTGAGATGTCCAAATCAAATCAAGTAAGCACCAAAAAATAAATGAAATCTAGAAGCAATTTAAGAAATGCCCAGTGTAGTAGATCCTAATTTTGATAGACAAAGCTAGTGTGAAAGCCACAAAACTCCACCCATGATGAGGTAATCAACATATATCATATCGTCCAAAAAGATAAGTTACACGTTAGTTAAAAATCCAGATATTCAAAAATGGTAATCATGGCCAATTATCACCATTTTATGCAAAAATACGGCATTTAATGATTACTGCTAGTTACCATAAGGACCTCACCAATCAATCTAAAGACATGGAACTTTGTTAGAAGGATCTTATTTCAAAAATGAATAAAAAACAACTAAGATTACAAAATAGAAAGCATACCTGATCACACATTTATCAATACATGGCCAGTTCAGTGTCACTGACTCCATTCAATTGGGTGTGTGGAGTTTGCATGAGTTCGTCCTCTTCATGAGGATCATCAATGTTGCTACTTTCAACATTGGGGTTGGTTTTAGCTCCTTCATGTGTCCTTACCATCCTGCCGAAAAGTAGTGTCAAACCACTTTACTTATGTATGGAATTTGAGAGTCGATAAACAACCAATAGGAAAGAATAAAAAATTCACCTCTTTTTACTGAGAAGAGATGTGACCAATCCTATCAGTTTGGGGATTGGCCATTCCAAACGCCTTTTTTCAGAGGTAACCAATCTAGTTTCCAACCCATGTTGTTGAATAGTTAAAATACCAACATGGTATGCTTCAAACTTAATTTGTAACATGTAACGAGTAATGCATATGCTCTTGAAATTTGAAAATGACAATTTATTTTGAAAGACTATGTAAATTGTAGGGCTTTAGAAATATAGAACGTATCTCTTAAGAAACCGTTTTCATTATAGGGACCTGATATGCAATCCTATGACTACATGATGCACATTGTTTAAAAAATGAAGTTGAAGATCAAGCTAAGAAGAGGACATTGGGTTTGGAAGAGGAATTTAAAATCAAAACTTGGAATATGATTTGGAAGATGGTTTAAAACACCAAGGTTGAACCTGAAATGAAGATTAGAATCCATATAAGAACTGACATGTCTGGTTTTTAACATATATGGATTATCATCTCATGGTATGTTGCGGACCAGCCATAATATCCATGTAGTGTCCTAAATGGTTTAAAACATGAATTGTCTCAATGCAAAAACCGAGCTTAGGAAAATATTTTGAAGGTGGACTTGCAAACCAACTTGGGGATGATATTTGAAAAGAAGTATGAAAACAAGATTTCAAAAACACACTGAAATGAGATTTAGAAATCATGATGCAAGTTTCAAAGTGAATAAAAGATACCAAGGCATTCAACTTTCTTCTTGTATCATCTTGAGAACAACATGAGGAATGATGCTGAACCCTCTTGATCTTTGGAAGGAACTATGCACGTGTGGACAAAATTCATATTGTCTGATGAGTGAGAATTGCAAACAACAAGTATATGCAATGCATGACAAAGCATTCCACACATACAAACATGAAATGAAGATATATAAAATGCAATTCTATGCTAAAACAATTGGAAAGCAAGGAAATGATGTAATAACATGAATGGACGTCTTGTTTGGAAGTCTCCCCAACTTACACACAACTTTTATGAATAACAGGAAGAAATCAAACATGATGTCTAGATGCTTGCATGGTAACTAGTGCATCAAATGATTATGCTTGACTTGTCTAGACTGTCCTAGAGAGGGCTACCGTGCAACAATAGTACCCATGAATGATGCTAGTATGAACAAGTGAAATAGAATGACATTTTTTACGAAGTGGAACATAGATACCCTACGTACATGGACTTCAGCTATGAGGTGAAGAAAGACCACATGGATTCCCTAGTCATACATAAAATGCTAATTTTGATGATAATGTATGAGAAAATTACATGAAGAAAGAAAGCATACTATGATATGACCATACTTGTTATGGAACAAACTATGATGAAAGATGATATAAAGGAAGTTGTAACCGATCCTTAGACACCTCTGTGACTTCATAGGATGCTATGATATCCTATGGATGACATGGAGGAAGCCTAATCCATAGTTAGTACATGAAAAAATTGCTCAAAATGTGAAAAACAAAGTCGATGTAATATAGGTTTAGTAATATGTTACATTCTGGAACATATGATTTTGGAAATATAAAATAATTGAAAAGACAAAAGTAATGAACTCAGATTTTCATTAAACTTGAGGTAAACCTTCACTTGGTATGTAAAAATGATTTCCAAGTGTTACATTGAGGTTAGACGGCCCATATTGAAAGTTAGGATTCAAATCACCTACTCAAAATTTGAACATTCTAAAAGATGCGGCTTGCAACATATGGTTCAACTCATATGTTGAAGACTAGGGGAAAAGGGACAAATGAAATTAGATAAACCTAAAAAGTGGTGTTTACATCCTAGGTATACCAGATAACATGTGCCAAGTATTGGTTCAATGAAACTATGTATGGATTGAAAATGGGCATATGTACAACCTTTGACATAACACTAATTTTCTACTACAACAGTAGAACAAATTGGTTTTTTGGCCTACTTTGATAATTCAGGGCAATGATGCTGGCTTGACCTGAAATTTTGGTATCAAGTTCTTACTATAACATTTACACAACAGCAATTTACGGATTTGATAAACATTGGCTAGGCCATTGATAAACACTTGTGCAAATTTGGGGCAAAAAACTAACTATGCAGAATGTAACAATTGTAACAAGTGTGCGATCTGAGTACCTATTGGCATGCATGACTTGGACATGACTTGAAACACTTAGATAGCATCACCTCATGCCAAATGAATTCTATATTGTTAACAAATATAAAAAACTGAATTTGGATGTATGATTTAGGTATAAAACAAACTAAAAGTAGAAATATGTAACTTGATTTTGAACATATCTAGGATTAGGAGAAGACAAACTTAATCGGTCAATTGGCTTCCCATAGCATTATAGAAACCTAAAAAAAGGTAGAATACACACACAAGAATAAAACTAGGCTTAAAATGAATTCTAGACATAGAACTAAGAAGCCGAACATAAGATTTTGCTACCAAATTAAAAATAGTGAAAAAACTCAGACAATGACTTTGGGTGCCTTAAAGCCTCATCAACCGAGATGTGATGAAAAATTTGGATCAAGGACTTGGATCAAAAATCTAAATCAAGATATTGACTAAATGATTTAGATATGTAGATCTAAAATTAAGATTTAGATCTGAATCAAATCAGATTGTAGATGTGAGCTATGATATTATAAATTGAATCAAAGATCTGACATCTAAGCTCCCAAACTAGGCTTAGTGTGTGCCTTATGGACTCACACTTAGCATCTAGGAGGTGGACCTAGGCTTAATCTAGGTTTAGACTCAACTGGACAAAAGATAGACTAGGCTCAAGTCAAACTGGGTTCAGTTTCCTGGTCAAACAAGTCTAACTATATGTGAACCTAGTTATGTTCAACTCGCAGCAGGTTCATACCCTGCATGAGCCTCATAGAGCTCACGTTTGTTGGAGGAGTACCCTATGCTAGGTTCATGTAAATCCAAACCTAGGTTTATACAAAAATAATGCATATATACAAAATATAATTTTACCCTTACACAAAACTAAGCTCTACGAGGTGGTGTATGTAGCCTGTTCACAATAGGACATAAGTTAGGCTTAGTTTAGCGGGCATGCCAAGTTTGCTTGAGCAATTCATCAATTTGTTCTTGGACAATCATATTATTCAAAATTGACTAGGCTGAAATCGACCATCTAAATGGAAATATGAGGGTAAAATGAGAAATAGAGATTTCGTCCTTGTCTAAAAAAAATGAACACATTGATACTCTCATCAAATGACTTTGAATTAAGTTATGCACTCGGATTAAAAATTGACATTATAGATCTCTTAAGAATTCATTAAAAGATACTAATGACAATATCCATACATGGACACACTAGGAGTGATCATAAAACTAAAATTACGCTCAATCTAAGATAGAATTATTCAAACTAAAGGTAAAAATAGTAAATTCAGTACTAAAGAATATGATCCAGCTCAATCTGGGCTGCTTTCTTGAATCCAGCAGAAATGGTTATTAGACATGCAAAAATGGGTAAATGGAGTTCCACTTCTCAAAAATGGTTGCTAGAACACTGGAATTTGTGCTTGAAAGATGAAAATGAAGCTAGAAATATGGCTGACATTGAGGATATCCTACAATGGGCTTGAGCAGGTCTATAGGTGTTCTGATTATAAGAAATGATGGAAAAATTGGGGAAATGGATCATTTATAAACCATCTCTAACCAAATGTGAGCAATAAACTTGCTCTAAGAGTACATAGTCAGTTGTATAGATAGAAATAACTCCGATTGATCTTGGTAAAGTATTTTTTAGTATTTCCATGATTGTTCTACAAAACTGGAGGAAAATGAAATAAAATGGGATGCTCAAGGGTAAAATGCTCATTTTTCTAGGTGGTGACATCGTGGACTAGTTGAATTCTGGTGTCTGATATCTAGAGTATATGATTTGATATGGTGTGTTTCATGGCCCCTACATTTTGAAATTCTTTCAGAAGACCAGTTCAAAATCCCATTTATGAGGAATAAAATGGTTATTTCAACATATGAAAATTTGGGGTGTCTACAGATGTCTCTCTTTGCTACTAAGTAGGTGCAAATCCATGCTTAATGGCAAAGACAAGACACAACATATAAAATAAAACTCCCCAATATGACGAAAAGTTCTTGGTTTATAAAAAACAACAAATTGATGTTCTAGAGTGTTCTTTCTATTAGAAAACTTTTCTTGATTTGTAAAAGTCTAAAGACAAAACACTCCAATGTTTTTGAAAACTAATGATGTCCCAGTTTGAAAACTAGGAAAACATTGTTAAAAACTCCTTGTTTTAGATGATGTTCAAAACAAAAGATGTCCTAGTTTGAAAACATTGATGTGTGTCTGAAAGACATGCTCTAAGCAATGTGTGTCCATGAGGATGAGTTCATGTGAATACTAACATTTTGTACAAAGTTATGTTCCTTTTGTACATAGTTTCCTATTAAAGGCATCTTATGACCATTTAACAATTTTGAGAGTTAAAGCTTTCTCTAATCATAGTTTTGGTTCTCTAAAGCAAGTTCCCCTTCATTGTTATTGCATGATCTTTCAAAAGATATGCCCTTCACAATCATGGAGAGCATTGTTAAGTAGTAATCATTAACCTAGTGGTTTCCAAACCACAAGAAATCTCATGTCATCTGTAGAAGAATTTCTAATTTTAGTAGTTCTCATTTCCTGTTTCTCTCTGTTTTTTTTTTTTTTTTACTTTGGCTCTTGCTTTTGTTCTTTCTTTCTTTGTCAAGCTGACCTTTACTTGTAGGGGGAAATACATCACACCCCACAGGTTATCACAAGCCCCATTGCTTTGGTAGTTGTGTATAGTTTCATCATGTACAATGTCATGTCTGCCTAGTTTCCTACTGAACCAATGTAGTGAGCTTTTAGGTCGGTAGCTCAGTTAGCTTGAGGGTATCAAGTGTAAAGCACCCCTCAGACTTAATTGCTCAAGTTCAGAAGGCATTTGATGACATGACTAGACAGAAGTTCATGGCTTTACAAAATAGATGCAAATAAAGGTTTAAGCCTATTAGATACTCTTGAGTGCTGGCCTAGAAGAACGATTATACTTGCCTTGGGCCATTGTTTCAATACTCATTTTGCAGTGTCCGTACTTGGTTGCTTGAATTAGTTTAGATCATTGTTCTCATACAAATTATATTAGATTCTTGTAGCCTTTCAACCATCTAGATTAATGATATTTTCTAAAAACCAACTCTCTCCTTGTCATCCAGCTTTTCTTTCTTAGTTCATGTCATGTTGCGTTGAAATCATTGCTTTTTGAGTTCCTTCAAATAATGAATTACTCTTCTCCTTGAAATGTTAAGTTCTCACAAACAAATCTCATTTAGGATACTTAGTTAAAAATTTGTGTAATATTTTGCCAATAAATGCTAGGTGTTCTTGTATATGCCAAAGCACGAGTTCTATGCACTAAAATGCAAGTTTTAATGTGCTCAAATGTTTCTTTATGCATGTGAATACAAGTTTTGATGTTCTCACATGTTCCTATATGCATGTGAGTATGAGTTCCAAGGTTTATAGTAATGGGTTCCTATATGCCCATAAACACAAGTTCAAAGATTTATGCTTGCATGTACACATCAGTATGACTGAGTTCTAACCTGTGAAGATTTGGTTCATTGTGAGGTGAGTTTTCAGGGGTGCACCAGAGACATGAATTCAGTTTTCAGGGGCACTGGGGGCTTACAATTGGAGTTGTAGCCAATGCAATAGTAATTTTGGGGATTTCATTAGAGATGCAAGTTCGATGTATCATGTCCATCTACGCTCGTGAGTATGAGTTCTATGTGCGAAAATTAAGAGCTCGATGTGCAAATATACTAGTTCTATGTATTGCAAAGGTTGTTCAAAATACAATTGCATGAGTTTAGTGTATCAATGTTTTCCCATATGCACATGATTATGAGTTCTGGTGTACTGAAGCATGAATTCAAAGGGTTGGTGCTCATGTTTTCCTGTGGAGCACAAGTTCCATGTGCATCGTGTGAGCTCTAGTTCACATGGTTGTTTGGTGCACTGAAGCACCAGGTCCACACACTATATTCAGGTGTCTCAGTATTCGTATACCAAAGCATGAAGTCCATGCATTGTAGGTGTCAATGTTTGGATGTTCTGTGACAAAGCAAAATGACCATCACTAGGTGTAGGTGTTCATGTGTAACAATGTGAAGTCCATGCACTATTTGTAAGTATTAAGGGTCTTTTTAATGCTTGTAGGCTTACAAATTGTTCTGGTAAAACTTATGAAAGAAATTGTAATTTGTAAAGTCCTAAGAACCCTCTATTAGTGGAACGACATCTTGAAAACTTATAGTTCTTTTGAAAAGGGCTTTGTTTTCTAAACTCATTTTGAAATTCTCATTGAAATTATTAACCATGATTATTGTTTGATTATCATGCTCAAGAAAAAAAAAGATGCCCCAGTTTTAAGACGACATTGGAAATGCTGATATCATGAGATAAAGATAAAATAAGTTTGTCCATTAGAAAATATTATCTTTATTGATGACAAAACGAATATGCCGTGTGTAAAATCTCTTTAGATGAAGAACTTTATAAGATCGGTAGTTCTACACTATTTGCATCAATCAGACAATAATAATTACCATGAATGACTTCATTCACCACATATGGCTCATCCCAATTCAATGGCAACTTCGTACATGAGTGATTTCTCCATGTTATGATGGATATGAAAACTAGTTCATTCACTTTAAATTTATGCTCGATGACCAATTTGACATAATGATGAACCACTCTGTGGCAGTATACTTTGGCATGTTCCGTTGCGTGTAGCCTCTTTTCATCTAATAGGCCTAGCTGCAGCATCTTTTGTTGTTGGTAGTTATCTATGTGAATTTTTGTCACTTTGGCAAACGTATAAACTTACTACTAGATGTTTAGTGGTAGTACTACATCTGTTTCATGTGCCAAATCTGCAGGAGTTTCATTGTTTGGTGTTCTATTGGTTGTTCTGTAAGCCCAAAGTGCATCATGAATCTTCTCATGCCAATCACAACAAGTCTAAACTATTCTTTTCGGGGTCCTAATTAGAATCTTGTTTGTGGCTTCAATTTGGCCATTTTCTTATGCATTGGTTGGTGTTCTAGTGCTTGTTATATAAGCCCAAAGTGCATCATGAATCTTCTCATGCTAATCATGACTAGTCTTAATTTTTCTTTCAAGGTTCCTTATTAGAATCTTGCTCATGGCTTCAGCTTGGCCATTTTTGAATGGATAATATGATGTGAATAAGTGCTTGATCCTGAATTTAATGCAAAAAATTGCACATCCTTTCATCTTTGAAATAAATGTCATTGTTTGATGTGATGGCATGTGGAACTTGGACTGACATAGAATGTTCTTGTGGAGGAAGGATACTACACATTTGCCTTCCACTATTTTGACAGGGACGATCTCCATCAATTTAGTGAAAGATTTTGTTGCTACCAAAAAATATTTGTGGCTATTGGAAGTCGAAGCTTTGATGGGGCCTATTACATTGAAAGCTCACGTAGAGAAAGGCACAGGGATACTACATAGTGCAAATATGCCACTAGGGCATGGATGGAATCGTTATGCATCTGACATTTGAGACATCTTTTGACATTCTTATAGTACTCATACTGTGTGATGGGCCAACAGTAGCCTGCTCTTACCAGTTGTTTGACTAAGTTATGATAATCAATGTGGTCGCTGCAGATGGTTTCATGTTCTTCCCGGATCACTTCTTGTTCTTCATTGGTATGTAAGCATTGGGAATATTGTAAGCTGAAGTCTCTCTTATGCAAGACTTCTGTGAGGATAATGTATCAACTAGACATTCTTTGTATGGTTTGCTACTCCCTTTTAGGTAGGTGGGTATTCACCAATCTCTAAGCAATCTTTGAAATTTTGATACCATGGTGCTTCTTGAGATTCAACGTGATTGACTTGTTCCTATAATTCATAGGATAGTTGTGTGAGTCTTCCGACTTTAAATGCTCTAAATGGTTATGCTTGCTTAAATGTGACAATTGAGCCTAGACTGACCAATCTGTCTATACATGTGAACATCCAATTTTTTTGCAAGTCCAAAAGATAATTTTACCCTTCACCATGAAATTTCCAAATTGGTTATTAAAAACCAAAATTTTAGAAAAAATGTTATTTTTATTACACCTAGACTCATCACCTAGGTCCTCCATGCCCCTATGCCCAGTCATCAAAACCTGAAAGGTAGGGATTTTCATCAAATTTCTAATAGTTGCCTAACATTCAAGCAATTAGGCCAGTCTCCAACCTTACATGACCTCAGTAGTTGCTAGAGTTAGCTCAGTAGGATTTCCTCAGCTTGAATTCAGCTTGTTGTAACTCACCAGCCCGCTAAAGCCATGCACCTGCCAATTTTGGAGCACCAAGATCATGTTCCAAACTGAGCTACATACAGTCTCTCCTTAGTGCATATAGAGTATTTCCTTGGTTACTTTGTGTTTTGGAATCCAGATTTGAGTTCTAGACCCGTGTTCTGCAATCAAAGTGACACTCTCTCACCAGTTCTAGTAGTGTTGAGCTATAATTCTCACAATTTGCACCATATCAGTTCATGTCAAACATATTCTTCAATGTCTAATCTGAGTATATCAGACTTTAATTTTAGTTTATTCATCCAAATTCGAGTTCAATTTCAATTTTACAAATTTACGAAGGTTCAAACACTAGGTAGTGCTGACCATACCAGTGCAGCTCAATCTTCAGAACTCAATTTTAATGAATCAAGAGGTCAATTTCTTGATTTTTTTCGTGGTTGCGATCAGCACACTTCAAGAAAGTATTTGCTCCAGATCAGACCAACATGGCTTAAATCAAGATATCACATTTTACTTTTGCCTAGGCTTCAAAAAGTGCCATCATATGTCTTGTAAAAAAAATTGAAAGTTTTTAGCTGTGGAGCAGCAAACAGGGTCATTTGCCAACCAAATTTTATAGGATGACTTATTTTCACCCTATGCACATCCCAATGTTGTCACCCTTCCCACACAAACTGTGGATTTCAATGTCCTTTCTAGGGTTATTTTGGTCAATTGCCACCATACACATATTTCCATAAAACCTAACTTCTTAGAGAATATGATCAATCTAGATCTAACATATAAACCATCAAGAGTGACGCAAATCATGTTAAAGGCAAGCTGGCTGGCACATTTGGTGAAGATCGCGTTGAACACAAGCTAGAATTGGACTTACTGTGTGAAGATGTTGCCTCTTATATCTTTTTTTGTTTCAAGGAAGAATGATCTCTTCCAGCTAAGGAAGTTGTCCATAATTTCTAGAATTATTGAAACAAACTAAAAACATTACCCAAAGCTGTAACCCTGTACAATGAAAAAGGCTATAAATCTAAATGTGATAATGGGTGAGTACTTTTTGCCTTCTCAAGGACGTAGGTAGAGCTCTCTACCGAACCACATAATTTATGTCTTCATTCTTTGTCTTCCTTGCTCTCACGTTCCTGGTTATGACTCTTTCAAAAGTTTATTATGGTATCAAAGCTAAAGTGTTGAGGTTTATACTGCTAGTCTCTGAAAGAAGAAAACTTCCTTGGTGTTAGGAGACTGCTCTTCCCAGTCTTCAAGACTTACTTGCCTCCCCTTCAAATCTTCAATACATTCTTAATGACAAGTTAACGGGAAGAACTATCTTATGTTGGAGATGCAATTTTTTCCGATTCTCACTGTTTATGATCTTTGTGGTATTATTCATGACACAAAACCATGCCCTGATAAGTTTAGGACTTCAGTAGATGGAAAGTCCAAAGAAATGAACCTTGACTATATGTGTTGGCTCTGACAAGGTCAGCTCTTGCTTGGATGGATTATTAGCTCCCTGTCTGAGTCCATCCTTCCCCAAATTGTTGGCCTTGAAACTTCATGTGAAATTTTGAATTGCTTAAGAAAGACCTATGCAACCCAAACCAGATCTTGTGTTCTTCAATTAATGGAACAACAGCAAACCATGATGAAAGGAATGAGTTCTATTTCTGAATATATTCAAAAGGCGAAGTCCTTGCACAACATCTTGCTATGGCATCCAAGCCAGTTGGTAGGATGACATATTTCTTTATATTCTATGAGGCTTACCGAACTCATATGCTTTCTTCTCATTCAAGAAGCTCAATTAAATGATATTGATGTACGGAATGATAACATTATTGCTGCTTACTTGGCTAACATAATTCAACATGACAACACATATCAGCAAAATCAAAATAGGTAGCTTGGATGTAATAGAGGGCAGTTTAATGCCAATAGAGGATGAAAGCAAAATTTTTCCAGAAATCATGTCACTTGCCAATATCGTGGAAAACTGGTCACATGGCTAGAACATGCTATCAAATTGCAAGCAATCCTAAACCCAAAAAAAAAAAAAAATCTAAGGATGGGATGACCAATGCCTTTCATGAATCCAATTGTGAAGAAGAAGGTGGTAGCAATTTGTACCCAAACTCTGGTGCTGCTCACCATATGACCAGTGACCTTAATAATCTCTCCATTCACTCTTCCTAGGGCAACGACAACATCAAAACGACTAGAGGAACTGGTGTAGTCATTTCTCATACTGGCAATTCTTTGTTTCAAATTCCAAATAAACAAGTGCTTCTCAAAGATATTCTTCAAACACCTAATGTTACAAAGAATCTATTGTCTGTTAATAAGCTTGCTAAGGATAATGTGGCTTTCTTTGAAATCCATGCTGACCTTTTCTGTGTGAAGAACCATTGAACAGGGGAACTGGTGCGCGGCACAAGTCAGAATAGGTTGTATCGCTTTCAGATGAACCAAGTTAATAAGGAAGTAAACATGGGAGAAAGAGCCACAGTCGAGCAGTGGCATCAGAGATTTGGCCATCTGCTTTTTGAATAGTAGAACAGATTAGACGTTTTGGTTTACCTTTCTTTCAAACATTAGATTTGAATAAAGTGTCTGTGGCCTGTCAACGTGGAAAAATATCATAAACTTTCATTTTGTGTTTATCATGAGACTATTTCTCATTCATTGGATTAGATATATTCCTATGTGTCGGGCCTTGCCTCTGTGATTAGCCTTTTATCAATATTGCTACTTTGTTATTTTTGTCGATGTAATCTCAAAATATACATGGATTTACATGATTGCTTACAAGTCTGATGTTGTTGATGCCTTTCAAGCATTCAAAGCAAAGTCGAAAATATGTTTTTGAAAGGAAAATTAATTTTTTTTCAAAGAGATGGAGAAGGAGAATACCAAGATTTAGACGCTGATTTTTGTGATCAAGGTATCTCTCACCATGTTTCATGTCCTTACTCCCATGAGCAAAATGGATCTGCAGAGAGACGACATAGACATATTGTTGACTTAGGACTTAGTTTGATGTCTCATGCTGGCCTTCCTAAAAAATTTTGGACCTTTGCTTTTAATACTGTTGTTTAT
Source organism: Nymphaea colorata (assembly GCF_008831285.2). Classification (NCBI taxonomy): domain Eukaryota; kingdom Viridiplantae; phylum Streptophyta; class Magnoliopsida; order Nymphaeales; family Nymphaeaceae; genus Nymphaea; species Nymphaea colorata. The sequence goes on from NC_045142.1 coordinate 16,025,298, forward strand.
TTAATGAATTGTATGCCTATTGAAGTGCTAACAAAGAAATCTCCTTACGAAATTCTATTTCAATAGGTTCCCAATTACACTTTTCTCAAGTGTTTGGTTGTGTTTGCTTCCCTTGCCTCTGACCCTATAGAATCAACGAGCTAGATTTTAAGTCTTCCATCCATGTTTTTCTTGGGTATAGTTCTAGGCATAAAGGCTATATAGTCATGAACAAAAATTTGTCCAAAATAGTATTTTCTTGTGATGTTGTTTTTATGAAGACTCATTCCCTTTTAAGATTGAAACTATGACTAAACCTAGCCCAGCCGAACCAGTCCATACTAGTCCCATATCTATCTTTTTACGGCTGCCTAACAACCCCTCTCATGGCATTGTTCTACTTGACTTGCCATCTCCTGAACCTTCATCCTCCTCAAGTCTTGTACAAGAGCGTTTGTAACAATTGATCTTTAACTCTCCATCACATTCATAGTACAATAGCACTGAGGGACCTCTTAGGACTCATCCAATGACCACAAGTCTCAAGATGGTACCTGTACACCTAAAATCTACCCTTCTAAGGCTCACCTTATTCCCAGTGTGTTCCTATCTGATCTCCTTACTAATCAAGAACCCCTAAACTTTAAGCAAGCCAACCAACACCCACAATGGCGTCAGGCCTTTGACAGTGGAATGCAGGCTCTACGACAAAACCACACTTGGAGACTTGAGCTGCCACATGCAGGACGACATATAATCAGATGTAAATGGGTGTTCAAGCTTAAGCGAAAGTTAGATGGTAGCATTGAGAGGTACGAGACCAAATTAGTCGCAAAAGGGTACAGCCAAGAAGAAGGCATCAATTTTTTTTTACCCTTTCAATCGCCAACCACCATCCACACCATCCTTGCTATAGCCCTCAGTCAACATTGGAAGGTGAGACAGCTTGATGACAATAAAGCAATCCCAATTATGTTTGTTAATTGCATAAAGGCCTCTATGGGTTGAAGCAGTCACCTTATGCTTGGTACCAATGACTCAGTGACACACTTTTCTCTTTGGGATTTAAAAGCTCAGTGACTGACAAAAATTTATTTATCAAACATTATGGAGGTGAGTCAATACATATACTTGTGTACGTGGCCGACATTTTGATTACTAGTTTATCAACTCTCGCGATTTAGAATCTCATTCATCAGTTACACCATCAATTTGCACACAAGGACCTTGGCGACTTAAGCTATTTTTGGGTATTAGCATTATTCCTATCTCCCTTTATCTCAACATAAGTACTTCTTGGATATCCTACGACAGGCGAACATGGTGGGAGCCAAGCCCATTGCCACTCCAATGTCGTGCTTGACTCCTTTGAGATCTACCATGAACCTCTTCCATGTTCCCACTCTATACAAACAGATTGTTGGCTCTCTGAAATATGCTACCATCACTAGACGTGATTTATCTTTTGTTACTTATAAATGCAGCCAGTTGATGTAAAGGCCTTCACATAAGCACTGGTGAGCTGTCAAATGTATATTACACTATCGTCTGCAACTTCAATCATCCTCAAATTTGAGTCATTATGCTTATTGGACCAGCAACTTGGATGATCGGAAATCCACCGGTGGCTATGCCATTTTTCTTGGCCCGATTTTTTTGTGCTAGAGCTGTAAGAAACAAAACTCCATTTCTCGATCAAGTTTGATGGCTGAATACAGGGTGTTTCGAATGCTGCAGCTGAACTTTTATGGATTCAATATGTTCCCGGAGAACTGCTTATTCCTTATCAAACTCATCCTCTTGTGCCATTATAACAACAGTGCTGTCTAAATGAGTGCTCATTCTATTTTTCATCAACACAGCAAGCACGTGGAAACAGATACTCACTCTGTTAGAGATAGAGATCACATTGCTAAAGGTTAGTTGCGTGTTCAACAAATCTCCACTTCTCAACTGATTGATATACTCACAAAACCTCTTTCAGGGGAGCAATTTGATTTTCCTTAGAGGCAAACTTTGGGTTTTTCTTGGACCCCTTCATTTGAGGGGGATCTTAGAGAATATGATCAATCTGGATCTAATATCCAGACCATCAAGAGTGACATAAATCTGGTCGTTACCAGATTTCAAGGAAATCACATTAAAGGGAAAGCTGGCTGGCACATTTGCTGAAGATCATGCTAAACGCAAGCTGGAGCTAGAGTTACCATCTGAAGATATTGCCTCTTATATCTACTCTTGTTTCAAGGAAGAAAGATCTCCACCAGCTAAGGAAGTTGACAATAAATTTTGGAATTATCAAAATAAACTAAAAACATTATCCGAAGCTTAACCGTGTACAATGAAAAAGGCTATAAATCTAATAGCCAATGTGATAATAGATGAGTACTTTTTGCCTTCTGGTGGATGTAGATAGAGCTCTCTACCAAACCACGGAATTCTTGTACATTCTTTTTCTTCCATGCTCTCATGTTCCTAGTTATCATTCTTTCAAAGGTTTATTAAGTTTCCCATTTTACCCTTGCCCATGCTTCATAAAGAGCCATCATATGGCTTGTAGAAAATTAATTGTGGAGGGGCAAACTGGGTCATTGTCAACCAAATTTCACAGGATGCCTTATTTTTACCCTACTCATGTCCCAATGTGGCCAGCCTGCCCACACGACCTACAAATTTCAATGTCCTTTCTTGGAGTATTTTGGTTATTTGCCACCATGCACATATTTTCCATAAGACCTAAATTAGGAGCCACATGAACCTAAGTTAGGCTTTCATATACATTCACATGAACCTAGTGGGCTCAAGTCTAGACTCCACTCACCTCAATTTCGTTGGAACAAAGTTTCCAAAAATAGAATCAAGGTTGAGTCAATTAGACCTACGTACAACCAATGTTTGAACCAGTTTTGAATTTGAACCTAACCCAGCTTTGTCCATGTCACCCAGCCTGAACCCACCTAGCCCAGGCCTAGGTCTAGGTCAAGGTCGTTTCATATTTCCATTTTAGATTCCTGATCCTGACTTCCTATCCAAGTCCAATTTCCATTTTCGGTTCACATATCCAAATCTCTGATCTAAGATCTATTTTCATAGATTAAATTTCATTATTCAAATCTCAATATAAGATCATGATCCAAATTTTAGTAACATATCCAGATCTATCTTCTACAATATTCTTCAAATCTGGATCAAGATCTAATCCCAATAACAAACCCAGATCGAACATCAATGTGTGAACTTAACATCATGTTTTTCTAACACCATGTTTAATGCCAATTTTTTTGAAAGGACTAGAATAATGCAAAATTCTTTGCTGAGCACTATAGCACACACAAAATCGTGTGAAATTCTTTGCTGAGCACTCTGGCCACATGAACATTTTCTTGTTCGATATTTGTTTTAAACTATGGTTTCAATGAGTGTTTTCTGTGCTTCATATTCTCACATTGGTTGTTCTTCATGATTAACACGTACCTAAATACTTTATTGAATCAATCAATACTTCTCCTTGCATGCACTTCTTTTCACAGAATTGAATTTGGATTTCAGTATGAAATCGCAACGAATAGTTTTTTTATTGAAAACATGATTTAACTTATAGGTTTGTGTTTTTTAGAGGAGAGAGAAGGACCAAATGTTTATCCTTGTACCTCGAATCCCAGGGGGATTGACCCCCTCTCTCTCTTCTATAAGAGGGGCTCATGCCCCCCTCCTTGTCTCAACATGCTAAGTGCTGCTCTATAGTCTAGTAACTCTTGTGAAATTCCCAGTTTGGTATGAAAAAAAATCTGTCTGGCTCAAATAAGTTGAATTTTGTAGTCTTCATCTAGGTCTTGCTTCAAGCTACATTAGAACTCAACCCAGACTCAACCAGACTCAGTGCAGAGGCAACGGGAGTGGGCTCAGTTAGGTCTCTAGGTTCAGGTAATTACTTTTACCTCCTCTTTATTTTCTTATTTGCAATTTAGTGTTTTTTTCTTTCTTTTATGCATGTTTAGTTTTCTTTTTGTTGTTAGTATGCTTAGTTTAGTTTATTTCTTGCTTAGGTCCTCCATTTTTTCTTAATTGCATTCACAATGTTGTAGTTTAGCATATTTGTTTTCTAAAATAGATTTAATTTAATGTCTCTAGGGTAGGGTCAGGGGTCAAGTATCCCCTTTCATCCCTGTCTCTCTCTTTCATTTCAATATTCTTGTTTAATTAGTTTTGCTTGAATGATGCATATAGATCATATTTCTTTTATGCTTTGATTAATCATGCATTGCACATTTATTTCAATATGCACCTGGATCACCCTACACCCATGTGCACCCCTTGTTTGAAACTAGATCAGGTCAGTCTAGTAACTTACCCTATGGCATTAGCACAGATATGTGAAAACCTGAAACCATTTTCGTCCTGACATAGAAACCATTTCAAAATCATAGTTTTCTCTACAAGTGTTTTCAGAATCAACTTCTGCAAGTGATTTTAAAAACCATTAGTTATGTAGGCACGAAAAACCTAGCTCAGGCCTCTAAGACCTAGCCTAAACCGGTCTTAGTGCCTACTACCTGTGAACCTAATCTCTTAGTCTAGACCTATTCAATCCCTTTAACACCCATCCAAATCAGATGAATGAAATCATATTGTAAATAATATGGTTTGATTAAGACCAAACTCATGTACCCCAGCCAACTTGTCCCTAGGTAGGTTTAAACATAGGCTAGTCAAGACTGAAAATAGTCCTTTTGACTAGCATAGCCTTAGTCATTTAAACCTTGGATTTTGATCAAACTTGATAGATGTGAAACTTTGAACTTGGATGTAAACCTTATCACAATTTTGGATTGGATTGTAAATTTTAGATTTTGGATTTTGGATATTGAACCTAGAATTTTGGAACAATTTTCAAAGCGACACACCCTTGATCATAAATCTTAGTAAATTCCCCTAGACACATGCCCAAATACAAGATTTTAAACCATGACAATCATCAAATTCGGATCTATCCTTTCATAATTTGGATTTCAGAAGATCTAAATATGAATACAATATCAAATTTATTGAATTTTGCCGTTGAATTTTGAATCATGAGTCCCAAAAACATGAATGATATCTTAGATCTCTACAGTATCTCATTTCAAATTTAGAACAAGGATTACATAAAATCTCTCTCATCAAGCGTATAATTTTCGAATTTTGATTCAGTTTTCTCTAAATAAGTCCACGTTCTACACCCAAGTCCCATTAGGGGCTGGACTCCAGGTTTATGTGACCTAGTTTTGCATGCATCATGTTAGATTAAGAACATCAATTTGCTTTGATCTATGATGATCCAAATGTGAACAATATATCAAATTAATTCTTATTTTGTTTATCAATCTATTTCTGAGATCTACCTGGATTTTAAAAACATGTACAGTTTCAAAACTAAGGCACGTTTGCTTTTCTTAGGCATAGGAATCAGAACATGTAATCTAGTCATTGGTCTGATTACCCCTGGTAAAGGTGCTTGGACTGGTCAAGCCTTGTACCGACATGTTAGGCCTCGTCTCTCGAAATCCTGCATAAGTAACAGAGGTGAGTGCATATAATTTATCTCAGTTATATGGTCTATATATAAGATGCAAATTTTACATGTAAATAGTAAACTGATTGAATTTTCTTCTGACATGGAATAGTTGAAATTATTCAAATCATTTTACTATTCTTAGGTGATTTCTTGACATGATATTAATTTTGGATCTTTGATTTTCCGTTCTTTGTTCACCTGGTTTACAATGAGAAGGGAGTCGCCATAGGTATGAACCCTCTTTACTTTGAATTCTACCATCATTATGAGTTCAAGAATTAAGGCCTCGTATTCTGCCATGTTGTGAGTACAAGTAAAGTCCAACTTGACTGAGTAGGAAGCCATCTCATTTCTGCTGAAAGCAGATCCCTATTCCTACCATATTCTTAGATTCATTAAAGAAGAGCATTCATGCAGGTATGGGGACCATGTGTAGCACTTAATTCATTTGAAAAATTATCATGGGCTTTTAATTCTTCCACCAGAGGGACATTTGCTAACTAATTTTCTAGTACTTGTCCCTTGATTAATTTTTGGGATATGTACTCCAAATCCTACTCTACGAAGTACTGCCCACTTCGCGAGATTAAGGAATGACTATTCCAAAATATATTTCAGATGGTTTGGTCTGAAAATAACCTTGATCTCATAAGCTAATAGATACCGCATGAGTTTCTAACTCATCCAAACAAGTGTTAGACATATCTTCTCAATGGCAAAGACAGAATTTTATTGCTCCAAAAACTCGAGACGTGCCACCTAGGTGAGCATGGAAATCCACCAATCTAACATGTTGATTGTCACCCTCCTTTGGAAGATCCTAGGTCTGGTATCTTAGTACCTTGTAGAGACCTCTTTAGGGTTGGCAACACGCTCATTGATAAAAATTGTTTGTCCACTAGATATCTGGGGTCGTTTACTGGATCAGGAAGAATATAATATATGACAATTCATTAATAGGTAGAGTCATCTCTCCCCCAGGAAATTAGAAAGTGGCAGTACGTAGGTTCCATTGTTTCGCTAAACCCTGAATCAACCATCCATTCACCTCTTTGATGCATACGAGAGCTACTGCCTCTGATACACAATAATCCAAGTAACGGTGGTAGGCTTTCTAAAACTTCTCCAACCACTGCGAGTACTAATCTGGTGGGGAATAAGCATTGTCTAGGTCTCCTTGAAGGATGGAATGCATAATATGGGAGGGGGGGGGGTGTCTAAAACATAGTTACTGGAAAAACAGGGGTGATGGGGATCAGACAGACATGAAGCGGATCAATCAAAATAGAAAATAACCAAACTTGGTGAAGAGAATATGTCTAACTGGGTCGACCCAGTAGGAAAGGTACCGATGGTAGTGAGGTACAAGTTTTGACCCATAATAGATAAAAAGAGATATCCTAACAGGTGGATTTGTAGCATAAGACTAGATTTGAATTCTTGGATGGTTTTGACAAAGAAAAGGGATGACACATTTAGAAGTTCATGTCCAGTTTTTGAGAAAAAAGTTTACTAGGACATGAGACAAACATGGATCATATAGAAATGCACACTTAGAACACCTTACAAGATAGGTTCTATGCTACATATTTGAAAATGTCTCGGACTCTTAAGCTAGATCGGATAAGGTTCATAATCAGAAGTAGTTCCATACGATGTTATGCCTATATACTTAGATAAAAATCCAATGTGCATGGCATGGAGTCCTCCTTGTGTTCTATGATTTAAAGGTTGAAATTCTCCTTACAACATTCCAATATACGAGACTATTGTCTCAGTACATGGTAAGGAGGGGTTAATAATCAGCCATTGAATCCCACCAAAGCTATTGCTTAACAGGGAAGGTCTTGTGACATGATGATTGAGAATTGTATAGGTTTAGGAAAAATTCAAAATGATGAACTCATCTGCAAACTTGAGGGCTGTAATGCAGATCATAGGAAGTTGGTTTAAATTATTGGAAAGGAGAAAACATGGTTTGCAAACAATCTAAATTGAGAGGAGTTATATTTGCTCTTGGATCTATATGAATATGTAGAATTCCTTTCAATTATATGTCCTAATACAAACAAGAAATGCACACATCACATACGGACACCTATATCTCTCTATGGTTTGGTTTAGCCAAAGTAGAGATAGCATCACGATCACCACTTCTATGTACATAGAAAATTTCATAATCTTGCATATGATTGTTTATATGAGACAAAGTTAAAAAATGCACTACCCTCCTTATCATTTGTGAGAAATTAGGAGAGATAGGAGCCAACCTAGGGTAATCATACCAAGGACTAGATTAGATATTTAAGATTACGAGTCAAGATTGTAGCCATTATCCTAAAGGCATAAGCGTGCTCTAATTTGCAAGGGTGAGATTAGTAAAAGTCTGTAGAATATCAGAAATTGGAAGTACATGAACTGAACAGTTTAAAAAAGCTAAGGTTGCAGTTCATGACTCATATCATCATCGATCCATGCAATGAATCTTATCTAATATGAATGCATGCAAAATAATCTAGACAGAATTCACATCTAGCTTCTAAAATATTTGGTACATAGATCTAAAGAAATCTATGATCTGAAATCCAAGATATTGAGATCCAAATCTGAATTCAAGATTTGGTTCAGGAAAATCCAAATTTAATCTTGGTGATCCAATTTGGAAAACTAATTATGAAAGCTAGAAATTAAGGTTTTGGATCCAAAGTATCAATTAAATTTCAGATTTCAGTTCAATCTTAAAATCCAAAGTTGTATGATCTGATATCTTGATCCAAATAATTTAGAGATCAGAAATCCAAAATCTAAATTAGGATCGAATCCTAGAAGGCATAAAATCATGATCCAAATTCCAAGATCTGAGATCCAATGCTATAGATATAATGTCTAGGAGCCAAGTAGAGATCTCATTCTATGAGACCTTTATTTTTTAATGCATTTATTAAATGTGTTTATATTAATTTCTCTAGAATTATGTTGCACACTTGTAAGAGTCTTGATGCTTATAGGTAAAGCATAGAGGTGCTTCGTATAGGTTTGACCAGAATTAGAATCAAACTAGTATATTTTGAATTATAATAAATTTATCAAGAGGAACAATGATGTTATTAAATGATAAGACAAGGGTAAACTAGTAAATTCACCCTGACATTTTGAAGGTTAAATTGGGCACTTCCAAAGTGCAGGGACATGATAGAAATTTCATAGACAAGGGCATTTTAGTCCAAGTAACGATTAGGGTCCAAACATTAATTAAGTTAATCTAAACTTGTTTTTATTAAACTAAACAAAATTAATTAAAGTTAAGCTTAATTAAAAATAAAATAAAATATATAATAGAATGTAATATAATATACTTCTGATAAGCATAGAGGGAACACTGTCCCTTAATGGGAGGTGTTCTTTACGTGTAAAAGAAGAAAGAAAGGGGAGAATAGATAAACAGAGGAGAAAGAGAGGAAGAGGAGAGAAAAAAAGAAAAATGATGTATCTACAATGAAGCAAAGACCTCACAGACGCTTGTTAGCCCAAGTAGATCACCCTACGTAGATCTGTACGGTTTTAAATTTTTAAAATTAGTCTTTATTTAGCTGAAAAATGGACAAAATGTGATTTTTCAGGTTGTACTCTATCCATTTACATTTATGAACGTACATTCACATTCCTCACTATCTCTAGAGCATATCTAACAAAACCGATTTTAATTTTAACTGTCGAATTGTAGTTTTCCAAGTGTGCTCATGCAAGGGATCCTTTTGTGGTTTTTAAGCAAACAACCCAACCTAAGATCACGAGAGTCATGCCATTGGACTCATTTCATGACTCTGAGTCCAACAGTACCAGCCAGCCTATCAAGACCTACTAGTGCTTGACTAGGCTCGGTTCAACGGCTCAAGCCGGCCGTGATTGAGCTGGGCCAGACGACCGTGGCTAGCCGCCTATAGCCCAGCCATGGCTAGGCCAAAGCCATGCTAGACTAACAAGACCAAGGCTACGCTACGCCAGCTTGGCCCAACTCGAGGCCTGGCCCAATGAACCTAACCAGACCCCCAGCTTTCATTATAAAAACATAATTTTGTGGAAAAGTTAGTTTAACCTAATAGTGCTTAGTGAGCTTAAACTCACAAACTCAAGATATCACCCATGACTCTAGGTTCGCCAGTTGTGAGTGAACCAGTTAGGTTCTTTAGATGTGTCTTCGCATGCTATTCGATTATTATATTTAATGTTTAGATCCTATTAGATTGTTTGAAATGCATGTAGCATGTTTATCATAATTTTCATTCATGTAGGGTGTTGGAAAAATCATGCATTAATTTTTAATAAGATGAATGAGAAGCTCAATGGTGAGTGACATAGTTCTGAGGGTGGTGAACAATCACTTACATTTGTAATTGTACTATGATGACAGTCCTTTGCCGTGTACCATCAGAGAATACTCGATGGGAGAGGTTTGGTTATGACCCTGCTCAAACATGGAAAGTCTGACAAGACTCTTGGCCCAATGTGAAGCTTTGGCTCATGAGGGTCCAGGTTTGATAGGACCAGGCATAGTAGATGTCATGTTTCTCCCCCTTGCCCTCAAAATCTATTAGCGGGAAACTTCTCACTGGGGTTGACCAGTGGGCAAATTGATTGCTGCAATATTAAAACCAAGTGGAATTGAGTAAACGATCATCGTGGAACCAATGTATTGCCCATGATTGTGCCCAGTGGGTCAATATTCAATGATAACTGAATAAAGTAATTCATAAGTGATTATTGACAGTCTTGCTTATATATTTTATATTCATGGTATAAATATCTTGTGTTTTAATGTCATGACATATTGTCCTGTACGCATGAGCTAGATCTTCACAAACACCTCACATGTGGACCTACTGAGTAAGAGAAATCATACTCATGTTTGAAATTGTATTGTTTTCCAGGTAATTTTGGTGTTCCACAAGAGTGAGCAAGGGAGATCTAACAATTTTTGCCTACATACATCTGCGCAACTGGTTTTTTGACTGGTATATATTTGTACGGTTTGTGGCTCTATAACTAGCCCATAATGATTGGTGATACCTCCAACATGTAAATTATAAAGTTGGATTTTATTGGTGTGGATTTTCATGTGTTTGATTTTGAACCATACGATCAATGAATGTGAGACTAGTTGTGGATCGATGAATGTGAAACTAGTCCTTAAACTGATTAGAACCATTAATTTTCTAGGACAGGTCATGCCATGCGCTAATATGCAGACAAATTATTTGTACATGCTTTAAGACAAACTGGACTCACGCAAACTAAGTAGGTCATGTGATTGTGAATGTTGTGCTACCCCCATGAATGAATGCATAAAAAAAATTTGGGAAACTTTTTGGGATGTTACAATCTTTACATTATATCAGAGACATGGGCCAGTGAGCCACATAATGGTGTTTTGTGCATAGATAACTGTGTAGGTCCAAGCCTTATATCACTCTCCAGTCTTGTTCAGTGGTGTTGCACATAACTTAATCAGTAATTTATATTGATGATTGATTTATGTGATTCTAATTTTATTAACTTTATATTTACATGTACTATAGAGAGTGATGATCAGCCTTCCATAGATGACAACCAAGCACAAGTATGGGTAGAACAAAGGGATTTTTTTATGGAATTCCTACACACCATGTCACAGTACATTGCTGCCAAACCACATACACAACATGCCGGATCTTGCACAGTATGAAAGGAGGTAACATATAAGCAGCTCATGGAGATGGAGCCATCAACTTTTTCTGGAGTTGGAACCACCATCTTTTACTAGAATTGGCAGTAAAATAGACCCATAGTATCGATCAAACCTTTGGAGTGCTTTAACTGTCAAAACATTATAAAATAGATTTTGGCACCTATCACTTGGAGGCCAATGTATGTCTTTGGTGGAACACCATCAAAGAGATTCAATTCACAGAACGAATAAGGATTATCTGAAAACATTTTAAGGAAGTCTTCCTAGAGTAACACCCAGGATGAAAAGGACAAGAATTTAAAGAATTTTTGGTGTTAAAACAAGACCCGATGATGACCGTGCTAGACTATACAGCCAAATTATGGAATCTTCTCAAGCATTGTTGCAACACGTATATGATGGAAGCAGCTTGAGCTAAGAAGTGTGTGAAGGCCTAAAGCATGCCTTGAGTAGCAGGGTACTTCCTAGTACACGCCGAAGATCTTTTTGTAGACATAGATATGGCCAAGGCAGTGCAGGAGGATTGGGAGCAAAATATTTGCTCCCAATCTGCATTTAAGGGAAAGAGAGCCTCTGAAGACCAGAGCGGGCCAAGAAGTCAATTCAGCGACCAAAGAAGAAATTTTATGCATACGGTGAAGAAACATAAATCAGTCAGTGGAGGTCAGTTTCAGCAACAACTTTGGATTACTATGGATAACTCCAATAGTAGGGTCAGTCTAGCTGACTCTTAAAGTGTGTAGTCTGTGGAGACAACCATTCTGATCGACATTGCTACCTTAAATTTTGAGTGTGCCTAACAAAGTTATTAAATCAGAGATTGCCCAATTTGCTAGTGCCCATACAATCTCATAAAGTGCCATGACTTTCCCAACCTCCCCCCACCTATGAAAGGACCAGGGCATGTTTATGCCTTAACAACCCCTGAGCCATAATACTCTACAAGGTGTTTTTTGTATAGCTAGATGCTCATACTATGTTCGATTCTAGAGCTACACACTTGTTTATTTCTAGTAAATTTGCTAAGTAGTTACATGTGTGAGGTAAAACTATTGGATTTGCTACGGTAGCATGTTCACCTTTAGGTGTTGAGACTTTTTGCCTCATGTTGGAGTTATTATTGTTGATTGTAACTTTCCTGTAAATTTAGTTATGTTAGATTGGAATAATTATGATGTGATTTTGGGCAGTGATTGGTTGTGTAAGCATTATGTTTCTCTGGGTTGTCATGATTGAAAAAATTTGTTTGCTCCACTCAGTGAGTTGGCATTGGATACCACTTGGGTGTGAAAATGTCAATTCGAGATACTATATCTGCACGGAATGCCCAAAGGTGTATTGAGATTGGTGCTACAATAATCATTGCAAGTACTATTTTGTCGGAGCATTCGCCCAAAACATTGGTAGACACTAAAGTACTAAAGGTTTCCCAGATATCTATCCAAAAGATTTGTTAGACCTATTATTTGTGAAAAGGGAAGGATGGGTCACTCTGATTGTGTGTCGATTAAAGACTTCTTAACCATTATATTATATTATATTCTTAATTAGGCTTAACTTTAGTTAGTCTTGCTTAGCTTAATAAAAAAGATCTATATTACCTTAATTAGTATTTATACCTTAATCTTTTACTTGAACCAAAATGCCCTTGTCAATTTATGAAATTCAGACTTTTTGATGTTCTAATCTTACCCATAACAATTTCAAAATTTACTTCATGTCCCATATATGAATTTACTACTTTACCCTGGTGACATCCTTATCAATCTTGATAAATTTATTAGAATTCAAAATATACTAGTCTGATTCTCATTCTCATCAAACCTACATGCAGCAAATTTTGCTAATTTAATACGCTTATCTCATTCACCTTTCAAGCAAGTGCACATACACGTAACAAAAATGACTCACTTGAAGGTTGACTATGATCTCGGAGATCAAGATCTTTAGAAAAGAAAAATGTGGCTAACTCCGCAAACTTGGCTTGCTGGTTTTCGGGTCTAGTTCCAGCCTTTTTTGACTGAAATTTTTATATTATTTTTAATTGAAATTCAGTCCATTTCTATGCCAGAAATGAACATTTAGTTCTGTAGCTTTGGAAATATTGACATGTTAGAAAATTTAAGAGGCAGGCTTAAGGATTTGACAAGCTAATCTTAACTCTTTTTTCTGAATACACATGGTTTTGAGTTCTTAAAATCTAGAATTTTAGATCATTCTTTAATGGTTTTCAAACATTAAGAACATATAAATTGATCTCCTCATAAAACCGATTTTTAAGACTTCATTTTGAAGGAGGTCAGATCCTTTGAGAGGCCTGCTGATTTGGGCGGCCATTTCCGACTTGGGGGCTGCTGATTTAAGACCTGAAATTTAGGATTTCAGATGCTGTTTGATAAGTATATAGGACTGCTCTTTATAGGAAAGGAGAAAAAGTTCTGGTTTCCTCTTTATGATTGCCGGTTTTGGCAATTGTTTAAGTAGAGAACTCTTATTTAGATTATCACTAATCATGTTTGATTAGGACTCGGTTCTCAACAACATTTCGCGAATAAGGTTATGAAAATTATAGAAAACTTTGAAAATTTGACATATACATTTTAAGCAAATGGTGGCTTAATTGCAAAAACAAGCTTGATGTGGTTGATTTAGCCTATTATAAAGTGAACTATAGTCATTGTTTTGAGCAAGTTCAATCCTTAGTGGGCTGAAATTGATAGGTTGTTGTGATGGCATTGTGATCTTGAAATAGAGACATCATTCATTCGTTTCCCTCCTCTCTCTCTTATATATTCTATCCATTATAATGAAAATGTGAAATTAAAAGACGAGATAGAAGAGAAAAACATAGTCAAGACATATATCCCTCATCCTATTCTTATTTTCTCTCACCGTTGCTTCTCTTCATGACTTGGGACTTTTGAAATCTGGTTGGAGTTGCTTTAGTGGGCCGGTTAAGAAAAAAAATTTCATTTTCTTGGCTGAAAACAGGTTTAGGGAGGTTTTCTATCAAAAACATATTAGATGCCATGTGTTGTGGTGTGCTTAGCATGTACACTTCACGCAGACAGCCCAGCTGGGCATCATTCCCAGCCTTGAATTAAATAAGAAGCACCCCACATGTTGGCTCTAAATCATTCATCAATGCATAGAAAAAACTAAAATTACAAAGGAGTGAAAATTAGCTTAAGGTACCCACCTTGTTTGGGTGACTTGGAAGAGAGTAGAGGTCAAATTTGATTTCCTTAGTTATAAATCTAAAATGAAGACACAAATCAAGGGCTAAGCTTAAGAAATCCAAACATTCAACGGAGAAGAGGGCTAAGCTTAAGAAATCCAAACATTCAACGGAGAAGAAACTTTCTTCTTGTTGGAATGGCAGGAATATATCTGGTTCTCACTGCCTGTAACTAGAAAATCCTAAGCTTGAACCCGAGAGTGGAATTCAAGCTTTGGAAATTCGGCAAAAGGGAGGACTTCAAAGCCACCAGCTGTTCTCCTTTTCTTCTTCTTCTTCTTCTTCTCTGCTCCGCTGATAAAAGAAGGGGACAGAGAGAGAGAGTTGCATGAGCTGCTGACCTGAGAGAGAGAGCTACTGATCTTGCTGGAAGGGGAGCTGCGAACTACGTTCAAGAGCTGCTGAGGCAAGCTGAAGGAGAGGCCTGTGTGAGCTGTGAAGCTGCGGAGTGCACTGGAAGGAGAGGGCTGCATGAGCTTGAAGGAGAGCTGCCGAGTTCAAGCTGATTTGAGTGAGACTGAAGGAGAGCTGCTAAGGTCATCCAAAAGAAAAAGTTCCCCTTAAAGCCTTAACTTATGGCGTTATAGATTTTTTTATGCTTTGGAATTAATGAATTTCATAGGGGGTTGATATCTTCTCCTCTAAACTAATAAAGACTGTTGATGCCTTTAATAGATAGGTGATTGATTTGATTGAATCTAATGAATTTTTTTAATCTAAAAATGAGGGAGAGTTGCGCCCAACTAGGGCAGCTCTTTCTTAAATGGTCCATCATGGGATGGACATTCTCCTTTACTTGTTGTTTTGGAAATACCATGAATTGATTAGTTAGGTATTTGATTCCAATTAAAATCATTTAAACATGATTCCAAAATAGAAGAGAGAGAGAGCCATGCCAACTAGGCTGCTGTCTCTTTTTGAACATAATGAATTGTTTTAATTATCTTTAAATGTTGTTGTAATTTCATCCTACTAGGAACAATTTTAATTTCCTTACTGGAAAATTATGGTTGGCTGAATCGGATGACATGGCAAAGATTAGCCAAAGTCAATTTTCCTATCTGGCCAAGGAAGAATTCGAAATTATGAGGTGGATACCACCTTATTTTATCTTGAAATCCACCAATCAAAATGTAGATTTTAATATTTTGATTAGGATTGGTGACATGTCAAAGAGAATTAGATTCTCTGTGATTTTGAAAATTATTGTACTGACCTAGTCCACACGTAGGAGCTAAGTGAGTCTAGGCTCAGCCAAAGCTCATTGTCGCTTTGACTAGACTCCAGTCTAGTTATTTTCGTTCTGTAATCTAGATGTTCATCTAATTCTAGTTTGAACCTTGTTTTAATTTGTTTATTGCACTTAACCACACATCTTTGGTATTTTTCCAAACTTTTGAACAATCGTTTTGGCAAGTGTATGTCAAATTGATTGACTTTTGATAAGCCTAATTCAATTACTTGGTATCTCAAGTGCTTTTCAACTTGTTGAACCAGATCATGTGATCATCTGCTCTTATTTATACAAACTGATTTAAAACCCTGAATTAGGGTTTCTACGATTTGCATTTAAAATTGATGTGGATATTTTAGTCCCCATAATTCTAGTGTTGGAGGAACTGATTAAGTCAATGTTTTAACTTAGTTTCAATCAAGATTTTAAATTCCAAATTGTGAGTTGACATTGGATTTTGGACCTAGCTTCGTGGCTTTAGGCTATATTGATCTTTTAGAGCTCTATTTTAGCTCTAATTGAAGCCTTGAAGCTTTAGTCTGGATTGAAACTTGAATCTAAAGTGTTGTCTTAGATCTATTATATGGTTAGAATTGAGATGCAGAGCTCTTAGATGATTCAGAGTTTAAAATTTTGAATTAAGATTGCAACTAACTCCAAGAGTTTGCTTTAGGATTTGGATTTAGTGTGCTTCGAAGTACATTACTTTTGGTTTTGCCTAAAATATTTTCCAAAAATTTGAAATTACCACTGGGATTTGAATGAGAAAATTTGGGGTATTAAAAGATGCCCCTTTTTACTGTTGAGCAAGCCTTAGGCTTTACTTAGCAGTAAAAACATGCCTGCCAAATTTTCACAAAGTTGGATTGAGGGTTTTGTTACTCTTGCAAAGAGCAATTGTTGAGGGCAAAGGCTTGACTATAAAGTTTTCCTCAATTTTGTAGTTAGCATTGTAGATAAATTGATATCAATTAAGAAATCATGCAATTATAAAGAGTCTTTGCATTTGGTAATTTAGAGGTTTTGGCCCTTTATGCCTTATCTCCCTTGGCAAGTGCTTAATTTTGATTTTGATTTTGTTTTGTTTTTTGCCTTTTCAGCATTTATTTGAATTTTGCTTTGTCCTTTGACTCATCTTTCACCTTCGAGGGACATACCTCACCACCCCAAAGGCTATTATGGAATTCCACAACTTTGGCAGTTTTATATAGCTTCGATTTGTGCAATGTCATGCCTCTCAAGCTTTTCTATTGAAAGCTTGTAGTGAGTTTTGGGATGGCAGCTCCTAGACTAGTTGGCCTTATAATACCAGGTGTAGAACACCCCTTGGACTTACTCGAGTTCAGAAGGTTTTAGGATGTTTGACATATGCAAATGGCATAAGAGGTCATATGCTACCCACTATTATAGAGATTTTGAACCACAAGAACAACCACACTCACTCTGAACTCATCACTCAAATCATTTTATTTGATAGTTTTTCTTTATCTTGCCAATGTCCGTTTGGTCACAAGGACTTTTTTCTCATGGCACCTCATGCTCGACCTTCACAAATGTTTGACTATCAGGACTAATATTAACTTCTGACCATTGGTTCCTTGATTTCAATGGAATTTCTTCTACAATGCAAACCAATGCCCTTTGTGGTTGCTCTTTCAGGATTGAGTTATGAGCTTAATTTTGGAAATTGAAAATTGTTTGTAGAGATTTTGTTTGAAAAGATTGTTTGAGTTTTTTTAAGAAATTCTTCTAAAGAGATGGTTTGTCAAATCAATTTTGATTGTACTTGAAATTTTCTGTTATGAGGTAAGATATATCTAAAGGATTGAAAATAAAGTAAAGTAATTCATTGGAGAATTATCCATTGTTTATTTGTTTGTAATTCTTACTTGTGATTACACTCAACTTATTGAGGTGTAATCATTGATTCAATCGACGATTGCAACCTCATTGACATCAATTAGTCAAAAGGAGTTGTGAGGTAAGGCTTCATGAACAACGTAAGGTCCTTCAGACTTTGGTACCAATTTGGCTTTGGGTCTATCACTGAGAAGAGCCACAAATTGAAGATTGGGTCTACCACTGAGAAGAGCCACAAATTGAAGAACTAAGTCATTTACTTGAAGTCTTCTTTCAATGACATACTTGGTATAATGTCGGGCAACTCTTTTGTGATAGGCTTTAGCATGTTTTGCTATATGTAGTCTTTTCTCATCTAGGAGGTAGAGTTGTGCCAGTCTTCCCTATCTGTATGTGTTGATGAATGTTCAATAAGAGTAGCGAACTTCTTCTTGGGCTTATGAAAATGCAATGGAAGGGTAATTTCTGTTTCATATACCAACTCTACTGGCGTTGCATTTGTAGGCGTTGGAATAGTTGTTCGATATGCCCAAAGTGCATCAAGGATCTTTTCATACCAATCTCGGCTTATTTCAACAATTCTTTCTAAAATACAAATCATAATTTTGTTCACTACTTTTGCTTGATCATTACCATGAGTATAATATGGTGCAGGGAAGTGATGTTGTATTTGACATTTGTTGCAAATGTTTCGCATCTTCTCAATTTTAAAATGAGTGTCATTATCTAAAACAATGTCATAAATAATGCCAAATCTGCTGAAAAGATTTTTGTGATGAATGAAAGCACATGTCATCCTTCAACTATTTATAGGGTGATTGTTTCCATCCATTTACTAAAATAGTCAGAAGTTGTTAGAAAATATTTGTGTCTATTTGAATTTGATGGGTTAATCAGGCTGATCAAGTTGAAGGCCAACATTGAGAAAGGCGAAGGTAAGCTTACTAAATGCAGGTATGCTGCTGAAGCATGAATTGATGGTGCTTGCAATTGACATTTATTACACTTCTTGATGAATTGATGACAGTCTTTCCACATGGTTGACCCATAATACCCACTTCGACTATCTGTTTGGTGAGGTTTTGATATGCTACATGTCATACACAAATTCCATCATGGGTTTCTGAATTATTTCTAACACCTCTTGCTTGTCAAGATATTTTGCATATTATGTGTTAAACCCTCTTTTGTATTAGAATCCAGGTATAATAAAAATATCTTGCAAACATGTGTCTTAGACGTTTTGTTCTTTGTGAGATATTTCTGGTGGAAATGCCTCATTTTGGATGTAAATTCTTGATCTCTTGAAAATGACAAGTTAGAATTTTTGAAGAGTGGTTTGACAATAAAAATCATTAGAGATAGACAAATGCTTGATTTGACATTACATAATTGGAATGAAATAACATTGTTTCCGATAACTCAATTGATTACAATGCTTTGGGTAGACTCTAACACCCAACTAAGAATGTTAGACAGACAGACATTTCCCCATCATTTGGCATAATCAGGACCTATGGTTGAACCAATGACAAGATAAATGTGAGCAAAAGGTCCCCAATGTTGTTGGGCTAGGGTGTATATTCTAGACCAATCTAGAGTGTCCAGCTTGTATTCCAGAATGACTCATTCTAGTCCGTTCTCATGAGTCTATCTTTTTCGTTATAAAAAGTAACAAAGACCCCATTCTAGATGATATTATATTGTAAAATATGGCCTTAGAAATTAATAACCTTAGTATGGGTTGTAAGTAAATTTTTATTTGATGACATCTCTGTGAAAGAAGTCCCAAATGTTCATGTTCAATAATCTCCCATTAGAATTTCAGAAATTGCTAGATTGTGGCTCCATGTGCTTGTAGAACCAAGATTGTAGTGCAAAGACACATCCTTCATTGTAATCTATATCATCAGTTGAAATTTTTTATAGTTCTTGGTAATGAAGACTAGTATTGTCATTGTTACCAATCAACGGCTAAGTTTGATGTGCCCCACTTTTTGAAAAGACATGCAATTTGAAGGTCCATATTATGTTCTTTATTGTGGAAGAATCTAAAAGTAAATATGCAAGTCATCATTGAGTTCTTATTTTTATCTACAACATTTTCGAACAGTATGGTTGGATCAACATATTGAGCAAGCTCATTACTAAGACTCTCTAATTGAATGTATTGCTCTCCATCCTTTTCTAGAAGTGACCAACTCTCATTTTCAGTGAGTTTGTGAATTATCTCTAGGATGTTAGCTTGTTTTTGGTAGATAAGGAATTGATTCTTGATTGGTTTTTTAGGATCACCTTCAGGCTCGAGTAGTCTAATGATATTGAAAAATTCATCCAGAGTGATAGTTGTTTCACTCCATGAAAACCAAAATTTATTAGTTCTTCGATTTCATCTTCTAGTGATTGCATTGATTAGACTGCCATTGATAAGTTAGAATGCTAAACTGATAGCTTCTTTGAAGCTGCAATTCTCCAAGCGGTCAGGAAACATACACCACAAGGTGGAGACTATAAGGTACCATTGAGGTAGGTAGACTCCAATTGGGATGACTTGAAGTTCAGACTAGACCTTAACATGCCCCGAATAAGATGTGGTTATAATGGAAAATGTTGCCTGAGCTTGAAAAGTCCATCCAGACACAAGAAGGAAGACTCAATTAATTGGATTGACATTAGTTGACTCAATAGAGAATCAAAAAGAGTTTGACACTAGGTGTAGACATGATCCTAGAACAATGTGGGTATTTCATCCACTTCTCGCATTCATTCAAGCAATCATTTGGAAATTGAAGACAGTAAGCAATAATGCATGCCCTAGAACTCTTGCATATATGAATTGTTTTATAAAAATAGTAATGTAATCCCAATGGATGGGGTTTAAAGAACTTGATTTGGAGTTTAGACTTCTTGAGGGTTGTATGTGGTTTGAGGCATTCTATTTCCCCTTGTTCATCCTTCAATATTCCGAAGACTATTGTTTGTTTCGATACTAATGGAGGGAACTTTCAGTCTAATTGGGTGGCCCAATTGTAAGAATTGAGACGGTATTTTGTAAATACGTAATTATCTTGAATATATCAACCATTTCTTTCTTTTCTGATCACCTAGAAGGGACAAAAGAAAAAACATCTTGTTGTTTCTTCAACAATTTCTGATCTCTAGTGAACCTCTCAGTAGCATTCCAAACCAGATGAAGTTCTGACCATCTGTCGGAGAAAAAAGAACGAATTGATCTTGTAGGATTCCCAAGAAATTCTTCGATTTTTTTCGGAAACAGATGATTATTCATTTGCTTTTCACATTCCGTGAATAGCTGGGACATTGAGGAACATCCAGAAGGGTATTTTGGAAATTCATCTGATTCTATCTCTGTTCGTTTTGTTTGAAGAGAGGAAGGATCCCAAAGAATCAATCTTTCTTTTAGTTGTTGAATCTCTGTTTGATTGATGAATGTGTGATATTCTGAATCCTCATTACTAAGACTATATCTTAGACTGAGTCTTAAAAATAGTCTGGCAACATGATGACTAGGACTTGATGGGTAGAGGAATTGGTTTTGAAAAATTTAGGATTGAATTTAGAAATAAATGGCTCTATCAAATGCATTCTTTAGAAGATAGATTTGAAATATTAAAGAATACACATTAGTCTCGTATAAACCTTAAATTGATGAAGGGTAGAATTGATTCTAAGACTAATGAAATATGATGTCTCCTTAATTTGTCCTAGATGCACATAATATGCATGATGCTAGTAGTGATAGTCATGAAGAGTTTTCATGCATTTGATATCCAGCATTTAGGAAATGACTTGTACTTTAGAACAAAGAATTTGTTTTGGTTTGAAAGATTTCAGACAAAAAGACCCACTTGTTGGTACAAGGTCAGACCATTCCTGTCACCTTTAACAGGGGTAGTCAAACCATAGTCTAAATACTTCTCAAATTGTACAAGTCATTTTGATCTATGAACATATATGCTTTTTCATGGGTTTGTTTTGATTTTTGAATATCATTTTGAACATGATTGGTTTGGTATTCGATTTTGGCAACTGAAAAAGATGAATTTGTTTGAACAGTGATAAAATGAGTTAAGCTGGATAAAAATTTATGTTTAAGAATTTGGTTTAAGCTTGATCGGAAATTCTTTTAAAGTTTGGCAATTTTGAATATTGATGACTAGTGAAATGGCTGGTGATTGAATGAATTCTCATGGATGGTTTTTTATTGTAGAAAATGACTGAAATTGAGTATTGATTTGATTCTCAAAATATGGTTTTGGGATAGGTTTGGGCAACTTGAATTAGAAAAGGCTATAAGTTGGAAATTTGGTTTGATTTGAAGATTGATATTCTAAACCGATTGACTTGGGAATTCATAAATTTGGAACTTGGAAATTGAGTTTATTTTGAAAATTTATCATGGAATCATAGTATTGTCTTGTCGAACTTGGAACTTTTATTGAAGTTTGAAATGATATAATAGTTGAATTTAGAGCTAAATTGCCGATTTGGAGTCTATTTTGGGAACTTCATTTGGAGTTTTTAAGATGAAATTTTCTTTAAAAAATTTCAGATACAAGTGTCATACAAATTTCAAGTTTTTCAAATTATTTTCAAGTGATTTTTGCGACTGAATTTAGTGTTTTTGGTTTACAGCTAGGAACTCAAATCTTTGTTGCAATATGACTTGGTCACTGTAACAGCTCTAATTAGGTACCTTAATTCCCCCAGAACGCGCGGATAGGCGACCCTTGCAGTTCATTTTAAACGAGCAAGCGCAAGCGTCTCATAGGGATGGCGAGACTCTTTGAAAGATAAAGATCACTTCTGAGACCAACTGGATTGATGGGTTTAACAACTGGCTTCAGCTTTTGATGAGCTAATATATGATATGACAAAATGGTGTGTTTTTTTTTTGGAAGCAAGAATGGCATACAATTCCAATTGTCGATTACCCCTGGGTGATTCCAAACCTGTGGGAACAGATCGAGTTCCACCGCAAAGGCAGGAGTTGAAAAGTCTATATTGTTTTGTGTTCCACGAGGTGGAGCATGTTCAATGGAATGGAAGCCTAATGCAACCCACACGTCACTTGCACAGGTACGTTCGTAGTGTTAGTGTACTATTGGTCGCACATTCAACATAGTGTTCGGACTCATATTCCATTCTTGAGGGAAAAAAATCCATCCTTCCCAACCCTCATTCAATTCTTTCAAATCATTTTCCTTGTTTCAAGAATCTCCTCCATTCTTCCACTCCATCTCGTTATATCTTGGCAATAAGTGAATTAGTGTGCTTGTATAGTTAGTGAATGCATATTTGTGAAAGGAAATTGTTTACATATAAAAATTTTATCAAAACTTACATGCAAACCTTAAAAAATGGGCGATCATACTTATACTCACTCCCCTTCCTTGTGTGGGATTCCTAGAGACAGTACCAGACCTATCGGTACGAGGTCTAATAATTCCTGACGCGTTTACCAGGGAAATCAAACCAAGAACTTGAGTAAAATATTTCATTTCCTAAGTCTAAATGTCGTCCAAAACGCCTTTACCATGGGTAATCAAACCAAGGACTAGAGTAAAATGTTCCATTTCCTAAGTCTAAATGTCGTCAAAAACCAAAGAAAGCAAACGTACCTTGGTTTTGAATTCATTCATGTTTCAAAATCTAAGTATGTCTCAGAAATGGACTAATGAACAAGAAGAAATTAATCGAAAGTCAGTTCATGTCCATATCATCATAGATCAAAGCAAATCAAGGTCCTATATGTAGAATGATGCACTGCAAAACTAGGTCACATAGACCTGGAGACTGATCTCCACTAGG
The DNA here is from genome assembly GCF_008831285.2 of Nymphaea colorata. Lineage (NCBI taxonomy): Eukaryota > Viridiplantae > Streptophyta > Magnoliopsida > Nymphaeales > Nymphaeaceae > Nymphaea > Nymphaea colorata. The sequence continues at coordinate 16,048,720 of NC_045142.1, forward strand.
ATTGAGGGAGTAGGACAAGGACCTATTTACAGAAAATAAGATATGAACCCAAATCTTGTAATCACAATATGAGAGATTCTTATTCTAAATTGAAATAAGAAATGCCATAAAGATACAGAATATTATATAATGTTAGGGAAATATCATCCAAAATCCAAGATTAAAATCATGAGTCAATATCCATGATCTAAGATTGAAATTCCAAAATCGGAGATATGAAATCCATAATCTAATGGTAGAGATCCAAAATATAATATCCAAAATATGAAATCCAAAATCCAAGATCCAAGATCCAAGATGTATAATCTTATATCTGAAGTCCAAAATCCACACCTAAGATCCAAGATCCAAAATCCAAAATTTGAAACCAAAATATGATATTCAAATCCATAATATAAGGTTCAAGATCCAAAATCTAATTTGAAAATCAAAAATCTGAGATCCAGAATCTAAAATTGATAATTTGAGATCCAAAATCCATGTTGTCATATTTAAAATCTAAGATAAAAAAGAAAAAAAAATTACCTAAAATGCAAGATCCATGATCAGAGCTCGAAAATCTGAAATCTATAATATGTCATTGTGATTCTTGAGATCTAAATGTAAACTGACTGGCCAAAATCAAATCAAGACTAATCAAAATTCAAGATCTAAATAACTAAGGCTAAGCCAGTCGAAGGACTGGGTTCGATCTTACCTGAGTTAGGTTTGAACCTACCTATGGACATCTTTATTGGAACATACGAATTGGCTTTTATGCAGAGTACACAATTCTTGATATGATATTTATTCATTTCATGTGGATGTTAAAAAAAGTTCACTAGATCTAGGCTACATGATGGGTTCACAGATGGTGGGCTCAAAGACCAGTCTGGGCTAGGTCTTAGAGACTTAAACTAAGATTGGACTCCATGCCTACATGAACTTGAGCTTTTGAAATAGTTTTCAATAAAATGATTTTGAAAACGTTTTAGAAAACTATGATTTGGAAATAATTCTTGTGTGAAGTCCAAATTGAGTTCATGTTTTCACATACCTCCGCTAATGTCATTGGGTATGCTACTAAGCTGACCCTGTCTGGTTTCAAACAAAGGGTGCATGTGTGGGCTGAGTGATCTAGTGCATGTTCAAATAAACGTGCGATGCATGACTAATGAAAACATGAAAAAAATGCAATCGATTATGCACCACAAAAAAGCAAACAACAAATAGTGGAATTGAAATGAAAACGAGGAAATAGAGACAGACATACCACATCGATGATGCACTAGATTCTCTCACGACTTGAATTCTAATTTAAGAAAACGGGAAGAAATATAAAAAGAGATGTAATTTGCTTGAGGTAGACTGGATGACATTTTAAAGTCATAATTGCGATCCTCACACGTAAACTTTGGTTTTAGGAAATTATATTACCTTGGATCTGATTATTTTGGATCCAAATTTGAAATCTGATTTTATTGAAAATAGTTCTAGACATGGGAATAAACTTTTATATGATTTATATCCGGATCAAAATCATTTGGATACGGAACTGAAAACATGGTTATTTGAAAACGAGTTTTGAACTTTGCATCTATTACTGGATTTTGAATAGAATTTGGATACAGATCTAAAATCTTGTTTATGTGGATCCAGGTATGGTTTGATTAAGTTTATATCCAGATATGAAATTCAATTTTATTTTACTTGAAACCCACTTTATTGAGATATGAAAGTTTATTGAAAACAAGTCATTTCTAGCATGGACTAAAGAAAATGGACTAGTCAAATGGATTTGAAATTGGATATAACCTTTAAATTGGAGATTTTTTATTTGAAATCCATTTGAAAACGTTACTAATGGCCTTCCGGCCGGAATCTATTGAAAGAGTGAGCCTTGGACTAAAAAGGCATTATGAGAGGAGAACTTGGCCATGTATTTAATTTGATCCTTCCCATGCCAACCCAAGAGTTCTCTCCACCTAAGGACATACTGATCGCTGCTCAATGCTTACCTAGGTCTGCTTTAGGCGGTATATCAAAGAGACCATCAAATGAAATGAGAATTTCTACCACCACGCACTCAAACAGAAGCATCGAACAATGGATGATTATTTAAGCTTAACATGACTGCGATGTCCAGCCGGATAGGACCCCGGCACAAAACCACAAATTCATAAAATGCCCAAATTGTCCTTAAATCTCACTTAAGCATACATGTACCCATCCTGAGTTAAACGATACACGAGATTTGGATCTAAATATCAAGAAATGCTGTTGGCCATGCATTATGCTCCTCTTCTATTATATCGTTTGAATCATAAATTCATGGGTAGGGCCATGGGACCCACAAATACATCGTATAAGTCATGAATACTTAACATTCTTGAATCCATTCACCAAACAAACAGCCTCAAACAAAAAATAAAACAAAAGGCATTCTTAATAAACTTGAGAAGTGAAAACTCCCATTGACTAAACAGAAACATAACCAGGATTATGAGAGACACCACTTATAATATGCACAAATGTGAATGAGTGAATGGAAAGAGAACGACATGATCTCTAATGTACGCACGTGATGAATCAAAGTTCATGGCCAATGTCATACTAGAAAAGAAAGTAAAGGAAAAGAAAAAACAGATGAATGACTTAATTGAACATGCAGCATGGTGATGAGAAAATCCAGCAGAGCCAAATTATTTGCTGCTTCATCTTCAACTGACCATCCCTGAGGCCGAAAACAGAAAATAACAGCCAACAGAAAGAAAAGAAAAGAAAAAAAATAAAAGGAAATAGTAAGGACGAGGAGATTACCTGTGGTGAAAATGTGATCACTGCTGGGGACAATAGACATCTGGTGGAACGATAATAACTTTGTCTCCTGTTGGGGAATGGATGTCCTCCAACATTATCAACTGCTGCTGACGGATCCAATCGCTATAGCCTTCCACGTTAACAAGCTCGGACAACTAATAATTTACTTTGAAGTGCCAAAGAAGACGGTAGTACTAATGAAAATTGTCATGTTAAACAAAGCCTTGCCCTGTTTGCAGAATTTCCTTTGTTCCAGTCATCAGTCGAAGAAGGACTTGGATCCTTCAGTGTCACATGTGAATACAATTGAACTCGTACCTATGTATACCTAGGAGTAAATGAACACACAAACCTCATGCTTCGGCACACACACAAGAACACTCCAACATTTGACAACAAAATATAATGCAAATTTTGAACAAGTACCCCAAATGAGATTTGTTTATGAAACCTTGACATTTTCAAGAGAAGACAATGTCTAACCATTGTTCGAAGGAACTGAAGGAGCATAGATTTTGGAAAAGCTTTGACATGAACCAAGAAACAGAAGCTTGATGACAAGGGGAGAGCAGAAATTTAGGAAATATCAATGATCTGGATTATAGAAAGGTAGCAAAAATCTAATGGAATCTGTATAGAAGGAGGATCTGAATTTATTCAAGACAATCAAGCCAGAACACTGCAGAATGAGTTTTGATTGATGGGCTTGGGACAAGAATAGCTGTTCCTTTGGGTTAGCATTCAAAACTACCAAGTAGTAAAGTTTGTATGTCTATTTTGTGAAGTTATGTAACCTATGAACTTCTGTCTAGTTTTTGTCCCATTAAGCCTTCTTAACTCCCGTAAGTCTGATGGGTGTTATACACCTAGTACCTTAAGGCCAACTTGATTAGGAGTTGCCAACCTGAAAGCTCACTACATGAGTTTAGTAGACAGCCCGATAGACATGACATTACATATGATAGAACTATACATGGCCACTAATGCGGTGAGGCTTTGTAGTATCCTATGGGATGGTGAAGCATTTCTCCTGTAGGTGAAGATTGACCTGATAAATGAAAAAGATAAAAGAAATAAGAAAAAAACAAAATAATTTAACAAGAGCTAAAGCAGCCAAAACAAAAGGAACAAGAAAAGAAATGAAATGATGGTTGCCTACTTGAGGAGCAAAAATAGTTTAGATCAGAAATTCCTTGTAAATGGACATGAAATTCCTTGTGATTTAAAAACCACTGGGCTAATGCTTGCCCCTTACAAGGCTCTCAATGAGGTGAAGAACAAATCTTTCAAAAGATCATGCAATAGTGATGAAGGTGACCTTGCTTCAAGAACTATAAACTATGGTTAAAGATAACTCTAACCCTTGAGAACGTCAACAAATCATGATAAGTCTCTAAAATGTATACTAAAATCAAAGGAGCATAACTTCGTTATAAAATGCTAAATTTTCAATGCTCGTTCTTATAGACACACATTCAAACTGAAGCATCTGTTATCTTGAACAATGTTTTGAATAAGGAACTTTCTACAATATTAGACCAATTTCAAAACTAGGGCATTTTTACTTTTTGGGAATGCTAGATGATTCATCCTCAAATTTCACAAGTTATAAAAGGTCTTCTAAAATTGGGAGTTTTTAAGAACATCAATTTGTGGGTTTCTAAAGCAAGACTCTCCCTCATATGAGGGCAATTTAAATTTTTTAAAAAATTTGGTGTGTTTGTCTTTGACACTAAGCACAGTCATGCACCATTTAGTCACAAAGAGGGGTATATGTAAATTAACCCAAATTTTCACATGTCAAAAATTACCATTGTACTCCTCATACTCTGACTTTTGAACTGGTTCTTTTAACAGTATTTCAAAAGTGTGGGCCATGAACTATAGAGCAAATCATATACCCCTAAGTATATAACACCAGGAACTAGTCACACGGGTTTTCTCAAACTAGAAAAAACTGTTTTGCCCCTTATCACCGTTATTTTTCATCTTTTGACCCAATTTTCTAGAATAGTTTTGAAAATTGTTATAGCTAAGATCAATCACTGTTATTTCCATCTTGACTAGTCATGAAGAACCATCAAAACAGATTTACCAGCTTACATTTGATCAGAAATTGTCCAGTCATTTCCCCTTTTCCACCATTTCTCTCTGTTAAAATGCCTGCATACCTTATCATCCACGATAGGATCCCCTCAATGTAGAAGGGAATCTGTAGCTCCATTTCTAATTTTCAAGCCTGAATTTCATTGTTAGAGCGACCATTTCTAGGAAATAGCACATCATTTCTATCACTTCTACCTATTTTATCACCAGTTCTACCTAATTCCAGTGAATCAGCCCAAATTGAGCTAGAATCATATTCTTCAAAATTGACTGATTGGACTATCAATAATAGAAATGCAAGTAATGGCTCTTTTGTCTCCAAGCTGCAGAGGTAGCTGACTTATTGTACCAAGGGGCAGTGTATGTAAACTTGCTATACTCTTACATGGTTTTTACATTGATGAAGCTGCTTTGTATGTGCAGTCTTAAGATGGGCGCAGAAGGTATTAATTCTTGTATTTGTGAATCTCACAACCACAAGCACATGGATGAAACAATAGGAGGGTATACCAACTATGATGTATTTTTCAAAGCATTGTTTGCTATACATTGTGTCTTGTGTACAAAACTTGGAAACATCCAACTTTTTTCTTGGAAGACTAAGTATTCCACTAGGCATACTAGACTATCTAGATTACATTAACAGAGAGATAAGGAAGTCCTTAAAAATCTATTATCTCATGTCCAGTGAGGGGCTCTTTCTTAGCCATAATATGGAAAAGCTTCACATGTAGGTTGTGAGGACTTTACCATTTTTTACCATTTGGAACATAATAACAGTCTTCAAACAATATACACTTATTTTGCTACTGATTTTCGAAAGTGTTGTAAGTACCATTCCCCAGAAAGAATTGAGTTTTCATTCTTTAGTTACTTCATCTTTTCTTCTTGTGTATGGTTAGATGGGAAAATTCTGGCCACAACAGCTTCTCAAATAAATGTTTTCAACAGTTTGGATAATAAAAGCATGCATAAATTCTCTAGCCATCCTGCGAGTGTTGCTTTTGCTATTGAATTGAAAGTATGTGTCCTTAGATGTTGGATTAAATTGTTACTTGTTGCTACTATTATTCAACTATATTTAAAATGTATTATTCAATTTGGTATTGTGTGTATGTGTGTGTGCACACATGCATAATTTATATAGATTATTTCAAGTTTTCCGAATCATTTTTGTCAGATACCTTCCTTGTGTTTCACATTGAAATGCTAAATGAATGTTACATAATTGTTGGCAATAACTGCTTTGGACCATGTGAATGCTGAGATTTATTCTTTCAATTCCAAGGCTTTATGATTTTATTGAGAAAAAGCAAGGCCATTACAAAGAGCGTTTTTCAATTGATCTCAAGCAAGTAGCTGTTATTCCTTGCCATGACGTTATAGGTGAACTTAAATCTATGGATCTCAAAGGTACACAGTGAAATTATTATTTAGTGACACCTCTCATAGTTGATAATTCTAAAATTTATGTTTTTCCAAGTGAGAAAGATCAGCATTTAAACTTTAAGCCAAGATTTCCCACAATATCAATTAGGGTATGCAGAGATTTGGATTCTCAGGAGTTAGGTAATGAAGTCCATACCAATTCCCTTCTTATTTATACATATACATATATATACATATACATATATATATATATATATATATATATATTTAATTACTTATTTATTTATTTATATAGGAGAGGTCCTTGGTAATAATTGAAAAGCTCATTTTATTGGAAAAATTCAGCAATTAAGAACAACATAAAAATAAAAAATAATAGAGAAGATTAAAGTGACGAGTTTTGTACTGATTTTCCTAGAGAACAATTTCAAAACAGCTCTTGAAATGATAAATGAGCGCCAAAAATTTTAAATATGTTGAGAAAGTTATAGCTTGTCTCCTCCATACTTTATAAAATTAATGATGTCATTGATACATTCAGTTGGCTGTTGTGACATGATGTTCTTGGAAAAGCAAATGGAAAAGAAGATATTTGATCATTTCTTGTGTTTCAGAGCAGATCCTGCTTTAATTGCCTGTTTTTGTAACATTTAATGCATAATCCAAATTAACAACCAGTTACTACTGCAGATTAAATCTTGCTTTTCTGCTTTACTTTCAATAACATATTAACTATGGCTGGCCATGACTTTTGGAGAAATATTAGACATGGACAAATCGTAAAATGTAGACCCGGTGGCCCAAGCTGGGGACAGAAATGGCTGTCCTAGGACCAGTCTTGGCAAGTACCTAGCATGCCAAATTATTAATTGACTCCAATAACGCAATGATAAGATCTAAATCCCAATGTCTAGATAACCTTTCCATACATATCTTTTTATTATGGTGCTTGCCAAGAAGCAAGTGAATTGGAAGCTGACTAATTAAAGCCTTTTGGCACCAGTAAGTTTGTTTCATTTAGTCATCATTGCATTGTTATTCATTATCATGAATGTGTACAAACAATTAGTCATAAGGTTATAGACTTGCCACTGAATATGGTCAACTTTCTATTGCAGCCAAATACATCTCCTAGATATACTCAACATCTACGACTCTGCAGTTGGTGCTTCCCACACAAAAGGAGTTCCATTCATTGTAATGTTTTAACGACCTTCCTAGTTGGTGCCTTGCAAACCTATTATCATGAACATTGCTTACTACTTTATTGAATTAAAGGTGAAAATCTTATTGCTTTTCTAGCTTATGTCTGGGTTTATGTTTGTTGGAGTTCTACATCCATGTTGTACCTTCGAAAAATATCAAGGGATCATTTCCACTATATTGTAGGAAATGGTTGTTAGTCAAAAGTCACATGAAGATTGGTGTTGCAAACCAGTTGAAAGCACTGGTATGCAGAAATTCTGAGCTTAATCTGAATAAGGCCTTGTTTTCATATGCAATTATATTGTTTCCATGTGATGTGAAAGCTGCCCCATGTCATGTTCTACCTGCTCTTGTGAGACTTGGCTCTAATCCTACTTTCAATATAAAATATTCCAGTATAGATCATTGGGATATGTTGCTCAACATTTCAAGAGTGACATTATACATCCACAACAATTTCTGTTGGTTTCTCAACATCTTCCTTAGGAGCTCATCAAATTTTTTTTTCTTGCTTTGGGAGCTCAACAAACTAACTAAAACTTGTCGAATACAAGTTTGCGTTGCTGCATATGCAACAAGCTTCGACCACTATCATTTTTCACGTTTGCATTTTCCAAATTCTTGATAAGATATGAGTTCAAATGAATGCCTTTCTGGAAGGTAGGTCTCATGAAGCCACTTATATTTTTCGAGCTTTTCTTTAGTTTATTTAGTTTAGGCATGGTTGATATTCTTTGTAATCTTTGTACAACCCAAATTTCACTTCAGTAAAGTTATAGGAGACCTCTCTTCTGGCATTGTATTAATATAGGATGGCACTAATTCAAGGAGCCGCAGTTTAAAAAAAGAAATGAATAATTAGAATACAACCTTTTGTTTACTAATTATAACTATTTCATTAAAAAAACCATTCAATTTGCAACGTATATTTTTGTAACTGGAACCAAACTTCTCTCCCAACTCCATGTATGCAATAGTGAATTTTTAATACTGAACCTTTTTCATTAATAACTGTAAACTCATGAAATTTTTGTAGGTCCAAATGACCATTTACAAAAGGCTTCAAGTTGGTTTTGGAACCAAGATTTCAAAAGTAGAGGATATTTACTAGATTAATCTGAGCACTCCATTTTGGTGCCAAACACCTAGACCAGGATCATCTAGGTTGCCACTACTAGAGAATTACCATTTCACCACCGCCACCTGCCATTCTAAAATTGGGAATTTCACCAAAACTCTAAGAATTGCCTAACACTTGAGCAATTACGATAATTTTCGCCTTTACGAGTCCTCAAGAGTCATTAGAGTCAGTCTATTTGGGTCTCCCTATCTTAGAATCAGTTCACTTTAGCATAATGAACTCAGTAAGATCAATCACCCACCATTTTTGGATCAAAAGGTTACTATCAGACCTGTGCGAGCTCACCATAGGATCTTCTCAATGCTAGGAAAGTATATCTATGGTTACTTTCAGTTCCATGATTCAATTTTGAGTTCTGAAGTAGTTATCCTAAATCAGAAGGACACTATCTCACCTATTTTGATAGGTCTGAGCTACTATTCTTCCAGTCTTGAACATGTCAGGCTGCTCCATGTTAGGAACATATTCTTCAGTATTCAAGCTAAGTATTACTAACTTCCATTCAATCCAATCATTTAGTTCATTTTCAATTTTACAAATTGGCTAAGGGTTATCCAGTTTCAGACACTACACTCCAGTGCAACTCAATCTTCCAAGTTGAATTCTGGTCAATCCAAGAAATAGTTTCTCAATTTCTTCATGCTTTTGCAATCAGATATTTCTTAGTATAACATTTCTATCTTTAGATATATTCATTAGTATAGCATTTCTAACTTTAGATCAGACTAATGTTCTCTAAATTAAAAGTTCCCATTTCATCCTTGGTCGTCACTCTAAAACGAGTCATTTTACTATCTACCAATTTAGAGAATTTGCATTTTGGAGGGGAAACCGTGTCACTTTTTAATTAAACTTCACGAGTCCCCTCATTGCTATCTATACACCTTCTAGTGTGGTCAGCCTGACCATCCGGCCCACTAAACCCAGTGTCAGGGTATTTTGGTATTTATCAATATATGATATTTCTTTATAAACTAGTTAGGAGAAATATAAAACAAAGTTAGCATTTTATAAAATCAACCTGAACTATCCCACTTCAAGAATTAAATTGAATTTGGTTTTCCAAAACTGAGCCTAGTTTGAGCCCAGCTAAGTCTTTGCCAAGTCTAGGTCTCAACCTAGTCCAAACTGAACCCAGCATGGGTCCAACGCAAGCTGACTGAGTCTGAACCCACCTAGCCCACATTGAGCTAGGTCCAATCCACACTAATCCAGATCATTACCCAGATCTCATATTCAAATCCCATTTTCAGATATCAATATCAGTTCACGATCTAGATCTTCATATCACATCTAGATTTGTATTTTAGAATATGATACAGACCCACATCGTAATCTAGATCCCAATTTCAAATCTCGATTTGTGATCCACATGTAAGCACTTATGTGCATTATTTTCATTTAAAGCACCCACTTTTTCTCACTCTGTGCTTGATTCAATCCATACAGAAGGACATGAACTGTACAAAATTCTGCATGAACATACTAGCATAGATAAAATCCAAATTGGTGTTTATATGGACATACGAATAATTTTCTATTGAATGACAATTATAACATATTATTTGGCATGTGTTTTGTCCCCTTTGTATTTGTGCATTGTTCGTTCTCCATGCCGGATTTCAGCCAAACTATTACCCAAGCTATTAGCAAAAACTTTAGAGTCTTAGTATATTCTTGACTTAAGGCTGCAGCAGCACTCAAATGGTAGTCAAATCTAGGCTCAAGTTGGGGTAATGGAAGCGGGCTTGGAAAACTCTTCAATAGGTTATATAAAACATCATTACCCTTGGGCCCGGGCCCGGCCCGACCTGGTTATATAAAAAAATATTTTTACAATATTTAATAATTTTTTTAATATAAATATATTTTTAATAATAAAATATATATTATTATTAATAAAAAATATTTTTTAGATGTTATCGGACCGGATGGGGCTCCCGTCGGGCCGATGCAAGGCTGCTTATCGGGCCCTGGTCGGGCTTTTTGGGCCCGAACCCGGGCCAGGTACTGGGTACCCACCGGCTACCCGACTGAGCGCCCACCCATAATCTAAACCTACCCCCTTGGTGGGCCTACCCTAGACTCACTTTGAATTATGATCTTGAGTATTCAATCTTGGATCAAGGGTCTTAGATCAAGTGGATCTGACACCCAATTTGGAAATGCCATTCATTTCAGATTCAGAATTTATATTATTGGTTTTACACATTAAGCTACTACCAGTTTTTGGATCTCAAACTTCAAACTTTAGATCAAGATTCAAGATATTTTGGATTAACATCATTACCGTTGTTCACCACGCTAGGAAGGCCCAATAGCAGCAGCCACTGTGCCAGGCCGTCGTCGGGTACCCGGTACTCGGCCCGACTCGGGCTTGGGCCCAGGTACCTTAAGCCCACTTATCAGGCTTATTTTATCGGGCCCATCCTGGCCCGGTACTCTAACGGGCCAGGCTCGGACTTGGAACTCTACCTGTTGAAGGCCCGAGAAGCCTGATGGTCACAATAAAAGGCAAATTTTTTTTTTCAATTTGGTAATTTAGGTTTGGGCTTGTGTTTCAACATTCATTTTTGCAGTGTTTAACGAATGGAGCGTCGAAGCTCCTCTGCGGCTCTGCCTCCTCACCATCACCCATCGTGATGGATCTCTTGCCTTGCTTAGTCACTGTCACTGCCTTGCCATCACCCCCGCTGCCTCGCCAACTGCCATCGTTGCTTCTCCAATCGCCATCACTATCACCAGACTGCAAAACCATCGCAAAAACATCCAAAACGCTGACCACCTCACCATCGCCTGACCACTGGTAGCCGGACCCGACTCCTGTTCTGTAGGTAGCTGGACCCTGAATGCTCTTGTGAATGGTTCTTTAGAGAATTGGAGGGAGTCTGATGTGGCAAATATGAGTCTGCCAACAGATACTTTAATGAATGTCGATACCGGTGACAAAAACCAATCATAAATTGCTCAGCTAGTTCCACGTTTGTTGCAACTTTGATGGCTCTCTTAGCAGGTTATCAACACGAGATAATGATGTCCATGTTTCTAGTGAGCCCATTGTGCTACTTGTAATTGTGTGTTATGATGGTACCTTTCTCATAATTTAAAGGTGGTCAAAATTGAGTGGTGGTAACTATGGATTCATCTGACATATAAATGAGAAAACAACCGATCAAAAGGTTGGACAAAAGTTACCCTCTTAACTAATTTCTATATGTGAGTAACCTTTTGTTTTTGCTTTTTTTTTTTCCTTTCTTTCATGCAGACACTATGTCAGCTTGCTCAAAATCTTGAGGCTCCAAGAAAGTGCTGCTTAAGGAAAAAGGTTAGATGGTTTTGTCATTTGCATGTACTTCTTTAGTCAGGTTCGAGCTCATTTTTGTGGCCTCTTGATTGTTTTTTAAAAATTTTTATTTTTTGTTGTGTTCAGGTTTAAGTTGGCACAAATTTGTTGGCAGAAAGACGTCGTATACGCTAATCCATTTAGCTATTTGAAGTTGAACTTTTGAATTTTCTGTGACGCTTGATGATCCATCTTCAATTGGCCTCTCCTTAGTAATTCCGACTAAAGAATTGAGGCTTTATTTTTTTCTCTTTTGATGAATCTAAAACTACCTTACTGGGCAATAGTTGGAAATATGAATTCATATTCGCTGAGTTACAATTCTCTTATATAGATGTAGACTATGTACTTCTCCTCAGACCTTCATGTTTCATTATGGTAAACCTTTTGTATTTTGTGTGTTTCAGTTTACTATTTAATATTTGTTACATGTTATTTTTATTTACTTTGTAGACTAACCATTGAAAGTGTTTTGCAGGATAAATGAAGAAATGAAGTCATGTAATAGAAGTCTTGGTGAAAGTAGAAGTTTAAAAGTGTTTTGTTAAACTACGATGTGATTATGTTGATGGTTGAGAAACAAAAGTTTCTTAATATATGTCATTGTTAGTCTTAAGACCATTTGTGGATTGCACTTGTCTAATATTATTATGTTGGGGAGATCATACATGATTAAAAGTTTGTATGTTTCTTCTTTTGAAGATCATATCACCAAAAATGTACATTTAGATAATATGTGTAATTGGGAGCCCTAAATTGGCTCGTATCCTAGATGGGGCATGTTGGCCCCCATATCCTTTTGCTCATTGCATAACCTTGTGCTTGATGGTGCACTTAATTCAAAGTGGTGAACTTAAGTGTTCTAATACTTGTTTTTTTTTCATCTTATGTTGGCCCCTCATATCCTTTCATTTTCTTTTGTGTTTTTGGGGACGTGTGTCTCTTATAAACCAGTTTTATTAGGTGTACTTTGTATGTTGTATGTGACTAATACATACCACAGTCATGTATTCGGCAGTCAACCTCCCAATTATTGCAAGGTAAAGCATCAGGAATGCAAACATTGATGCCACAGGCAGTATAAAAGAGATGTATAGGAATTGTACCTAGATTAACAAGTCATATGAATGAACAAGTTCCCTCGGTTTTGTATGCTTTCCACCCTTGTTCATCAGGGGACAAGTCACTTGGTAATATGTTCTGCTCTAGTAGGCATGTTAACACCATGTTGGATCAGCAAGCTGCTCAAGTAAGAAGTTATTACTGTTAGAGAAAAGCACATGTACTCATAGACACAAAAGGGAAGAAAAATATGTGAGGCTAGAAAAGGCCAATTTTCTCATCAGTCAGCTCATAGCCTACCATCTCTCATGTGAGGACCTTGAACAACACCATTCTCATGAGATTCTCTTACAAATTACAACCGAAAGAAGGTGTTAGCATAACCTCCTTAGATTTGGACTGCTCAGCTCGCCTGGTCCTGCCCGCCCAGCTCGAAAAAGCAAACTCATGCCCGAGGCCCGATATTTCATCGGCCCGGTTAGGAACAGGCCGGGCCTCGGGCTGGCCCGATAGCATTGATGGGCTAGGATTTGGACATTCTTTTCATGCTGGGCCGGCCCGGCCCGATGCCCAGCCCTAGTAGCCACTGTCTGATTAGCAGTATCACCAAGCATTCCAAGAAGCCAGTCTTCAGCTAGAGCAGCAGCAACTACATGGCCAGCAACTTCAACACCAGCAGTCAGCCCATGACTATCAAATCAATTACCGACAAGAAGCTTAGTAAGTTGTTGGGCATGCAAGCGGGCATATTGAGAAGATGCTAATGTCCCAAGCTGGAGAATTTCTTAGGGGTTGTTGCAGCTCTAGCAAGTAAGAAATAAGGATCTTGGAGCAATTAACCGCCATGATTTTTTCAAAGATTCCACTTATTAGCATAAAATTAAACTACCTCACACTTGAAATGTAGCAGATAGAAGACAAAAACAAATATCAAAGTGCTTATTAGCATAAAATTTCACATAACAAAAAACGTGAAATATATGCGCAAAGAAAAAAAGAAGAAATGCAAGAGAAAGGAACCTGTGAGAAGGGAGGTTAAGGAAGTCCTATAGTTTCCCCTCCTAATTAAGTCATAGAATTTCATCATAATGCTTTTTAGATCACTATTTTTTCCAAAACATGAACCCATTCTTGCCCTTTACAGTACATATAGTGCCATAATGTTATTATATTAATAGAGAAATTTAAGACCTTATCATATTAGCCAAAAAAAGAAACAAGATGAAATTAAATCACCAAAGAAAATTTATGATGCTATGTACAATAACTAGAAAGAACAATATAGTTTTGAAAATGCTCCTTGCGGGCTTATATATATACACACACAGAGGAAAAGGGAGGGGGGAAAGAGAGAGAAAGAGGGAGAACACCTTAACTAGAGAAGAGAAGCAAAAAGTTACCAATTTACATGCCAAATCCATTTAGGAGTGAATATGTTGGCATTTAAAAATGTGCCAAATATGCTAAATTCTGAAAAAAAAAAAGCAGAGATGAATTCATAGCAGTGAACCTCCCAATTATTGCAAGGTATAGCATCAGGAATGCAAACATTGATACCACAGGCAGTAGAAAAGCGATGTATAGAAGTTGTACCTAGATTAACAAGTCATATGAATGAACAAGTTCCCCAGGTTTTGTATGCTTTCCACCCTTGTTCCTCATGGGAGAAGTCACTTGGCAATATGTTCTGCTCTAGTAGGCATGTTAACACCATGTTGGATCAGCAAGCTGATCCAGTAAGAAGATATTACTGTTAGAGAAAAGCACATGTACTCATAAACACAAAAGGGCAGAAAAATATGTGAGGCTAGAACAGACCAATTTCCTCATCAGTCTGCTCATAGCCTAGTATCTCTCATGTGAGGAACTTCAACAACACCATTCTCATGAGGTTCTCTTACAAATTACAACCAAAAGAAGGTGTTAGCATAACTTCCTTAGTGTGTGTATTTTTAGGTATCTGCAAATTAACATGCCATGAAAAAATTGAAAAACACATATTTTAAGGTATCTATTGGAAATTATTCAGCTCAAATAAATCTAGAAAATAAAAAATTTTACTTGTGAAGCAATAAAGAATTCAAATATCTTCAAGTATCTCGTTCAAAAATTGCTGATGGTGACAAAACATCAGGGATGAATCCAGGGGGATGGGCAGGGGCCATTCCCCCTTCCCTTGATATTTTGAAAAATAATACTTTAACTTTTACATGTTAAAAATTTCAAAAAAAAAAATAACTTGGACCCTATAAATTTTTTGACAAATATTGTGGCTGCTTTTGAAAAAGCTTAACCTGGCTCTGCCATTGTAAATCATGAATAAGTGTATGCAACTTGCAACGAACTGTTCAAACACACTGAACACTACATAAATTTCATATAAAAAAGAAAAAGAAAACTACACACCAAACTGTTTTGTGAGGAATTTCATACAACACAAGCAGGTTCAAGGAGAGGAGATTAACGACACAAAAACAGTAGAAGAGATGAAAAAAAAAATTAGGCCATCTAAGGCCATCACATGAGGTGACTTGTCTAGCTTACCTAAAGGGAAAAAGCGAAGGGACTATGAGATGGCTGCAACTACAGAGGGACAATGAACCAGTTTGATAGGTCACAGTAGTTTTTAAACCTTTTCCTCTGTTCTGTTGTACTTCCATATATAGTCTCATTTGATGAAGTAACCATGGCTTGCTCTTAAAGAGGATTCATATTCTATACAGTTTATGCTGAAACCATGAGGACTTAATAATTACAAATAGGAAAATGAAAATAACTGACCTCATACTCTAATGCCCTATTTGGATAGAGGAAAAGGGAGGGAAATGGAAGGAAAGAACAATCAATCCTTTGTTTGGTTGATTAATTAAGCAGAAGGAAAAGGAAAGGAAAATCAAAAACTTGTTTGGTTGCAAAGAGAGGGAAGGGAAATGATGCTCTAATGTAAATCCAATCCTTCCAAAATTAGAGGAATTGGGAAGGAAATGAAAGGCTTATCACTTTATGTCGTATATGCCATTTCTTTCTCTCAGTGCATGCATGAACAAGGTTTTACATGATAGCAACATCTTTTTCAATCCAGAGTCTGTTTTTACCAATGTTCATGTAAATCACCACAACAAAGAAGCTCCTTTAGGATTGTCTCTCATCTCTTCTCTATCTATCTTTTTACCACGGTTCACAACGCCCCTTTCCACCTTCCCATCGTCTAGTGCAGGGGTATTATTTTAAGGTAATATAAATTATATCTGTTCCTTTCATTTATGTTGCCCAAAACAAACATGATTTTAGTAATTCCTTCCTTTTTATCCAAACAGGCTTTATAGTCACCTCTTTCCTTTTCTTTCCTTTTCTTTCCTTTTCTTTCCTTTACTTTCCTTTCCTTCCCATTCCCTTTCCCTTCCTTTCTTTTCCTTTCCTTTCCAGCCCTCCCTTTCCTTCCTTTTCCCTCCATCCAAACAAAGTGTAAATAATCTAGATTGTGTAATAAACAAGGCAAATAATCATCAAATACCAAACAAATAAAATAACTGAAAAAACAAAGAAACTTGGGGAATTAACAACTCTAGATCTTTTTGAGATACATATTTGATGCAAAACTGACTTTAGCAACTCCAACACGGATCCAACTGCTTTGTTCATCCAATACATGACAGCTTAATTGGAACATGCCCTCTTACTCTCAGCAGCTCAACAAAAGTGCCCTCTCAAATAGCCCAATGCCAACACAAGGTCAAACATTAAAACCGGTAAACTATTAAAGCTGACATGAATGATGAGGACTGAAATTTTTTGAAGAAGAAGGCTGCAGAGTGCATGTGGGTTTATGAATGAAAACCTAACTTGTAGCTGTGAAAAAAAGCCCATGGAAGGAAGAAAGGCTGCTTCTTCATCATGGACCACATGAAGGACAGGGATGCTAGTGAACCTTCTTGCTGCGTCGGCATCACCATGCATTGCTGACCTCATGAAGGTATTGCTGATTCTCCCTCACCTGCCGATCAATCTCTCCCAATCCCACTCAGCGAACCCCCTAAATCCACACCATCTCCCTATTTTCCCCTTTCGAAGCTTCCCCTCACTATTTGATCAAAAATGTCTCGCACCCACGCCCTTTCTCTCCTTGTCAAACCCCACCCTTCGATACCTATTTGATTCCCAACATATGCTGCCTGCACCCTTTCTCATTAAAATTTAAGGTTCGTGTGAAAAAGGAAGATCATGAGGTCTTCAAACCAGGTCGCATGATTCATACAAAGATTGATTTTGAATTGAAATGTATGACTTTCTTTACGTATGCTTAACATATTATTAAGCATGAGGATTAGAGATGTAATCCACAAGCAGGAGACTTAAAGTAAAACCTTCAAAATGATAGGAAATATGAAAATGATGTTAAAGTCAATCCTCAGAATGTATGGGAGACGTGGTTCATATCCACTTTTGTCTCAAAATGTCCATAAAATCAAGTTTTGTATTGATTTAAATGGTTGAAAAACAGAAATGTCGACTCTAAGAAAGCTTGTTTCTTAGAAAAGGGTGACAAATCATTGAAAATTTGCTTAACTTTTCATAAGTTAAGCATTTAAATCAGCAAGAGGAATGTTCCTCTTGAGAACATGTTCACATTTGTGTTAAGTACATATATTGGGTTATGAGATTTTAGAAAACATGCTTTTCTTAAACCAAATCTGATTTCAAGCTTTATATTAAGAAATTTGTCCATCACCCTAGTCGGCTTCAGCATATTTGATCTCTTCTTTTGGAGGAATGAAAATTGGCTTCTTAAATATGATTTTGCAGCATTTTGGGATATTGATTAATCCCAAGCAAATCCAGAAATTCATGGATGAAATCAGCAGCTTCTAGAGGGGCTTTTAGGGTGCTGACTTGAATGAAACTAAAACCTTCTCTAGCTCCATGGAAAATACCCATATTTGTGTCTGGAAATTATCATTGCAAAAGCTTAAATTTTGAAGTTTTAGTTAGATTTCATTAAATCAAGATCTGATTTCAGCAATATACATGCATTTCTATGCATGTATTGGTAGAATAGACAAAATTTTGAAATGAAATATTGAACGATCTTGTAGTTTTGAACTACAACGACCAAAATAAAGATTGTCTTTCTTTAAAACCAGCTTGGAAGTGTGTTCCAACTTGATTTTACACAGATAACTTGAGTTTTCATTAGAGGTTACATGTGCATATATGTGTATATATATATATATACATGCACACACACGCATCTTGCCCCCTAAAAATGCATGTTGCCCACTAAAACGCTAAAATTGAAGAAGGGCCACTTAGCATATGAACCATGATGGTTCATAGCTAGTTTTTTTTATGTATGAAAATTTAAAACAAGTTTCTAATCATGTAGGAAGATTTAAAACAAGTTTTTAATCTTCACCACTACCCTAATCAATTGAATTGTGAATGCATGAATCAAAATGACTCAAAATGAAAGAAATTGATAGAATGCTCAAGCTGGTTTGTCTATGGTGTTGCCATGCAAGGGTGGATCACATTCATGAGAATGTATCCACCCCCAATAGGTAATTAAATTATATATTGCAAAAAATGTAAATATCTCTCTCACCGTATAATCCTTTCATGGTGGGGAATTAGAAATATGTTTAGGCTCACTGTTTTTGAAACAGACATGGCCTTGGGGCCCTTTTCAAAAATTGATCCATGGGTTCTCTTTTTAGAAAACATGTACATTTGATCATATTTTCTCTAGTTGGACATCATTCACAGCTATTAAAATAGAATAAAAATCAAACCCTACCCTTGAATATGGAATTAAAATGACAACAAGAAGTAAAAATGCATGATGATGAAACTGAAATTGCTCCTACCTTGTGATAGGCCTAGGTGCTTGGAGCTTCGCTTGGCTGGTTCTCTAAATCGAACAATTATAAGCAAGAATACAAACTATGATTTGAGTTTAGCAAGGCTGAAAAGAGAGTTCTTCTTTGCTGGAAATTGCATGGATGAACAAGATTTTCTTTACAATGAAAATCCTAAACAGGTTCTCTAAAGTACCTGGGCTTAGAAAGCATCTAGCTATGCTTCGATTGAGCTAAATTTTGAATTATACTTTGACTAGGTTTAGTCAAAGTAGACTTGATCCAGTCAAGGTCTATTCATGTCCAGTAGCTGGATCGTAGGGTAGGCTAACCTTTTGACTAGGTTTGACTAAGCTAAATTCATGTTGACTGAGCTTTGTTGAGGTTGGTGCCACATCTAGGTGCACCAAGTTGAGCCTACTTGCCTTAACTAGGTTGGTGAGATGCAATCATAGCTTCTTTGGAACTAAGGCCTCTCTTTAATTAGAGAGTTCTTTTTTAATTAATGGAGAGAGAGAGGCTTAGATTTCTCTTCCTTTCCATGAAATCTAATCATGATTACATTTTTTTTCATTAATCATGATTGATTTTAATTGAAGTAGATATTTTGAAAAGAAATAAGGTGTGTGGCCTCTTGGGTGGGCCCTTGGTCACGCGAGCTAGGTGTGTGGCCTCTTGGGATGGCCCTTAGGTGGAAACTGAATTGGATCCAATTTTTTTATTTGAATCTAGATTTGAACTTTGTATCCAGATTTGGATTTTATAAATGGATATGGATTCCAAATGACAATTGCACTTGGATTTGGATTTTGAACCATATTTTGGATCCAGTTCTAAGTACTGGATTAGAATTTGGACTCGTAAACCTACCTTGGGATTTGTGCGATGAGCAAAATTCGTGATTTTGAACCTAAATTGTGTTTAGATTCAAAATTTGCTTTGAAATTGAAGTTTTTCACTGTTGTTTTGTGCAATTCTTGTGTAAGATTTTGAAATTGCTTAAAAATTTGGGTTGTTAACAAATATCTCTCTTTGTTGTTATGCAAGTTGAAGACTTTGCTTAGTGGTAAAGATTCATACACCAAACATTTTGCAAATAGTTTTGAAAATTTGTTTTCAAATGAAGCCAAGCCACATTTACTTGAGAGGAAAAGACTTGAAAAAAGATGATCTTCCACCATTTCACAAGAAACTCTCTAGAGGAATTGATGTTGGTTTAGGAAGTTTTGCAATTACAGAAAGTTTTGCAACTTGATGCTTGGAGAACCTAACCCTTCATACCTTTTGAACCTTGGGTCCTCTTTTTTTTTGTTTTCATTTTTTGCCTTTTTTGGCTTTTCCTTTTTAATTTTGATTTTCTTTTTGAGTCATCCTTCACTCTTGGGGGAAATTCGTCACCACCTCAAAAGCTACTATGGAATTTTGCCGCTTTGGTGGTTTTGTGTAGTTTCTTTTGTGCAATGTCAAGCCTATCAAACATTCTACTAAACCCTTATAGCGAGTTTTGAGCATGCAGCTCTCTGACCAATTGGTCGTAGGATACCTAGTGTAAAACATCCCCTGGACTTACTTACTCAAGTTTAGAAGGCTTTAGGAGGCTTTCTATGAGCAAATATTTATGGACTGCTTTTTTAGCTTCACGGTGCAAGAATAGATCGTATATTTCTATCTGCTATTTTGGAGCTTTGAACCAAAGCAACTTCTACACTCACCCTGAGCTCATCACTCAACTCATTTTTTTTTATAGTTTTTTCTTACATCATGCCGTCTTTTGGTCTCAAGGGCTTTTCTTCACAGCATCTCATGTTAGGCCTTTGTTAGTGCTCAATTGCTAGAATCAACATTAATTCCTAAACATTGATCCCTCAATTTCATTGGAATTTCTTGCATAATTCAAGCTAATGCCCCTTGCAATTGCTCTTTTTCAAGTGAGACATGGGCTAAATTTTGAAATTTTTGAAAATTTTGATTGAAAATGCACCTTTGAATTCTTTTGCAAAATCAATCTTTGAAATTCCCTCTGAAGAGGTGTGATGCCCCTTAGTTGCTTTGAAAATTACAAGGAACATGCTCATTAGAGCACAATTGTTTTGAAATTTTGAATTGCAAAATCAAACAGAAAACTTCTTGAGGTTGAAAGCATTGATTAGAGGAATTCAACCCCATCAGCATCAATTAGCTGATAAGAATTGTGAGGTAGAACCTCCTTAATAACATATGATCCTTCCCAGATTGGCACCCATTGTGCTTTGGGTCTACTCCTGAGTGAAACGATTGATCTTAGACAAGATCACTTACTTGAAATTTTCTTTCATTGACTAATTTGGCATAATGTTAAGCGACTCTCTTGCAAGAAACTTCAATGTGCATGTCTTCTTGTAGCCTTTTCTCGTCTAGGATGTCTAATTGAGCAAGTCTTTTTTGTTGATACTTGTTAATTGGAAGTTCGGTGAGAGCATCGAACTTCTATGTTGGCTTTTGGATGTATAATGGAAGGTCAATTTTTGTTTCATACACTAATTTCATTAGTGTAGCATTGGTGGGAGTTTGAATGAGGGATCGATACATCTAAAGTGCATTGTGTATTTCTCATGCCTTTGGATTTTTTTTAATAGTTCTCTTCAAGACATGAATCAAAATTTTATTGGTTGCTTCTGCCTGTTTGTTACCATACGGGTAATATGGGCCAGAAAAAATGATGCATTTTGTATTTGTGATAGAGATAGCAAATTTTCTCATTTTTGAAATGGGTGTCATTGTCTGAGACAATGTCATGGGGGATGCCAAATCTGCACCGAAGATTTGTATAAATGAAGTACAAAACATCTCGTTCTTCAACTATTTTCAAAGTAAGTGTCTACAGTCACTTCATAAAGTAATTTGTAGCTACAAGAAAATACTTGTCCCCATTTGTGGTAAGTAAATTGATGGGGCTGACCACATTGAGAATGGTTAGGGTGAACTGACTAAATGAAGGTATGCAGCTGAAGCATGAATTGATGGTGCATGCAATTAATATTTGTTGTACATTTTAACAAATTGATAACAGTCTTTCTACATTGTAAGCCAATACTACCATGCTCTGACTATTTGTTTGACTAAGACACCCTACATATCCCCATAAATTCCTTCATGAGGTTTTTGAATGACTTCTAGTGCTTCATTTGCATCAATATATCTAGCATATTTTGTGTTGAATCCTCTTATGTATAGAAATCCAGCTAAAATAAAATATTTTGACGACATGTGCCTCAAATCTCTTTGCTCTTTTCAAGACATTTCAGGTGGGAATGCTTCTATTTGGAGAAAATTCTTGATTTCTTGATACCATGGTGCTATGTTTTCTGCTTGCAATACTTGTTCTGGCATGATGTAAGTGGGTCATTTGAGTCTATTATCTTCAAAAGATCTGATGTTCTTTCCAGGATTGAATGAGATGGTGGAGTCTAGGCTAGCCAAGCCATTAGCAATTGGGTTGAATTCTCTCTTGACATGTGAGAGTTAGCATTCCTCAAATGCCTTTATGAGGGAGGTTGTCATCTCTTGATAAGGGATCAATTTTTTGTCTTTGACTTGCCAATATCCATTAACTTGACTAACAACTATAAGAGAAGCATTTTGAGTCATTGAATTAAGGCCTCATATTCTGCCATGTTGTGAGTGCAAGAAAAGTTTAATTTGAGGAAATAAAGAATCATTTCCTTTTCTGGTGTAATAAAACGTATCTCGACCCAGCCCGTGCTTTTAGATCCATCAAAGTACATTTTCCATTTTGATTTTCTCTGATAGAGGGAAGTCTACCAATTGATCGACGGTGGCTTACCCCTTGATTGATTTCTGTGCATGTATTCCAAATCATATTGCATTAATAGAACTTGCCACTTTGTTATCCTCATGGTTAGGATTGGTTGTTCAAGAATATACTTGAGTGGAGTGAGTTTGGACAAAATTTTGACCTTGCATGATAGTAGGTAGTACGTTAGTTCTTGACACATCCATGATAAGGCCAAACATGCCTTTTTCATATGAGAGCAATTCTTTTCATACACAAATGTTTTGCTGATATAATAAATGGCATGCTCTACTAGGCATTCTTTTTCATGTTGTGCACAAAATCCACCACAGGTTGAATTGTTGACGATGATGTGAAATAGTATGGGTTTCCCCAAAATTGGAGGTTTCAAAATTGATAGAAAAATGAAGTATTTTTTTATCTTTTCGAATAAGGCCTGACATTCATGTCCACATTCAAACTTGACTATTTTGTGAAGTAAATAATTGAATTATTCACATTTCCTGGCATGATTAGATATAAACTTTCTGATTGACTGAATTCTACCTTGCAAATTGTGTAGCTCGTTCAGATTTATCAGCAGTAGCATCTCAATGATTGTCTTTCCTTTAGAAGGATCCATTTTGATTCCCTTCTTGCTGACCATAAATTGTAAAATTTTACCAGATTCCACACCGAACACACACTTTTGTGGATTTAGTTTGAGTTTGTATTGCAAAAGTCTATCAATGACTTGAGAAAGAATGCTAATATAATTCTCTCTAGCTTTTGATTTAATTAACAAATCATCCACATATGCACCCATGATTTGATGCATTTAATTGTGCAAAATAGCTGACATAGCCTTTTGATATATTGCCCTAACATTCTTCAAACTGAAAGACATTACACTATATCAGAAAGTACCCCAATAGGTTGTAAATGATGTTTTGGGCTGATCCTAAGTGGCCAGCTTAATTTGATTATAGCGAGAATATTCTTACGTAGCATATTGTTTTATCTATTAACAAATCAATGTTTGGAAGTGCATAGTCAACTTTTGGGATGGTTTTATTCAAATCTCTAAAATCAATGCAGAATCAAATTTTGCGATTCTTGTTTAGAACTACCATGACTTTTTCCAACCATTTGAGAAAGTCAATTTTTTGGATGAATCCTTCCTTTAATAGGTTTTGTAGGCCTTCCTTGATTTCCCTTCATGACGATGGTCTAATTTTCTTAATTTTGATTTCACTGGCTTACTCAATGCTCGACCAGTTTGGTATCAAGTCCTAGCATGTCTTCATAAGTCCATGCAAAGGTTTTATGATGATGTTTGAGGAAGTCTATCAATTTTTCTCTTTCTTTAGCTAAAAGATTGTTTCCAATTTTTAACATTTTTGGATCCTTTTATATGCCAATGTTAATTTCCTCTATAGGATCGTTAACCAAAAGTGACGGTTGGTATTGTTTTTTTATTTGGATGAACTCCAGATACTTAGCCTTGGTGAGTTATGGATTTACCTCCGCAAAGGCTTTTGATTTTTGATGCTCAGATGTTATCCTGAAGATTGTGAAAAAGTTAGATAAAATTGGAAGACTTTGTGTAAAAAAAAAAAGAAAATTGCATATATCATTACACATTTGAAAGTATTACAAAATGGAGACCCAAGATATATTGGAGTGCAATGTTGATAAAATGACAAAATGATGACTAGATGTCAAAATGATGATGGATGGTTGAGACAATGATTGATTCAAATTACTAGTGAACATCTACTTATGGTGTTGCTTCTGACGAAAGGCACTAGCTTGAATTCTTCTTCGGCATCCAGCTCTTCCTAATTCTGGTATCCTAGGGCTCAAGTGCATCATTGCCCTACCACTGTGATTGACTCCAACATTATGTCTTCATTTTTGCCAAGGCCAGTGAATGGATGATAGCCATGGCATATGAGTAGGTCCAATCATTCCTCATTTTGAAAGAAATTCTTCAATAATGGATTATTTTTTCAATTTTCTAAGGATAATGCTGGTTTTCTTCCTTTTACTACCCACATTTGCTTGTTTGGCTTCCGATAGCCAGTTTGCTATGATTCTGAGAGAATTATTATACTTTGCAGACTCAAGTGCTTGGTACTAACTCAATTGTATATGTTGGTGCCAAAATCATTTGGATACATGAGGAAATTTTGCTTGCCTTCTACATAAATTGTGATAGTATTCATGTCGTGAGCTCATTTAATACACTAATGTAGTGTGGAAGGAACTGCATTTGTAGCATAAATCCATGGTCTATCAAGCAGCAAATTAAATGATGGTTCTACCATGTGAAATAAAACCCAATGTTGTGTCTTAGAAATATCCAGGTCATAACATATGCATACCATGCATGGCTGTTCCAATTTGTTGTATCCATGAATGAAAATTGATAATGAGGTGTAGTTAGCTTGTCATATACCCAATGTGCAGGTTGTTTGCTATGGACAAATGTTCAAGCTGACTTCTCCATCAAGTAAGACATGAGAAACTCTAACGTTGATTGTCTCAACCATTATGTGCAAGACATCATTATGCAATTTGGTAGATCTTTATCACAAAATATGGTTGGATCATTGCCGTATAGTCCAAAAGCCCATTTGCCTTCTCGATTAGGGCTAAATTTTTCTCTTTTCATTTGAGGTGGAGAATCTAATTCCCCAAAGATGACTTCCAAAGGTTTAGTATCTCATATCTTTGACCCATGATTAACCCCTATCTGAGTATTTTGTTTGCTCTATCAGCATGTTCATCCGTAGACCTCTTGTCATGCCTAGAAAGCAACCCAAAGAAATCCAAGGATGCTTTGTTCCTTTTCTGTCATCATGATCCGATGACCGACTATAGAAGCTATCACTTTCCCATGCTTAGGAAAGGGGTTCTTTACTGTTCATTGATAGCCTTAACAATTTCTTTGTCGAATTTGTCTTGCATTATGTTCTTCCACACAAGGCAATCTTTTGTATCGTGCCCTAGAGCATGATGAAAGTTGCAAAATTGTTCAAGTTCTCCCCCATTTTTGGGGGAAGATTGGAAACTTTAAAAAGGAACAAAAGACCTCTTTCAATCAGTTCTTACATGATTTCTTTGCAACTCTGCTCTAATGGGGTAAATTTTCTACCATATCCCCATCCCGAATGTTTGTTCTTGGTGCTAGTATTGTAACTCCTATATTCTTCAAGTATTATGCTCTATCCTTCTTGAAGGTAGTATCATTGGCTATGATATTGGCTGGAGCATTGTGATTTTGTTGTGCCTCTTAGTCTCTTCATTGAGTTTTTATTGAAATAACAACATCAAAGGCTCCATTTTCGATCCCAACCTCAATACACTCGGCTTTCTTTTTTAAGATCAATGAAAGATTTGATAGGAGCATTGTAAATGAGGTTCCTTAATGGTTTCATCAAATTGTTTGTAATTAGCCCCATTGCATGGGACTGGGAGGTTGGGTCTCTCATCTTGTTGCAAGAAGACCGCCATCTCTGAATGAAGTCCTTGACTTTCATACCTGGCCTCTGCTTCAAATAACATAGGATGGTGATACTTGGTGCTATTTCGACATGTTGAATAAATCTTTCTATGAAAAGGTTAATCAACTTGTCAAAATTTTTTAGTTCTACAAGGTGCAAGGTTGATGTGATCCTTGTACCACTATGTTGTGATTCCTTCTAAGCTCTTGGCGATGCATTAGAAGGGAGACACATGATTATCATAGAATTTGTAGCATTTCACAAAGGACAAGGCCAAGTGCACTTTCAGGTCTCCATGGCCATCAAATTTGATGAACTTCTTAGGCAAGTTCTTGAGGTGTTTATCATTTTTTTTCCAACTTTGTCGCATCGTAACATCTTGTTTGACCATAATCTTGTCAAGTTTCCAATGATATTTGATGTGTGCAATACCAGAAGTCTCTCCACCAAGTGTCATGACCTATGGAATTCAACCACATCTGAAAGTCCCATCTCTAATCATGTTCGAGCTTTATCTATCCACATATGTTTCTGCTCTAACTTTGTGAGGCCATAATATTTGACCTAGACCTCCTTTTCAAAACCAGTAAAGTGTGTCTGAGTTTTTATATACAAAGATTCTCTATCCCAAATTTCAAATCAAACCATTGTTGTTTGATATGGTTTTCAATGCTTGCAATTGCGATCATTTGATCAACCTGTCTGTTTTACAATGGTTGATGACTTCTATCATGGTTCCATCATCATGTACTGTATAATTCATGGGTAGTCTTTACAATGCTTTTTAGCCAAAACACGTCATTCAATTAGGTTTTTCATCACTCTAAGTCATGGTGTGAGTCATTTCACTATTTTTCAGTTTGGTAGCAAAACTTTATGTTCTCCTTCTAGATTTAATGCCCAATTTTTGTTTTAGCATTGGTTTTGTTATTCCACATATGGATCTTCATTTTTTAGGTACTTAGAGTGCTATAATTGAGTTTCATGACCCATTGAGTTTGTTTTCTCTTAATATTAAATTATGTTCCAAATCAAGTTGTGTTATAACTTTTATAAAGCTTGTTTTACACCTCAGTGTTATAGTCAAAAGTAGTTTTCATGTTTCTTCACTTTATAGCATTTGTTTGCATGGAGTAATGTTATCCAATTGTCATGGGTTGTATCCAAGTTGTATAGATAAGTGTAAATCCTATATTCTACCCTTGTTGCAACTCTGTTATGTTTTATATAGTTAGTTTAATTTATATGTTGTGTAGGCATATCTCCCAGCCTAATTTATATATTTCAAATCTATAAGTTGATGTTTTTCACTTGCTATACAAAGAATCTAGAGTCCAAAGTTTAGTATAAATCAATGTTGTTTGTCGTAGGTTCACCCATCCCAACTAGGCCAAAAAGCCATGGTCACATGAGTACCTCATTTTAGGTGGTCTACCTATACCGGTTGGATGTGACACCGATACGGGTATGAGTATCGCATCAGACATGGCTCGGCTATGAGTCAATGTGCGATGTACCGAGTTTGTGTCTACCAAAAAATGGTAGGGCTCAATTTTTTTTCTTCGTATGTCATTCTGAAAACACAAAGCCATAGACTCTCTGTTCCATTTTTTTCTGTCGGCTGAGGAAGAGAAGGGCCCCCTCTAGTGACCTCCGGTAGAAACATTCCGATGTCTAGTAATAGTTTACAGTGGACATCTTCAACGATTTGGGTGAATATTGGCTGATTAGGGTGAATGTTGGTTGGGTGCCTAGCGATATTTCTGATGACTCCTGACGATATTTTTGGTGAACATCGAACGATATTTGATCGCTTGTTAACACCCCAAAGTTTTCCACATCAGAATTGAAGCAATGTCAAAATTTTACAAAATAATTGTGAAAAATGCAATTGCAAAGCCAATTTTGAATTTAAAGAATAATTTAGATTCAAATCGTTAATTTAACTCATGACACGAATCCCAATGTAGGATTACAAGTCTAAGCTATGACAAAATTAGCATTTGAAATCCAAATTCAATTACAAATGTCATTTGAGATCCATATTCAATTGCAAAATTCAAATTTTGACTTAAATTCAAGAATTGGATCAAATTCAGTCTAGAATGCTATGTAGGACCCACGTGTGGGCCCCACCTAGCCCATGTGGTGAGGAGCCCCCTAGGGGTCACGCAACCCCCATTTTAAAGAATTAAATATATTTTCTCTCAATTAAATGAAAAAAGTCATTTTCAATGATAAATAAATGAGATCATAACTAGAAACCTAGGAAAGGAGAAACATTTATGTCTCCCTCTCTTCTTTGACTACGTCCTCTTTAAAGAGGAGTCAGTCTTCAAAAAACAATAACTAGGTTGGTCAAACCCACTTAATTCAAGTAGGTTCAACCCTAGTGCACCCAAATATGGCGCCAATTTCAGCTAGGCTCTGTCAACATGAGCTTAGTTTGGCCAAAAAGGAAGGTCCGTCTCATGATCCAATTTGTGGACAAAAATAGACCTTGACCAGATCAAATTCACATTGACTAGACTCAATCAAAGTACAATTCAGCTCAATTAAGAGGTTTCTTAGCTCAAATTTATTAAATTACCTTAAACAAAGTCAAACTACTTGCAAATGGGATTTGACTTTGGTCAATTGGTCAAATTTGACCAATATGGATAATTTTGCCCTTTGTTGAGCAAATCGAGATTACAGAGCCTAAATTGGATTATGAAAGACACATATACATTTGGATTTGTCAAATGTATAAATCAAATGTCAAATTAAAATTCAATATTTCAAAATCCATCTTCAATCAAGTTTTGGACAAAAATACCCTTTTCGAACCAAATTTGATAACATTTTCAAATTTTATTCAATTTTAAATTGAATTATCATAATTCAATGGAATTGGGAGCTCAGTAACTATGTTTTAATCTATCAAGCTCGATTTCATACAAAGAAAAAAATAAATGGCACAAATAAGGCAAAACCCTATGCAAGGGTATTTTCATCCAAAATTTTGGTCAAAGTTGGTCAGCTAGGTCTGAACCAAGGTTGACCAAACCTTGCCCAGCCCACCTAGCTAGTGTAAATGGGATAAGAATGATTAGTTAGAGCAATTAAAAACTCATTTAATCCATTTTGCAACTCCCTAAGCCTTGATTAATCTTCCAAGGCAAATTAAAGAAGGTAGTTGAGCCCTTCTTCTCCTCTATATAAACTCTCTCTTGGCAACCAGTATGGAGGACAAATTTTTTTAGTATTGCATCAAGTTTCTGCAGCTAAGGAGCTAAGAGGGGAAAGCTAAAGAGGAAAAAAAGAATTTGTCCAAGCTCCCTTTTCCTTTTCTCTCATTTTCTTCTTCATTTTCATCTATTCTCTTCATTGATTTTGCTAAGTTAGAGTGCTTAAGTGAACCCTTACTTAGGATTTTCGTGGTGAGAAGCTCTCTTTCCCACTGCAAATTCCAGCAAGCAAGCTATTCTTTTTCTATCTTTGCTAAGCTGGAATCCAAGTTTGGATTCTTGCTTAGGATTGCTCGATTTAGAAAACAAGTGAAAAAGAAGATCAAGCATCAAGACCGACCGTAAGGTATGTGATTTTAACTCATTTCTTATCTACTTTAGCTTCTTGTTGGTTCATTTTAATTTCAGCAATTCGTGGGAGTGGTTTATTTTCATTTATTTTATAGTTGGTAATGATGTCAAGTTAGTGAGAACTTATGATCAAATGTACATGTTAATGCATAATGCATGCATGAGGCGGTTTTTTTAAAAGACGAACCTATGAATCAAATTTTGAAAAGGGCCTCAAGACCAGTTCTTTTCAAAATAACCAGCTTAAAAACCATTTTGAACTCCCCACCATGAGAGAATCCCACGGTGAGAGAGTGATTTTGCTGCAATATATATGACGAAAAGGCCTATTAAGAATGGATGCATTCTCATGAGTATAACTCACCTTTGCATGGCGAATATAAGAATGGACTAGCTTGAACATTCATTCATCTCTTTCTATTTAAAGTTATTTTGTTTCATAATTTTTCAATTGATTAAGGGTAGTAAGGGAGATTTGAAACAAGTTAATTTTTCAATTGATTAAGGGTAGTAAGGGAGATTTGAAACAAGTTTTCAATCTTCCTACCTAAAAGAACCTAGCCATGAATCATCATGATTCATCAGTCATGTGGTCTCTTGATAAAATTTCATTTTGAAGAGTAAGGTATGTATATGTATATATTGTTATATATATGCATGTGCAATCTCTTGTTAAAAGCCATTTTCCTCTCTTAAAATCAGGTTGGAACACGTTTTCAAACTGGTTTTTAAGAAAATGGATAATTTTATTGATTTTCGTAGCACAAAGCTATGAGATCACTTTCATTTCATCTTAAAATTTGTTTAATTTCAGCGATCGATACGTAAGGTGTATGTAAGTTATTGAAAGCAAACCATGTTTTATGGAAATTAGCTTAAGAATGTCAAATTTTATATATTTGAGGTACCAATTTTCAGCCACAAAGTGGCTATATTTTGAAGAACAAAAAAAATGTTCTAACCCTACCTAATTGGCTCTCTAAAAGTCTTTTAGAAATTTCTGATTTCATTCACCAATTTTCAGACTTACATGTGATTGATTGAGTTTCAAGAACTATGTAAGATCATACTTCAAAAACCCTAATCTTTGCATCCCTTAAAGAACAAGATCAAAAGTGTTTTAATAGTCCAAGAAATAATGGATCTTCTAGGACAAGAATATGAAATTTTGTTTGACTTTGGGGAGAAAGAAAGGTTCTTAGAACTCCATGACATGAATGAGAACATATGGCACATGATTTTTGCCAACTTGGATGCTTAGTTCATATTAAGGAAAACTGAATTTCATCATTTTCAAAGAGTCAAACACTCTTAGAATCAATATTTTAATTTTAATCCATTTAAATCAGAATAAAATCTGATTTTTATGACAATTTTGAGGAAAATTGATGATATCCACATTTCCTCTATATTTTAAAGTTTCATTTCATCCTCATTTGTCTAATTCTTAATTGTTTTTAATTGTTTTGAGTTTTTCATTCATGACTCAAGCTTGTGGACTGAATCTCTAATTCATGTGCTTAATAAATGATGAGCACATTTAAATAAAGTCCCACATTTTAATTAAAATCAATTTTCATGCATAGATTGTATGGTGTGTGATTGCAATGAATGGACTTGAGGGATTATAAGAGAGTGAAGAATGTATGTTTCACCTGAATGAATCTTGAGAGATTATGAGAGAGAGAAGAATGAATGTTTCATATAGTTTTCCTTCTCATTTCATGCATTCATTTTCATTCAAAATCAATAGCACCACATGAACATTCTCAAGAAATTAATTGATTCAAATTTGAGTTGCAAAAAGTGACCAAGTCATATTACAACAAGAATTTATAAACTTCACTTAACTTACAAAGAAAACATAAGCAATGCATTCATAATCTTGGCCAAAATGTGTTTAGAAAACAATACATTTTTCTAACAATTTGAAACCTATGTTTCATCAAAAGAATGAGTTCTACCTAACCAAATCATAAGTTTCTAAATATCTTGCACCAAATCACATGATTTGGCAAAAGAAGAATTCAAAATCAATTTTGAACATAAGATGGTCACAATTTCAACTCATGAATCATTTTGAGTTTGCAATAAAGAACAGAATTTCAAATCTTCAAAGTCCTCAAGAATAGTGGATTTATTGCCAAATCGTGTGAAAAACATGATGGGTGAGGTAATACGTACAGCTTGGAATCACTTTCCAACTAGTTTTGAAAATCGTGTGTTGTGAAAAATGGTTTATCATGCATGCAAATGCTTTAATTTTTCATATTCTCATGTGTTGGTCAACACGAATCCCCAGCATCTTCTAGTATACACTTTCCAACTACCATCATGATTTTTCAATCCTCAGTGATTTTACAAATCTAGTTTTTAAACCTCGTCTCCAAGTGCTATTCCAAAATCATTTTGCAAATTTCATCTTCCAAATCTCTTTCCGTACTTGGTTTTCATACCATGATCCAAATTGTTCTCCACATCCTAAATACATTTCAAAATTTGGGATCCACATGGGAGCTACGAATGGTCTATAACATGATATGAGATTATATTCCTTACTTGTTGACAATAAAAGCAATCATTTGTGCACAGCTTCAATGTCCCTTTCAATTACCATCTTGGTGTTTTAAACTAGTTCCAACTCATGTTCCAAACCTTGATTTCAAATTCCTTTCCAAATTAATGTCCTTTTCTATGTTTTAAAGTCTAATTCTCAATTCCATTTTCAAAATGTGTACATCATGTAGTTATAAGTTGCATGTCATGACCCTATGATAAAAAGGGCAACATTGTCTTTTTCTATAGGTTGATGACATGAGGGTCCCTCTAGTTTTGAAAATCAAATTTCATTTCAAACTTAGGTTCACATGCATGTAGCTTGCACACTGTTCTTTAGAATCAAAGCATAACATTTAAAACATCTATGCATTAAGCATCGTTGTTTTGGACTTTTGATTGATTAACCCTAGTAAAGGTGCTACAAATGGTCAATCATCATACTGACAGGGCATGTCCCTTCTCTACTTCTATCAGAATTGAGAAGAGTTAATGTTTTCCCATCAAGGTTGGATGTGCAGTTTCTTCTGAAGAAATTTTGCACGTAAATACTCCCTTACACTTGCACCTCCTTTGCACATTAAGTTATCATATTCAGGTGGCGTCCCTTGCAAGTTTTCCAAAACCAACAAGGTTACATATGGGGATTACTTATACGTTAATCATTGAATCTACCTCAAGTAACTTACATCCGTTTGCCATTTCTAATATATATTTTTCATGTTTGAAATTAGGATCCGTTCATATAGTTCAAACTTCAAATGGTTAGTGCACACACTTTCACTAAGATATGCTCCCCTCTCCTTTCTCTTTTTATTTTATAATTCTTTAATTTCTTGCCTTTTGTTTTTGCATCACGCATGTAGTTCTTGCGATTAGTGCACAAACTAGTCTCTTGATTATTTATGATTCATAAGGATGCATCATATGGACTAGGTTTATGTATGCATGGATCAATGATGAATACAGTATTGAACTATATTTCTATCTTGGAGCTCTCCTATTCAAACACTAAACTTTTAATAATCCACTAAGATTTTGAAAATCATATCTTTTCAAAACCTAAGTCATGTTTGTTTTGATCCATTTAGGATTGGGATGACAATCAAGTCTTCAAATGTTAGGCCAGTGAACTTACTCTTATGTATTATTATCTTTAGTAAAGGTGGTCGGAACAGTCAGACCTCATACTAATAGGATAGGTTCCATCTCTCGGATGCGTGGACGAGAGAACAGAGTCTGGTATTGAAAATATATTTCTCATCTACGAATGGTCCATATGCAAGATTGAAAATTTTTTTCATGTAAATAGGAGTCATCTGTCATATTACAGTGTTTCATTATTTCTATGCACATAGGAATAGGGTAGTGTGAGGTACTTATACATGGGGAGTTAGTGTTGACCTGCATAGAACAAAGGAAGGTATTTCTATTGATGTGCACATGCACAAGTAGCACATTGATGAGTTTGATGCACGTGAGGATTCTTCAAAATTGCACACACAAATATGACACTGATAACTTTAGTGCATGCAAGCATATGCCTAATGAGCATGGACCTAATGAGAGCATTCCAATGGATACACACATGTAGAATGAGGTAGTTATGAGTTTGGTGCTCCACATGTAGGAACAAAATTAAGTGACAAAAAAGATGCCTTCTCATATTGCGACAGCTATGCACATACCAACAGGTTTTGCATTAAGGAAGGGCAAGAAAAAATATCGGAAAAGGATTATTACAAGGACTTATGTATGTACCGAAAGATTCTTAAAGCACTAAAGGCAAGTAAACTCATAGGGGAACTTTTGAGATATGGATGCTCTGCAAAAATGGTGGTTAGGAGGCTTCCAAATGGTTAGATTTTATTTTAGGGCCTTCATTGCCATCACAACCACCCTTTATGTCCTCCTCTTATTTCTCTCATGTTGAGGTTCAATTGAAATGAAATGCATGCTCATGCAACAATTGGGAAGCTGGTATTGTTCGAGTGCAAGCTTATAACTATATTAGTAAGTTAGATGGTGGATGAAAGAATGTACCTTCTACACCTTCCGACCTAAAGAACCACCTTCAACGAAGAAGAGAAAGTAATATGAAGAATGGGAAAGTGCAGACAATTGTAAGGTATTTTCAGAAGAAGTCGACCATTGACCTTGGCATTTATATTGCACTAAGGATGAGGATGGATACATAATAAACATGTATTGGG
The DNA here is from genome assembly GCF_008831285.2 of Nymphaea colorata. Taxonomy (NCBI): domain Eukaryota; kingdom Viridiplantae; phylum Streptophyta; class Magnoliopsida; order Nymphaeales; family Nymphaeaceae; genus Nymphaea; species Nymphaea colorata. Next base: position 16,083,252 of record NC_045142.1, read on the forward strand.
CAGTAGCTCATTCATGATTAGACTACAAGTGCTTCAGTGATGTTTTTGTCTTCGACACCATAGTGAAGATGGATACTACCAATGGCCGTTTGCACAATTTGTGGGTGTCAACCACGTGTGAAGCTACATATTTGGTGGTGCTTTCCTGTATGAGAGATATTTTTGTGTGTCTGTTTGCACAGTTTAGTGAAGAAATGAATGAAGTCCACCCACATGTAGTGTTAATGAATGAAAAAAAATGTCATTGCAAGTGCCATAGCACATGTGTAGCCAAATGCACATCACCACTTTGCTTGTGAAACATTCCAAAATGTAGTGAAGAATATATGTCACATTTTTAACCAGAAATTTAAGTTTGATGAAGTGCCTCTATAAGTACATCTTGGAGTCACATAATGAAGAGTTGTTCTTATCTTCATAGACAGAAATGACTAATGTGTACTAGTTATAGTATAACATGTGGTTGCAATGGATGTTTAAGGACAAAGAGAAGTGTGTGCTTGCACATATGGCTGACAATATTTCTACATATATATGATTAGCACCCAAGGCTAGAGAGTATGCATGCAATCCTTAAGAAGAATCTATACTCGAGTGTAATGATATTTTAGTTTCTTGAGTAACATGAAATGTTTTTGCAGAATCTTAAAGGGAACAAGTTAGAAGAAGATTGAAAAGAATTTTTATTAGTTCCTTTGATGATGTTGATCAAGGTGTTGATGCATGTTGCAGACATGTACACACTAATACTATATAAGTGGGTAAAACTTGAAGCCCTTATAGCCATTAATTGTGACATGGAAGCAAACTCATATAAGGACAACATGAACAAATATCATGTAGATGCCTACAATGTCACATACATTGTGGAAAGCACCACACTTTAGTGCTCTTGCAGAAAGATCGAATTTAATATTAACTCTTTGTCACCATGCAATGAAGGTGCTCGATCAGGATAACATTAAGGAGTTACCTGTAGCATACATGAAGTGACAATGGACTAAGAATGGAAAGAGTGACATGCCAAGATGCAGCCTCCTTAAGATAGGTATGGATGAGACATGTCTCACTACAACATATTACTAACGGCTATGTTGCACCATCATGTATGTAGTTGAAATTGCATAAAAAAAGAAAGAGATAAAGTGATATGTAATGATGACACAATTAAGGATCATAGAAAGTGCTTGCCATGTGTACATTTAAAAATAAAAGTCTCATTTGATAGAATGGTATCCCAGTTGCAATAGCAAGCCCATAACAACCAACAAAGGAGAGAGAGTTTGTCCTCGAGTTAACGTTATGTCTAATGACTCAAAGGCAAATATTGCCCATGTTGATGGAACTTGCCTCTCTACAAGAGGAATCTAGAGGAAGAAATATACTAAACATGGGAGTAAGAGGAAAAAGATAATCATAGAAAAGTTGACAAAGAAATGAACAACAAAAAAGGTGAGCCAAAGTAGGTGATACCAAAAGTCATTGCCTAAAGAGCAAAGTGACTTTGTGGTGGATTCAATGGCATTGTAATAGCCTAAAGATCAAAGTGACTTTGTGGTGGATTCAATGGCATTGTATTGCAGCCACACATATAATCTTTTAATTTCATTTCTTGAACCATGTACATGGAGCTTATTGTATATATGGTCTAACTTTTCAGCAACAACTGCATGCAATCACTAAGAACATAGGTGATACTAAGAGATTGTGCTATATAGAACACATACAATCTTTTAATTTCATTTCTTGAACCATGTACATGGAGCTTATTGTATATGTGGTCTAACTTTTCAGCAACAACTGCATGCAATCACTAAGAACATAGGTGATACTAAGAGATTGTGCTATATAGAAGCATATTGGATTCCCCTACATGAAATTTAGGTTATGTTTGTTTGTATGCCTGCAATCTCTTTTTGTTATTTTTTTAAAAATCCTGATCTTTTATAAATGTCACCTTATTTTTTTGGCAATAAAGGGATGAACGACTTCTAAGAAGTGAATAGGTCAGAAATCACCAAATGGGACAGTTTTCATCTACATTTCCTCAACCTTTGCACTACAAGGTGCAATTTTTTGCACAGTAGTTGTCGACTTTTGCTGGTGATGCGGTTAATATGAAGGCAACTACTGGCCAACTATCTGTCTTAATTAATTTGACCATTGTTGGATGAGTTTAACATGCATGTGCAGCTCAGTTGAAGTCAAAGGGGAGTCATATCTGGGAGCATTGCCTTCAGCCTTAATTCAAAGTTGATCCAATTCATGATGGTGACACACTTTGTGGAACAAAATATATATTTGTGTAACTGATATCTTATTTCTCAACTACTTTTATTACTTATTTATGGTTGACACTGCCTATGGGATTTCATTTGTGTTATGTGAACTTTCATCTTCTCTCACCATGTTTGGATGTCTCTCTTCATCTTTTGTTATCTATTGCATCCTACAAGAATATAATCAAGCGACCAACACCTATAATCAGATACCCCATTTTCCATCTTTATTAATATCATCATTAACTATGTTGTTTTCATTGCATTATTGTCGAGGGTGTTCATTGTCTGGCCCAATGACTCAAAAGAAAAGGTTGTGTTGCACAATAGTTCCCTCACTTGTGGTTTTCTAACTCCCATGGTTGCCTTGTTATTTACAGAAAGTTTGACGATGAGGGAAAAGTTTGAAACCCCAAGATGATATGTGAATGGAAGGTGCTTCAAGCGAATAAATCCCCTCTCACATATGATGTATGCACTGAACTATATGGTCATCACTAGGTGGGGAACTTCACCATCGAAGCTATGGGTGAGCATTTGATGAGGTGGTATCCAGAGACATCCAAAAAATGGCTCATTTGCAGCCAAAAAATCATTGATGGTATCTCCAAATGGCCATAAAAAAGTTGTTTGACCTAGCTCATTCCCTAATGCCATAATCAATTGACCATCTCTCTATGGTAAACACTTCATGTATTATATTGTTTCAAGTGACAAATATATTTTTCAATATGATGCATATTTATGTGATGAAGATATTGTTTCCAGCATTGTGGAGGGTGGCACAACATTGGTCAAATATGTTCTACATTTCAAATGCCCATGTAGAATAATTCATTTGACTATGGGTGTCAATCTACAAGTACATGGAGTCTGCTTCTCTACTCCAATCGATGGACTTCACCCAAGAAGATATGCCTAGAGAGGGTTGCACAAGGCACTCTTTAAATACCTGAAGGAGATGGGCAAAAGAGATAAATGACCCTGACAATATCTGCAGCAGCTGGGCAATTATATAGCTCATATGTAATCTTGTAACATTCAAAAATTATGTTTTATAACTTTACATTAGATTCATGTATGGATTATATTTGAAATGTAAAACAAATTGTACATCTTCAATCGATGTGTCTTCCAAATGGTTGTTCACAAATGATACAACAAGAAAAAAACCATTTGCTAGAGAAATGGTGGTAAGCCTTCACCAGTGGAAATAAGACTTTTTTTATTGCATTATTGTTCTTCACTAGTGTGGAGAAGACTTTATCGACTTAAAAGACTTTCGCTAAAGAAGAATGATGTACTTCATGTCATACGTGTAATTACCACCAAGAAGCATAACAAGTACCTGCAAGCAATGGAAATACCTTTTATCAAACTTGTACTGAAATACAACTGCAACATTAAGAGAGTTGCGCAAGACACTCCTCAAATACATGAGGAAAAGAGACAAAAAAGATAAACAACCCTGACAACATCTGCAATTGATGCACTGTTATATAGCCCATATGTAATCTCGTATTTTTAAGACATGCTTTGTAGACTTAGGTTTATGTATGAAGTATATTAAAAATTACTATAAAAAACACTACTAGTTTTTGGAATGCCAAATAAATTAGTCAATTTCAATTGATGTGTCTCGAATGGCTGCTTGCAAATGATGCAACAAAAAAAAAAAGACACGTTCACTAGCGAAACAGTTGCATGACTTTGATGGCCAAAATAAGACTTTTTCAATTATATTACTTCTTTTCACCAGCAAAAACGATGACTTTCAATAGAAGACTTTTGCCAGTAAAGAAAAACAAAAGTTGTTGCATACCTGTAAATAAAACCAATAGGCTCAACAAGCCCTTGCTAGTAATGACAAAATAATTGCCAAACTTATATCAAAACTCAAGACCGAGGAAGTTGCCAAACACACTCGTCAAATGCCTGATGTCAGGAGCCAAAAGAGGTAAATGGCCCTGAAAACATTTGAGTGGTTGCTTAGTTGTATAGATCATATGCTTCTTGTACTACTCAAAGTTATGCTTTATAAATTTGAATTAGATCACTATAAAAAAATACTACCAGTTTTTTAGAATGCTAAATGAATTAGATAACTTCAATCAATGAGTCTCTCAAACAGCTGCTAGCAATTAGCATTGACTACCACTATCACATGCGTTTTTGGATTTATGGGGTACATCTTACATCCTTAAGTTAAGATAATTATTCTTGGTAAATTATAGGTTTAGGTGTTAGCAGGTAGGCTCCATTCATTAAGAATTGTTCAAGGTTGAAGTACGTGTAGAAATGCACATTGACAAATACAAATGATAAAGCAAAAAAAGACCTTTTCTAGCAGAATAGTTGTCAACCAGGCATGCGCTTTGTGACAAAAATGACTTTTTTAATGTATTATCTTTTTTCATCAGTGAGGAGAAGTTTCACCAGCTATAGAGGACTTCCACTAGTAAAGGCATCATGCAGACTTATGTGCCACAAGGTGTTTCATACGTATAAATATCATCAATAAGCACAACAAGCACCTGTCAACAATGCAAAAAAAAGGGCAATTTTGTACTATCATCCAACGACAAATTTGAGTAGAAAATATTTTAACGAATAAGATAGGAAAAAAATGAAATCAATCGTCCAGTAAACAAAAAGGGAAATTATGAATGTTAAAAGCTTTAAATGTATGTACAAACATGCAAATTTGAATGTGGGTAGTTTTTAAAGGCATGTATAAATATGCAAATTTATTCCAAGTTTTTAGTCCTCAATGGCAAAGAAGGTGGTGCAATAAAAGATGCATGGGTATTAGCCAATCAATCATGCCATGGATGTGGTTGTGTAATAGGCACAACCTCACAATTTCATCTTCTACATCCATGGTAGTTTTTGAATGTTAGTTATGGTTGATGAGATCGTTGTCCCCTAATTGTTTGTGGAGGATGAGAACCTGACTTTGGCCTTTTTAATGCACAAGGAAACTGGTGTGTCACCACCTGATCATCGTCCCTCTCCTACTGCTTATGAAAAATGTCTTACTAGGTTTGGACAAGTTGATTTCAACTTGTTTTTGGCATAAAGTGTTGGCCGACTGGGTTTCTTAGATCAATAACCTAACCTTTGAAAATTCTTGGTATTGGGTGGCAATTTTGTAAGATTGATTTTGAATTGAAAATGGCATGATAAATAGCTTGCATTGTTTTTTTTTTAAGTGATTTCAGGAGTGCATGTTTCCATACATGTTTGGTAGGAATATGATTGTATTAATGAACTTGGATTTGATCAAGACGTTTGTTTTGGATCTAGTAACTTCTTTTGAAACCCAGCTAGATGAACTTGTTAATAATTGATTTTCAAAATCATAGATATTTCTAAAAATTTCAGAAATGTGATAAGTTGAAATGAGCTCATTTTTTTTATTTGTTCCATATTAAGATGGATCATACTCATGGATTGAGTAAATCCAATCCTTGGTGGAACTGTTTTGGCAAGGTTATGAGATCGAATTCATCATATATTCAAGAAAACATCCATGCTTCATTCCTTTCTCTCTCTTTGCATTCATTCATTCAATTACGTAAATGAAGGGATAGCATTCTTCCCCAAACCATGGTAGTGTTCCTCCAATATTGCATGCAATGGGACCTCTTTAAATCAGATTTTGGAAATATCATTTTCTAATTTTTGGAAAAACAGATTTCACAAATGGGTTAGGACGATCGTAGGAATGCATGCACATATGCATTAACATATACATTTTCTTTGTATTGACCCAAATGGATATCATTCCCAGCTTTTGAAAAAAAATATGAGAAATCCTAGCCCAAACCCATGATTCATTTGCCATTTCCATTCGTCATTCACATGAAGAGGCATACATGGAATGTTCATCATTTCCAGTAAGGTAATGCTTAGGAAAATGTCACAAATCATGAGGATTAAAATGAGAAAATTCATGCATGAAAGTTACTGTTTTAGAAGAGTGAGATAGATGCCATTTTGAGAGAAATGACTTGGCAAAGACCTCAAACCATGGGACTGGTTAGGGTTTAGATCATGGTGATGAATCACCACCATTTGGTAAGCTGAAAATCAACTTGCTGATCAAGGGCGTTTAAACCTGGTTTTTAACTTGGTAGGAAAAGGAGGCTGCTGCAAGGCATGCCATGGTGGAGTCTGTTTGACCCTGTTGGTAGCCTGCTGAATGAGGCCGATCCTCACTCTTTTTGGAAAAATCAGACATGCATGACAATGTAATTAAATTTCATGCAAGTTAGAGAGGTAGTTGACCTGATTTGCTGGAAATTTTGAGGTAATGACAGACTAAAATGCTTTTCAAAACAGCTGCGAGTTGGACTGAGTGTTAAGACTGGAGTCGACTTGAACAAAGGGCAGCTAGTGAGCTGAGTAGCCTGCCTTGGTTGAGTCTGACTTTAAGATGCCTTAAGCAGCTAGGTGGTGCTGGACTGAACCAGCTTGGAAGGTGTTTTCTGGTGGCACCTTGAGCACATTTCCAGCTGGAGTAGAACATGGGTTGATTAAAGGCCGACTAGGCTGAGTCGCCTTAGGGAGCGAGCCTACTTGGCTGAGATGCCTTGAGCAGGTGGTTGACTAGGCTGAAATGCCTAGGATGGGGGAGCGACTAGGTTGAGTCTCCTTGATTGGAGGAGACGTCTAAGCTAGGTCGGCTAGGCTAGGACGTTCCGAATAGGGGCATCTAGTTGCTGTCTTGTAATGAGTTAGAATCAAGCTGATAAGGCCTACTTTGACCATGCCTTGGTGGGAGTGACCAGCTGGAGAACTGGAGCTGCTTAGGAAGCTTGGTTGATGGCGCCTTGGGCTTAGCTCAAGTTGACGCCAAACAAGCTTGTATCCAAGGCTGACGTCCTCCTCTTGATGGCTGTTGTAGCCAGGGAACCAAAAGTCTCTTGGCCAGGCAAGAGAGGTTGGAGAGACCTTGGGAGTTAGAAGATAGGGACGTGAGAGTTTGGAAGAGCCTGAGAGAAAATGACATGGGGGAGTGGCATGGGAGCTTGAGTGAGCTGTTTGAGATAGTTGCCAGGGTCCTTAGCTGCTTGTAAGTGATGGCTTATATTCATGATTTGGTGCTACGCAATTTTTTTGGAAGGCCAAGAATCTCCATGATTTTGGCTCTTGCCAATCAACTCTCCAACTTTGGCTTCATTGTCTATCTTGCTTAGCTTGAAAATCAAGCTAGCATGGAAGGGTTGTCTCTTCCTGTCAGCTATGGAAATCTGGTCTTCGACCAACTATTTAGAACTCAAGGAGAAAGAAGAAGAAATGGGAACATCTTTAATGGCTGGTTCTCCTTCCAATTCAACTAGAATTTACTGGTTCCACCTTTGGAACCAGCTGGGAGGGGACATCCAAATGGGCTGTCCTAATTTTTTGGTTTTTAAAAATACTGTCTAATTTTCTTGAAATTCAAATGAGTGAGAGGGGTAAGTCTTTTTTTAACTTTTCCGTTTGCTTTTTCAGAAATTCTAGATGAGGATGAAGGACTTATTCTTTGAATGCCTTTTTGGTTCTTCATTATTTTTGAAAATTTTAATTAGTTAATTTGGAAACTTTTTGAATAGAGTATGCTCACTTGAGTTACTATTTATTTGATTGGTCTAAATCATTGTTGACATAGTGTCAAGCGCTTTATCATGGCGTATCAAAATTGGAAGTCTTTTGACTCGTTTGAATTGGGGATTGATTAACTCGATCTGGTTTGATCCGAGTTAAATCTAGATTGGGATTTTTGTAAATTTTTTTCTTAAATAGTTTTTTTGAAAATTGAGAAAATCATTGTTCTAAGTGATTCATTCCTAGATTTTTTTGGAAAGAGAATAGAGAAAGAGAGAGAAAGTCATGCTTATTTTTCTCTTTTCACATTGGAATAAGAACTTAATTCTCACTAAAGAAAAATTCAATCTTGATTGAAAATTTGAGTTTTAAATCTTGATTTGCATCGATCTTAAACTTAAGCTTGGAATTTCGCCTATACTTTTCATTGATTTTTTTGCAAGGGGTTCTTAGACTTGGATCTAGATTAGATTAGGCAAACTTAATCTTGGAATTTCACCTATACTTTTCATTGATTTTTTGCAAGGGGTTCTTAGACTTGGATCTAGATTGGATTAGGCATATATCCATTACGTTCCAAAAATTTTCTTAAAAATTTTCAAAATTGCCATTAAAAAGAATTTGAAAAAAAAAATGATGTGTGAACAACAGTGTTTCACATGTTTCTATGGTTTTATGGAACACCAGTAGAGCTAAAGAGATGAATACAAGCTAAGAGGTAGAGGACACAATGGTTCGGACTGACGGGTCGTGGCTCAGGGCATGATCACGATTATACTAATATGAATGAAGAGAGAGATAATTGTCATTCGATAGTTGAGTGTTTTTTTCATCATTTGGCGCATTGGTGAGTTTTTCGAGGGGGTAAGATAATCAGGGAACAATAAAAGTCGGGCCAGGTTGACCTGACTCCCCAAACTGGAGTCTGAATTTGGGCTTGATATCCGATTCTCGAGCCCGATTAAAAAAAAATATTTTTAAATATAAAATAAAATTTTTGAATATATTTAATAATATAATAATAATATTATTAAAATAATAATAAAAAAATTGAAAAAAAAAACTAATCAAGCCAAATTCTGTTCCATTGAATCTCGGACCGGCTTTTTGAGGCCCAAGTTCGAACTGGATCGGGCTGAGTGTCCGGACCCAGGCTTAATTAGATCGAATATCGGGTGCCCCCATAAGTACCGGAGCCCGTTATCTAGGCTTAATCACGTGCCCGTCCTTCAAATTTGGTAGTCTCAAAAGAACCTTCGTATTTAATCTATTTCTACCAACATCACCTCAACTTAAAGCATTTACAGAATACCATTTCCTTTTTTGCGGGTGTGAGTAGGCACGGCCGATTGACTATGCCCCTGTGGGCGAAAGCGAAACCCTGTTGTGGAGGCTCATGGCCTCATGGGGCGGACCCGGACCCTTACACGCGGCCGTGTTGGTTGGTTTGAGATAAAACCTGCTTTTGGTTTGAAAGGGCAGGTCCTCGCCTACGACCAATTCAAGAGAGTTAGATAAAAGGAGGGAGGGAGGGAGGGAGAGGAGAAAAAAGGGGGAACTGGCAAGGGAAGCAAACGGAGGATGGAGAAGAAGGCTGTTCGGGAGGTAATTGTCGCATGAGAGCACCAGATCTTGTTGCCATCAGATGACGGTGGCCTCGTGAAGGAAGCAGCTGCTCAATGCTTCACTTCTGAGGGGGAGGAGCGGAGCGTTTAGAGGAGGAAGAAGAGGACCGAGCGAGGGAAGGAGGCGGAGGTGGAAACAGGTGCATGGAAATGGCTTCCGTTTCATCGAACCCTCGCAGCGTCGAAGAGATCTTCAAGGACTACAGCGGCCGTCGTAGTGGAATCATCCGAGCCCTAACTTACGGTAGTGGCCGAGTCGAGAGAGTTTCACATTCTTGTTCTCCTTCCTCTTTTACTGGGAAAAAAATCTTCATGTTTTTGCTTATGAATTTCTTTCAGATGTTGATGAATTTTACTCGCTTTGTGATCCCGGTGAGTTGTTCTGTCCCTCTAGATCTAATAACTTGCTTTGACGGTTTTCCCCTCGTCTTTTCGGGCCGAACGTCATGGGCGTGCCAGAGGAAGTCGTGGGCGGTTTTTCTTTGGTTTTTTGTTTTTCCTGGAAATTGACACGCTGTGGATGTAGATAAGGAGAATCTATGCCTGTACGGGAACCCAGATCAATCGTGGGAGGTGAACTTGCCAGCCGAGGAAGTTCCGCCGGAGCTTCCGGAACCTGCTCTGGGGATTAATTTTGCAAGGGACGGGATGAATCGCAAAGATTGGCTATCGCTTGTTGCTGTGCACAGCGACTCGTGGTTGCTTTCTGTTGCTTTCTATCATGGCGCTCGCTTCAACCGCAACGAGAGGTAAAGTTCGATTAACTTCAATTTTTTGCATAATCCTGAAACTTTGGACGCTTGAGCTAGCTTCTGCTTGTCGAACTTTGTTCTGTGCCACGTCACATTATTCAGATCTGCATTTTCTTTGTGCATTCTAAGATTAAAGAAGATGGAAGGAAGAAGAACAGAGTATGGTAAATATGACCTGTAGATCGATCGTTTCTTATGCTTGTTGAGTGCTTCAAACTAAGTAACAAAGAAAGGTAGAACTAGAAGCATTTTGAAACTCCGAGCAATACAAATCGTCAGTTTGTCATCTATTCTTTTTACAGCCTGATGGTTGTAAGTTTGTCAGTTCGGCATCTAGTCCTTTTACAGTCCCATGGTCGACAACTGTAGGTCCCTCGTTCGAGCCAAGGTCATGGTTATTGGAAGATTCACACATCTTCGTTTATGTTTTGTCTCAGGTGTTTATTGAGGCTGCAACTTTTTCATTATAAAGTATATGAACAAATTTATGTGTCCGTTTAGGAAAAGAAGAAGTTTTGTTGTGGAACATAACTCTTCTTTGTTAAACCATTGCATACTTTCAACTGAGAAGGGCCCTTATGCAAAGCATGCAATCAATGTACAGGTGGGTTTTTTCATGCTGTTTGTGTTTTCTCTTGGAAGAGGATTTCTTCCTTCTGTTGGGTCACGAATTGGTTGTTGATGTGTCCATGATCAACATCATTGACCATCTTGCTACACATTAGTGTCGAGAAACGTTTAAGTTGCATCTTGCCCAATTTTCTCCTTCCTTCTTTTAGCTATTGTTTTCAATGATTGTCATCTGTATCTGAAAGTGAATAACTGCAAGAAGAGTTGAGATTGGATACATTGAATCAAATATATAGGTTAATTTTCGGCTGTGCCGTTACAATGTTAATCATGTTATCTAGTACGGGACGTAGCTTTTATATTTTCCTAGATCTATCACTGCTTGGTTAAACATCAACTTGTTTTCAACATGATGACAATGATTTCCTAGGTTCTTTTGCTTTAAGTCCTTTGCTTTCTGAGACACATCATCACAAATATCCATCTCAGGCTTGTATCAACGAGGTTTTCTCTTTGGTATTAACTAAAAATTTTGTTTTTCTTGAAAATTCAGAAGACTAAAAAATATAAACAAAAGGTTACAGAAAAGATTTATGAAAAGTTTAGTTTGCTACTGATGTTCTTATAAAAGCATTTGTAATTCTCAGCCTTAGGTGTGGTGACAGTCAAAATCGTGTCATATCAGTGTCCAAGCACACATCCATGTCCATGCATGCCCACATGGATACGTTGACCAAGAAAAAGTGTCCACGTGATTCAGTTTCTAACATATCACATCCCATCTTTGTCAATCTTGTGAAAACAAAATCAAATAATAGTTGAAGATTAGGATTCCATGCTCATAAATTATAAACAAGTATAATGAAGTATTGAACATTCTTATATGAGAATGGAGCTTTGAATATGCAGTAACTAGGTTTTTTATGAGATGTGAACATGTCTGCAATAAATAACAATGGAGAGTTTTGTGGTATTATATGCCAGATTGTAGAAACCTATTGCAGTTAGATTCACTACATGTGCTCTGGAGGGAGTGAGAGAGGGCATCAGGTTTGGGAATTCTTATTACTGTAATACAAACTAGTTTTAGTATCCGACAAATGTTTGTCTGAGTTATACTTTTTCTTATGGTCCCAGTTAAAAAGTCAATTTTTATACTATACGGTACTTCTTTCTTGCCAGAAAACAAAAATCGTCCCGATCAACAACATTCATATTTTTAGTGGTAAATACCCAGATGCCCTTTAACTTTTGAAATTTTTGTTGAATGTGCAATGTATACTTTGATTGAAGTACTTGTGAATGCCCTGCCAGGTTTACTAATCCAGTGAGGAAATGGAAACATAGACCAGTTCATGCAACCACCTTTGCATTTGGGAAAAAGAACGAATTTAAGCAAGAAAACACAATTGGTCCATACCCATGTCTGAAACGGCTATTGTTTTACTTTTCTGTGTGATAGGGAGATCCTGTAATAGAATAGGCCATCTGTGGTGTTATTCTTACTCTAAACTCTAAAGGTAATTTTTGAAAATTTATGATTACTGCTGGAAGGGTTGATGTATTTACAAGTAACTACCTATTGTGTTTGAGAAATTACAAAGAGCCACCTGTTTTATAGAATATTTCACTAAAACACACCTTTTAAATAAAGATATTACAATATATTTTAAAGAACTATTTTGCTTTTAAAATAAAACATAACATAACATTTGTTAAGTCAATTGCTCTACAATTTCACATCCCTCTGTCTTTGTCATGCACACACACACCTTTTGTCTCTACAATCACAAGGAAAAAGCAAAATTATGGATTGTGGAAAACTCTTTACTTGCATTCCTCCCCATAGGGTAAAATGCTCTTTCTGAATATATTTTCATGTTTTCTATTCATGAAGTGTGAATTGAATTATGTTATAAAGTGAGGCAGTTTTTTGTAATTTTTTAAATATTAGGAGGTTATTTTAGATGTCATAAGTTGAGCAGTGAGTTTGTAAATTTCTCTTACTTTCAGGTGATTAAATTTAAATTCTATGTTACATGATACCGCAAAATCCTGTGTCAATGCAGCTGAATATGGTTGCAGCCGTGCAGGAACTTAAGTTGAAACCCAAATATCCATAAGAGTCTAAGACATGCTTGCCATGATTATCTGTGAAAATTTTAAGTGTGGTTACTTTCTACATTTGGAATTGAACCTTCAAAAACCATTTGTCGCATTTGAAGATAACAAGATAGACTTTTTGTCTATGCGAAGAAAGTGTAGAGCAATTTACAATATATTTGAGGACTAAGTATGACTTTTATAAGCAAAGAGATAAAGAAAAAAAAATTATACCAAAATGAAAAATGTTTTAGGTCATCAGAAGCAGGTGTATAAGTTGGCAATTATCTATTTCTTATATGCTTTAACATATTGTATGGGATAATAGAAGTTTCATACATCTCAAGTGTGATGAGAGTTGCTTGCAAACACTCTCGTGTCTAAGAGCTCGAGATGTAGTGGGGGGCATATATATGCTTGAGTCCAGTACTATCTATTCCCTGCTTGATAGCCTTTTTTTTTTTTGGTAGGGATCACAGCTTGGCTGTAGGGCAAGTTTTGGCAAGTTTTGATTTCCAGACTGGATATTTGAGTCAATTATAGGTCCAATCATTGTGATATTAAGTTCATATTTGGTGCCTGGGATCCAACACATAGAATGGAAATAAGACAGAAGGGAAAAATTAAAATTAAAATAGTAAGCAGCTGTACCTACATACACAATGTCATTGTCCTACATACCGACACAGGTACTTGGACCTTTCATATGTACCTGTGTGACATAGGAATTGAAGATGTATTGATGACAATATCCACATGGTGGTTTCTAGTCTTGCTCTAACATATAAGACATATGTGCCTAGTAGTGTTGTGTTATTTTTCTCTTTTCACAATTTCTTTTAACTGTGTATACATGTTTTGTCTGACTATATGTTGTGTACATGTTTTATTGTGTGTAATATATCTGCTTTAACATTTGGAAATATGTATTATAATTTATAAATTATTATTTTTCTTGTGTTGAGGAGTGTATGTCTGTGTGTGTGTATTTATGTGTCCTATCAGTGACTTGGAAGGACTCAGATTTACTAGTCCTGATTACTCCCTTTCAGGTCTTGATCGGACGATGTCCAACTTCTGATTTTGACAACTACACCATGCTACATGATGTTTTGATTGAATGTAGTTGGCTAGCAGTGGATTTGCATGCATCAAACTCACCAATGGTGTCAATTTCAAAATAATCATAATTTCAATCTTAGAAATGTTTGAACTGCAAAAAGAAAAAGAGATTTGTGAATAACTTTGTTATTAAAAGAACTAGGCGCAGCCTAGGCAGTGTAACACCCCAGAAGTTTAGTCATGTATCGAAGATTGTGAGGGATCTTCAAGGACTTATAAAGGGAGGCCATTAATGAGATGATTGTCCTGGTTCCTAGCCTTTTTAGGATTGGGACCGAAACTGTTGGGGGGCTGGTTGGGATCCGTCGAACCAGGGGCCCGAGCCCGGGAGTGGATCGGGTTGTAGTATAGCGGTATCAGAGCAGTTTCAACACTCGGACCTGGGGCCCCTCACGCGTGGACGCGTGTGCTTTAAGGGGGTTGCATTGTAACGCCCCAAATGTTTAGTCCTGTATCGAAGATTGTGAGGAATCTTCAAGGGTTTGTAAAGGGGGTCATTAATGAGATGATTGTCCTGGTTCCTAGCCTTTTTAGGATTGGAACCAAAACTGCTAGGGGGCGGGTTGTGATCTGTCGAACCAAGGGTCCGAGCTCGGGAGTGGGTTAAGCTGAAAGGGCTGGGCATCGAAAATTAATTAACACCACTACCATGTTAGTACTTCATCACATCATTAAAAGTTTGACAAAAAACTTAACAATGTTGATAATCAAAGTTTAAATGTTATAGAGCACAAAGACAGCAACTTTACTTACTATTTCAACCACTTTGTTCAGAAGTTATTGAGGATGTTAAATAGTCTTATTTCCTAAATATCATTAGATCTCTAATTCTACAAGTCTACTATTGCTCATCTAATATTTTTAAGAAAAAGGGAACATAAATCTTCAACATAATCACATCCTCCCTGTTAGCGTTTCTCGCCATAAAATGACCTTCTATCACCATTCTAATAAGCTGAATAAATAAAAAGGTAGTACACACAACACTAGTGTGCTTCCCAAAGGAAAAAAGAAGAAGAAGAAGAAGAAGTAAGACTCAGATCATGAAAGATGAAGAAGAAAAAAGAGCAACTGTCAGTCAATAGAAGAAAGAATAAGAAGAAGAATCTACGTTGCTGAACAAACAAAACTGAAGAAGAAAGAGCAACTGTCAGTCAATAGAAGAAAGAATAAGAAGAAGAATCTAGGTTGCTGAACAAACAAAACTAATCTGTTAAGTGCTCCTAGTTGATGGCTTAAGCATTCAAAGATGGCATGTTACTTAGGAACAGACAGCCTTGGCATCCAGCCAAGCCTGGGGGCCCACGCATGTTTCGTACAACATATTTGAATAGAAAGTAGCATCTTGAAACATCATTGAGCACTTCCGATGGCAAGCTTGCAACTTTCATGAAATGAATCCTTTTGACTGTTCAAATAATGTACATATTACCTTTTTCAATGTAGTGAAGAATTAAAGTTGATATTGAATAAAAGAAAGAAAATGATGGTATGACAATTATGACAAGAAGATTCTGGCCATAGACCATGCACTGTTTGTGTTTGCATGAAAGGAACAGTTGCATTTATGCAGGTGTGCTCCAACGACTTCCACTCATTTGAGTGGAACGCGTGATTTGTTAGATAAGGAATGAAAGAAGCATGTTATATGTCCAATGTTTGCATTTCGGTTGGGGGCCCATTATTTTGCAGTGTTCTTGGAGTATGGTATTATGCCAAAGTAAACGAGTTCTAAGGATTTTCTGCTATGTTGCATGGAAACATACACAGGTGTTGGTGTTGGACATGGATATGATGTATAGGATGTGAAAAACCTTAAAAAAAGGAAAGAACACTTGGAGGCAGCTATGCATAGAAACATTATGCATTGTTGCTTGTTCATAGGCCACATTGACCATTGTCACAAATATCACCATTTAAAGATAAGCTAGAAAAAAAATGGGAAAGTAAACGAAAAAAATGAAAAAAATCACAATATTTGAAAAAATGCCACAATGGAAATATCGTGTTTTCATATACACACACACACACACACACACACACACCATCATTGTGCCTCCACCGCCACTCAACCCCTGTGAGATATATATATATATATATATATGTGTGTGTATGGATATATCTACCCCCCCCCCCCCCCCCTCTTTGTTGCGCCTACACCTGCACCCAACACCTGTGTAGACATAGTTTTGAAATGCTGAATAGTTTTATATTCTTCCAATTTGAAAAAAAATGGTATTCATATATACCTAAGCCTAATTACTAGCTTTTTTTTTTGGTCATAACCCTTTGGATGCTGAGCTAAAGCGTGCTTTTGAGTTGCTTGGGATCTGCAGATCAAGTGCTCAGATTAATTTGGGCTAGGTCATTATATCATGTGTTTGAGTCATGTTCTAGGGACTTTAAATCATAATCCGTATTCCCTTCAACATTTTTAAGCGACACATCATATGGTACATGCAACAGACAGCTGGTTTAATCTCAAATGAGGCTAGTTTTTGAGGTGTATCATTTAACTATAAAATCTGCATTGCACCATCGAAATTAATGGCATTTTTCTAGTGGTTATTTTTTGAGTTTTAAAGACGTTGCTTTTCAATTTGAAGGTCAAGTTTGTAAAATATAGCTTTTGATAGATATGTTCACATTCAAGGGACCTACTTCGTTTCTTTGGGTACTTCTCACATGTAGAAGCAGGTTGGAAAGGAATGCCTAGTGCGGTTTTTACTGGACCTTGATTGTGTTAGTTCAGTCATTTACTTATTTTCAAGTGTGTGGTTGTGGTTATTGTCAACATCATGAAATCTGACCTTGTCACTAGTTGGCTTTCGAAATAGACTCTATTTCATGGTAAGTTGGGGCTCCAGCCTCTAACTAGTGAGCATTAATCTAGGAGGCAGTCTTACGGCAGGTTTCCAAAATAAAAGGAGCTATGTGATTCCCTAAATTTACTCGTACATGCCCTTTCTTTACAGCTTGTTTTTCATGTACTTGTATCTATCTTTTTTAAAATATTGCCAGGCCCCTAGACTGTCCAACGGTGGTGTCTTGGCTTGCCTTGGCACTTGATTTCCCCTTGTCTTTTGCTTGTGACTTGTGAGCAAATATTTTTTTCTTTTTCTTCTTTGAAGTATTTCGTTCTTTTATTCTGTTTTTATTAAGAAATTTTTTTCCTTATTTTTTTTATGTTGCTCTAAAGGTTTGCTGGTCTTTCTAATACTTTCTCTTGTTTATTTGAATTATAGTAGACGACAGTTTTATAACAAGCCATGTTAACATGGAAGTTATAATTATGTTGAGGATGTATGTTCATTTGGGAAAAAGGTTTGATCAATAAAGTTACTTTTTTGGTTTAGGATTTTATTTGTTTCATAAATTAGATTAGAAATTTAGTAGTTAGTGTTTCTGAAATTTGTTTTTTGTGTGCTTTGTAATATTGCGAGCAGTGGTGCTACATTCTGAACTTGTTGCTCTCTTTATGCCATGTAACCATTAAAACTTAGTTCAACTTTATTAAATTTCTCTCTCAAAACACTTACTACTGAATTTTCTCTATTATGATAATGTGGAATGTTCAATGAGTCTTATTATGCATTTTGCTTGATTTCTTTCAAGCTACAATAACAAATGCTTCTGTTTTGTTGTTAATTTAAAAAAAATATATTATTATTATTATTATCAATGTTGTCAAAAGCGTATTATAAGCCGTATCGGTCTGGCTTTAAGATACTTTGTATCGTAAAATATCGTAACGTATCGTAACTGTATCGTTTTTTTTTAATAAATCATAAAAAATAAGAAAAAAATTCAAAAAATTCATAAATAATCAGTAAAAAACAAGAATAATATGTTCTTCATAAAAAACACATAGATTTATATGTCATAAGGTCCATAAGTCTATGAGATACCACATCAAAAAACAAGTTTTAGATGTATGATAATGAAATTGTGAAAATGTTCAATGTCAATACATATAAAATGAAAGCACTCTCGACTCTCATTCATAATCTTCATCATATTCATTCTCACCCTCATCTCCATCTTCTTCTTCATTTTCATCTTCACGATTTAAAAAAATGTCTTCGTCTTTCCTCCCAACGAGAATCAGCCACCCACGCATAAATCCATGGTTTAATCAATGATTTCATTTTGAAAATCAATAATTTCCCTCCACGGCGACACAATCTCTAGGTTAAAATTGAAGAATGGCCGGGTTTTTATAAAAAAAACTCGAAAAGGGGGGTTCCAGCCCCCATTTTTTGAAATCGATACGGGGCGTATATCGTATCGTATTTTGTAAAAAATATGTATCGTATCGTACGTATCGGCCACGTATCGTATGTATCATACAACACTGATTACTATTATTATTTTGGGGGTTTTTGTGGGGGGGTGGGGTGGTGGAGGAGGGGTGTGTGTGGGTTGGTGGGGCATAGTGCACAAAG
The DNA here is from genome assembly GCF_008831285.2 of Nymphaea colorata. NCBI lineage: Eukaryota > Viridiplantae > Streptophyta > Magnoliopsida > Nymphaeales > Nymphaeaceae > Nymphaea > Nymphaea colorata. Next base: position 16,101,740 of record NC_045142.1, read on the forward strand.
TCCGCGTAGGGTTTGAGTTGACTTGTTGCATGGCTGAGCGTAGTACCTTAACAACGTAGCGTTCTCAACTTCTATGACTAGTTTAAACAAAATGTTTATGGCCTTGATGAATATGTATTTTTTTAGTTTTAGACTAAGAAATGTTAAATTTCATCAAAAAAAAAAAAATGTTAAATATTTTTCTGTTATTAGTTTTGTCCCCCCCCCAAAAAAAAAACACACACACACACACAACACGTGTACACTGGGGTGTGCTTTTTTAGGTTGAGACCTAGGAATGGTGCCTCTATAAAAACATTTTCAGCCTCAATCGTGTTTCTGTGGATGAATAATTTAATAGAAATACATTTATTGAATGGTGAAATCATGCTTGCTGTTCATGTTTCAATCATTCTTGTGCTGTCGTTGTAGAAAACGCCTCTTCAGCATGATCAATGATTTGCCAACTGTCTTTGAAGTGGTGTCTGAAAGAAAGCCAGCAAAGGAAAAGCTAGCTGCTGATAGTGGAAGCAAACCCAGACCATCGACAAAGGTAAACAGGAGCTATGGTTCTTTCGTTCTTTAGGTCGATGTATCAAGTTTAACCTGATTCTTGTTTTCAGCGTTCAAGTGATGGGATGGTGAAAAATAGTTCAAAGCCGGCAGACGAGTTAGATGGTTATGATGAAGATGATGAAGAACACAGTGAGACTCTTTGTGGAAGTTGTGGAGGTAACTATAATGCAGACGAGTTCTGGATTGGGTGTGATATCTGCGAGCGGTGGTTCCATGGCAAGTGTGTGAAAATAACACCTGCCAAAGCTGAGAGTATAAAGCAATACAAATGTCCTTCATGTATGAAGAAAGGCAAGTAGAAAGCACAGAAATGACATCTTCGTAGCAAACGTGAAAATGAGAATTGCACTGATTGGATTTTCTAAACTCGAGGTTGACAGATTACTATAGAATGTTTTTGTGCATTATTTAGAATTAAAAAGAATCCTGTTTCTACTTTTAATCACTTTCGGATATTTTTCTAACTAATGATGCTGGGCTAGGGGTGGATGGGATCTATGGAAAGTTTTCTGGTGAGTTACTGTGCTTCATGGGTAGTGATGTGTGACCGTCCTGCGCTAAGACGTTTGGACGATTGAGCTTCACCCTATTTGTCCACTTGCTGGAGTCTGCAATGGATGGCTCTGGAAAGTAGTGAGCTTATGATTGACATTTATAATTCTTTTACTGTGTTTTTCTCCCAACTCTGCACGCATTGTAGTTTGTGAAAGCTATTCATATGCAGCATGGACTGTCGAGGTGGACGGCTGCCTGAGATCCTCGTCGGTCTTTGTCATTTGTTTGATTGACATTTGAAAATCTTTTGTAGTATCGTTGGCAGTGAGGAATGTCTGCATAGAGTAAATTGAGCGGCTTTCCGCTTTTTGACTGAAACATATTTGTGCGGTAGCGTACATGATCTGGTCCTCGAATCTCTAGGTTATATGACAAACTAATTATTTTTCTATTTAAGTGGGCAGCCTTTTCCAAGTAAACAAGGCGCTCGTTGCAAGAAAATAAGTATTTCACCTGAAACGTTTGGAATATAGTATTTAAATTTTTTTTTTAGGAAATTATCTAATAGCATAGTCATAAATAACATCTCCGATTTTTAAATGTCGAATTTTTTTTTGGGTACATTACGGCGAGTTTGAAAAAAAAAAGTAGTAAATTTTAAAAATTTTTAAAAAACTAAAAATTGGAGGAAAATAAAATAAATGAGAAACCACAAATAAAAATAAATGTATCAATTGCAACAAATAAAAAATGAAAAAAAAATTCTTTGACATTAAAAAAGCTGAAAAACAAAACAACTGGAAAAACGTGAAAAGAACGTGTTTTTTTTTAATTTTTTTTTTCAAAAAATGTGTTTCTTTTAAGTTACGGCTAGTTAATTTACGCCTTTTTTGTGACTATAAATAGTGACATAATACCACAAGATTATCTTAGGTTTTTGCCATTCTTTATGGTTTAAAGGCATATGTATCTGTATCTAGGTAGTTATTGACAAATCTATCCCGTCCATTTATACCTTCTTAAATATCCCATGTCACATGTGGATCAAGTAGAACCATTTTCATTACGAAACAACTAAAACGGTGAAACAACTGATAGTATCCTCAGAAAGAGAAACGTTGGAGTGGTCAAGATGCTAATAAAGGAGTGTATTATAAGTGGTGGTAGGTGTGGCGATTAAAGTGTAACTCCAAAATAGCTTTGATACATCCTAATCAACATTAGCACAAAAAAAGATGTTAAGATGCTTCAGATTTGCACTAGTCTCCACCATACCGAATGGGAAGGTCCATTCAATCAAAAGGTGTTTGCTTAGGCATATGGAGATATGTAAAGGCCTTAACCCTAAACTGGTCAAACTCCATCCGATTCTTAAGCTAAACTACAAAGCGATCAAGCAAAAGATCTGAAAGTTAGACCCCACATTAGAAGACAATGTCAAGGGAGGCTGAGTATGTGGGTCAGGTTTGTTTGAACAATTGATTATCTTAAGTGGTTGGCTAACATAGTTGTGATAAAAAAAAAAAAAAGGGGCAAGGTATGGTTCTACATTGACTTTAAGCACCTCAACAAGGTGACCATTAGGGTGACTATCCTTTTCCAAATAGTGACTTGCTAGTCGATAGTACAGCTGGACATACTGTGTTCTCATTAATTGATGGCTTCTGGCTATAATCAAATTAAATTGCCTGTCGAGGATCAACTAAACACTTCTTTTACACTCTAATGAGAAGGTTTTGTTATTTTCTTATGCCCTTTAGCCAGAAAAGTGTGGGGGAACATGGCAATAGGACACAACTACTATTTTCCACAATCAGATGCATAAATTTATGGATAAAATATAAAATAAGGAATGATCATATTAGTATTTTTTCAAACCTTTGCAAGTTTATTACTCTGTAAGTTTACCTTAACCCACAGAAGTGTGTCTTCAGGAATGTTAGGGTATATAGTAAGAAAAAAGGAAATATAAAAACATATTCTATGATGGATAATACTTGTCTTGCTTTAGTTTAGATGTGTCAAAGGTTAACGCACTATCTTCTGTTTTGTAAGGTCAAGAGCTTATCAAGGCTCAATTCCATGAAATACATCATTGAACGACTGTTCTTTAGAGGACGCATTGGCAAATAGTAGGTTTTATTGATGCAGTTAAGCAGCCTTCCGTTGACAAAGGAAATCAAGGCAGAAGATTACTTTTTGGATGATCATATCTGAATAAACTCAGCCCCTTATTCGGAGTCTATTCTTCGATGGCTCTAAAAATATTCAAAACGCAAGAATCAAGCTTCTAATCATCTCGCTTGAGAAAGAAATGATCTTGTACTATATCCAGTTGAGCTTATACAAAGCTTTAACAAGGGTTATATATTTTGCTGGAATTTTAAGTTAGCAAGAATCCATGCTGTTGAAGATTCCCTACTCACAATTAACCAAGTCAAGGAAGAGTGGCATATTAAAGGCTCAAAACTTATACCCTAGTCAGGTCATTGCATTGTTACATATCAAAAGCTTTGACAAATTTTAGATCTTTCACATCCAGTCAGAGTATAACCAGATTGCAAATGGTTTAGCTAGCTTGGGGTCCATTATTTCTTTCATATGCAGAGAATATTTCCAATCTATTGAGATATGAAAGCAGAAGCAGCCATCTCTCTTTGTAACATAACAAATCAATTAGGTCCAAACAAAGGCAAAGCCTTGGTATAAGACATGAAGAACTATTTGGAAACAATGGGATTCTTACCTGACATGTCAAAGAGGGAAATGTTGGTAATTCAAAAAATTTCAGCATGATAATTTATTCTAGTGAGAGTTCTTTGTAAAATGGAATTTAGTTTAGAATATACCCTATATGTTGACAAGGACAGCTGAAAGTCACCAAAGAGGTCCGTGATGGGATCTACAAAGTTGTATAGGCTACCAAACTTTGTTCAAATAGATCATTCACCCTAGATAGCACCAAAATACACTGCAACAAAACTACTATATTTATATCAAGAGGTGTATTAAAATGCCACATCCATGCATCAACCATTCATGCACTGTTGGCCCACTTAGCTCAATAGTATCTCTTGGTCATTCTTTATGTAGACACTTGTATGGTAGGTCACATCAATTTGTCAACATCGAACAATCACAACTACTTTCTAGCAGCTCTCATGTACTTGTGGGTAGAAGTTGTTACCCGCATAACAGTTGAAAGAAAACATGTTGTCTTCTTCATTCATAAAAATATTATGTATCACTGCAGGGAACCATAATATTATATTTGAAAATTGCATCCATGGTAAGAATAAGAATATGAAAATCTTTTGCATAAAATTATGTAAAGTACAATTTCTTAGCACCACACCATCCATAGGGCAACAAGTAGAACACAAATAAAAGACCTTATCCATATTTTAAAGATGACAATAAAAACAGGGCAAGACGAGCATGAGAAGATCCATGATGTATAGGCATACCAAACTACCATTCCCACTCATACAAGTGCCACTCTACTTGAATTAGTGGATGGTATAGACACTGTTATATCATTACATGTACAAATGTCTGCTCTTAAGTTTACATCATTGGTAGAACTACCACTCGATCAATACGATAAACATATATTGTACAGCTTGACGTGTTGGATGAGAAGATGTGGAATTCAGTTGAATATATGGAAGCGTATCATCAATTGGTAATTCACTATTTTGCTCAGTTAGTTATTGAGAGAATTTTGATTTAATGACTTGTGCTAAGATCAACTATCCTGCTGAAGAGTAGACAACACAGAAAGTGGGCTCCCAATGGAAGGTCCTTGTGCAATTAAAGAAGACCTATCAGGCAACTCCGACAAATTAATTAATACTGATGGAGTAAAAGAGGGATAAACAACCAATGAAATACAAGCAAATTTGAAATTGGAAATAAATGTTCATATTGGCTAGAGTTAGGTGGCTGATTAACGTATGGCACATGCGGATATAGGCCTCCCATTGGTCGAGTTCTTATGGGCAGCTACAAATGAGGAGCTTGCCATTTTGCAAAGGGCAGGCAGGCTTCTAGTGTCTCAACTGTGGTGGCACCACGTGGTACCTGTCTGGTTGGTGCCACATGCTAAGTGGAGGTGTGTTGGTTAAAGGTGGAAGTCCACACAAGCAAGGAAAGTGTGTCAGGCTTGTGGCTTTCGTGCACAAAAATATGATAGTGCAAGTTTGCACACATGTAACTGATGCTAAGTTGGGTCTGCTAGTGGGCACGAGCTAGGTCTCTAGCATCCCGGCCTTCTCCCACATTAGGCTTGGGTCCCTGGTCTGACGAATCCTAGCCTATTCCTTAGCAGCTTTGGTTCCAATCCTAAAAGGGCTAGAAACATTACAAGAATATTGATTTTTAGTGGCACTCATCAAGTGTTCATTTCATGGGCAAACAATGGGCTGCTGAAAGGGCAATGACAGTATAGCAAGTCATTCTTCTTAGAAGAGTCTTTTAGCGGCATCTTCAAAATGCCATGGATGGCTTGCAATGGTAAAAAAAAATGTTAGCGAATAGTTGCTTGTGGTAAAGAATAAATGCCATGGATGGCTTGCAAAGTAAAGAAAAAATGTCAGTGAATAGTTTCTTGTGGTAAAGAATAAATGCCACTGACACATTTAATATGTCATCATCAATGGTCTACGGCAAATAGATGTTGTCATGAAAGGTTGTTTAGTGAAACACATTGTATGCCATTGTTAATGTTCAATGTCAAATAAAATATGCAATAAAATCTTTCTAATGACATATATTTATATGCATTGTTGATATTCTATGGCAACTCAAAAGTGCCACAAAATTCCCTTTAGTGTCAAACCTCATATGTCATTATTTACATGCGATGGTGGATAGAAAGTGAACTAAAGATCTGGTGGTGGCACACATTTATATGCCCTTCTTGATGTTTTATGTCTGAACATCCATTTTGATGCACATAATTGATTAAAGCGCTAACTAAAAACTTGCATGAATACAATCATTACATCATTAATTCCAACATATCAAGTGATTCCAATAAAATGACTTAATTTGGATTTTCAAAAATTAGGCAAAGGCAACTTACACAAAATTTGTTAAGTGAAGTAAAGTTGGTCTCTTCATTCAAAGTACAATGTTTCGGAACTAACATAGCAATACTGCAACTGAGATCCTAATGACTTGAACTAGACTAACCATTGCAGTAAAGAACTGATGGTCTTTGATGACCTCCTGAACAGCTTCACATCATGCAAGGGAAACATGAGCATGGCTTGCCTTGAGGCATGGCAGGAAAGCTGCTTCATATCTGCAACCATTAGATCTTAGGACTGAAGAGATAAGTCTAACAAAAAAGCAAGTTATTGTAGTGACCTTATGGACTCAGGGAGACTGATTATGAGATTGTTCAAATCTAAGGGCACGAACTGACCTTGATTAGAGGAGATACTAACAAGACATGGAACTTGGGGTTGTTGTTATCAGCATCATATTATACTCCCTATTCAGCCTTTCTTGCAACAGACTTTAAAAAGGAAAAAAATATGATCTTCAAGAAAGATCTTTGAACTCTTACCTCTATTGAATTAGAAGACTTTAAGTTTTTAGGTGGTCCTTTACAATATTTAATAATTAGGAGTTCTTTTTAAACATTCCTCTATTTTTAGTTAATGTAATTTGTAAGTCTCTACCTCTGCCCTAATCTCTTTATTATGGAGATTAGGGTTAGTAAATCAAGGAAGATTCTTTCTCTAAGACTGTCGGCTGCAACATAATATCAGAGCGGGCAACGTGAATCTAGCGACGTGACTCAGGCTGTCGATGACCATCCTTCTCTTCTCATGTGATATCTCTTCCTCTTCTTCTCCTCTTCTTTCTCTCCCTCTCCTCTTTCGTCTGTTCTGGTCGACGACCATCAACAAGGAAACTGTGTGAAGGAGTCTGTTCAAGCTCTGAAATATGCATGAATAGACTCCAGCCATGGATATCAATAGAAATATATATTGGCACAACTGTTTGGGAGTCTGTGTTGGTTAATGTCTTATGGACTGACATTGTTCTATGATCAAAGCAGCCAAGTGGAGGACTGCTCTCTATGAATGCTGCTGCGTTCAATGCTGCAATTTTTTTTTTGTCGTAACTCATGATTCGTGGAGGATAGGCAACAATAATCTACTGATGCATCAGCATTAGATGCATTAAAAATCAAGTCTTTGTTGGAGGAGATAGCACAAGTGGTTGTGGATTGGTCATGGTTATTCATGGTGTGGCTGTTAGCAAGTGGACAGCAATCTGTTGTGCAGTGTTGCGCATTCTGTTAGCAGCTGGACAGTAATCTGTTGTGGAAGTATTTATGCTTGTTTGGAAGAAGTGTTGTTTCATCCACAGGATATCGTTTACTTTTACTGTCTGGTTATTTATAATTTTGTTTGGAAGAAGTGTTGTGCATCTACGTGATAGTGTTTGCTCCTATTGTGTGGTATTGGATGACTGTTTATTTCTGATCAGCCTCATTCTACTCTATATATTTCTCTCTATTTTTGGGTTGAACTCTTGTGGACAGATTTACAATGGCTGAAAATCCTAAACCTGATTCCTCCCATGAGTTTAAAATTAGAGGAAATCCATTCTCTTATGGTTCTACTGTAAAGTTAGATGGATCTAACTATGAGATTTGGTCTCGTGTGTTGATGATGTCTATGATTGGACATAGAAGGAGCATGTTATAGAAGGAAATGAACCTGTAGAGAAAAGTAGAAAATATAGTTCATGGAAAGAAGATAATAATATTTACATGTCATGGATCATGAATAGTGTGCAACCACAGATTACCTCTAATATTGCATACTATACCTCTGCCAAACAAATGTGGAATTTTTTGAAAGAAACATACTCTAATGAGAAGAATGTTAGTAAGAACTTGTAGGTGGAGGATGAATTACTTAATTTGCAACAGGGCGACCAAAGTATTGCTCAGTACTTTGCTTCCATCAAGTCAATCTATGAAAGACTTAATGCCTTATGTCCCTCATGCCCAACAATCCATAAAACTCATGGTGAACAATCTATGGTTACAAAGTTTCTATAGGGTCTCTCTTCCGAATACGCAGTAGCAAAAGTGAAGATGTTGACTGGAGCAGAAATCTCTGACCTAGCTGAGGCTTACAACAGACTCAACCATCTTGTTGTGACCTTTTCTCTGCCTTTTAGTGATGCTCCTGCCTCTGCCTTGGTGGCTTTAGGAGGCCATGGACGTAGTTTCTCTAGGGAGAGGGGCATAGGTTGAGGATCAGGAGGAGGTTCAGAGAGATTTTAATGCACCTACTATGGAAAAATAGGGCATTTGGAAGACAGATGTTGGAAAAAACATAGTCGTCCTTCCGCGGCATCCCTAGGAAGAGGTGTTGCATCTAACCAGGGCAAGAATTTGTTATAGACTCCTATTGGATCTGTCTAGGCAGCTTCATCAATAGGAGATGGGCCTTTATCTTCTTCCCATCCTGAGACTGTGATTGTGAATATCAAGTCAGAGTATGGGCAGTTCTTAGCACACAGATTTATTCAGCCGTCGGCCTCTACAGTTATGATAAACAATGCTATCTATGTCAATACTACTTCACATGATACATGTACTACTTGGATTATTGATTCAAGAGCATCGAGACACTTTTGTAGTAGACCCTCTATGTTTACCGTGCTACACACACCTCAGACACGTCATGTGAGACTTGCAGATGGTAGATGGTTCCCTATTATGGGTTATAGAGATATTAAGATTTGTCAGTTCATGATAGTTCCTAATGTGTTATATGCCCCTAAGTTTCTCACTAATCTTTTATCAGTCGGACAATTGACTAATGATTTATATTGTTATGTTATATTTGACTTTGTTTTATGTTCATTTCAGGACTTGCAAACTGAGAAGACGATTGATAGAGGCTATGAGAAAGGGGGGCATCTACATCCTAGCTGATTCTATGGATATTGCAACCTTCTCGACTTCTTCATTGTCCTACTCCTTTCAGTGGCATCTCAAATAAATCTCTATGTAACTCACCATGTGTTTAGTTGTGCCACATGTAAGGACATGTTCAGCCAGAAAAGCAGAGTAACTACCTTTATTTGAAAATCTTGAGTGAACAACAAACACAAATTGTTGTGAGTGCAATAGACAGTTCAAAATTGTAGAATTTGGTGAACTCTAGGTATCCTTAACAGAACCAAAGTTTATGGTCCTCATTTATGTAATGCCACTTTGTTTAGTTATTCATATATTACATGCCACAATGCATATTCTTCAATTAAAGGCATCACTTTGAATTTTGAAAGAAACAATCACAAAGTTGCTGAAAATATAGCCCAATAGAAAGCATAGAGTTTCACCAGGAAAAAAAATTACAAAGATTTTTTCATTGAAGAGTAAATTGACAATATGATAGTTTTCTCTTCAAAATGTTTAACAAGTAGCATAACAGAAGCAAAAGGCTAGCTTAACTTTGACATAATTAGCATGTTCTGATAAGCATCTTAAGAAGACAAACAAATTATATGCAAAAGCAGCAAAAAGTGTGAAATAAAGACCCTTGACAAAAAACCAAACTCATAGATTTGCAGCATCAACTCAAAGGATACAAAAAAACACTTTTTTCACAACGTTAAAAGCATTCTGCATTTTTAATGCATAATTTGATATTGTTATTATTTTATAATTTCTTTTCATAAAAATAAGAAAAAAAATCCTAGTAAACTAGAAACATTTGTGACTTGAATTTGAATTTTTTAGGTCCCAAAAATACTGCACACTAGAAAATCTTTATTGAAGTTGATTTTTTTGTTTCCATTAGATGATAATATTATCTACTGAAAGGTCATAGGATTTAAATGATAAAAACATGGTAATGATAGGTTGTTTTATCTTGCACATAAATTAAATGCAAAACTTCATTATTTTTATAAATGATTTCTTTCAAAACCTTATAGATCTTGAAGCACTATTTCTAACCAAAGAATGAGGAAGAGCATAGAGAGGAAGTGCACAGTTGCAAGAGGAAAGTCAAAAGAGCAGAGAGGGGTATATTGGATCATCTGAGATTGTCTTCTTGAGTTATGAGTCAGATAAAGAGTCCAAATATATGTATCCACCATAAATTGGAGGCCCCCTATCTTGGCTGTTTTCGATGTGGTTCTACAATACCTTCAATTGGGCAAGATTGTCATTGGGAGAAATCTAAAGTGAATAAAATGGAGTAATGCATCAATCATTCAATTCCATTCAAATAACTGAACCTTGAGAAAAATAAACCTAAAATTGATTTTGAGTTGTTTCATCTTGTCTTCAAGTTTTGCAATCCACTTAGCTTTATCCTTGTAAATTTCATTATAGCGACACAGATGCTCCTCAAACAAGACTGTGTTGATGACAGTGGATCCACATGACTCCAAATTATCATCAAAACTTGATACTTGATGAATGAGGCAATCCAGAAAACTGTAGAAAACTCCAGTAACAAAGACAAGATGAATTATCAGGGAGAGAGAAAAAGAGAAAGAGTGGCAACGGTTGGTACCAAATTTAATATGGATTTAAGTTACAAGTAAATATAGGAGCCCACAAATGAGGAATGGCACTAAATTTTGTAGCCTCTTCACTGGCGATGCCTTAATGAGAGAAACCGTGGTCTATCTTCAATGGCATCAGGCCTCTTCAATGGCAAACAATGGCCATCCTGTCTTTAGATCCTCATGGCGATTATTCCCCAAACACTAGAAACAAAGTGGACAATTTCTTCTTGGCCTCGATGTCAGACAAAAAAGACTCTTCAATGTTAAACATGCGTTCCCATGTCAAAAAGTCATATTCTTATAATAGAAAAAACATGTGAGAAAAAGGGATGTTGGTGAAAGGTTACTTTACCAACATTCAGCTTTAAATGTCAGTGAAGATCAATTTTTACCGACGTTCGGCTTTAAATGTTGGTGAGTGGATACTTTTACCAATGTCCAGAACATAACGTCAGTAAAAAGTAGTCTCCCCTGATGCGTCCTGCTTGGATGTCATTGAAGTTGAAGTTTTACCAACGTCCAGCTCGAAATCATCACTAAACATATTACTTTTACCGACGCGCAAAAGAGAACATTGGTGAAAACGCTTTTACCAACGTCTGTCTCATAGGCATCGATAAAAAAGAAGTTAGTTTTACCGACACATGGTCATACTCGTGTCAGTGTAATTGTTTTTTGGTGAAGAATTACAGACGTCCGCTCACACGTTGCTAAAGTCTCTTTCACTAACATGCATCAAACGCTGGTAAAAGTTACCGCACAAATTTTATTGTCATTTTGCTTTTACCGACTATTCCCACTCGTCCGTAAAGGCTTGTCCGACTTTATAACTCCTTCCAAGCACTTCTTTTCCTTTCTTCTTCTTTCCTCTTTTCATGTCTCCTCACTCTTCTTCCTACCGGCATTTACCAAAGTTTTTGGGTAATTCCAAGTATTCTTCATCAGTTTTTGACGTTTAAATGATAAAAAGGTAGGTTGCTCAAACTAATGAACCACGTGAGAAACTCTTTTATAAGTTCTCTAATATTCTTCACAATCTTAGATGAAAGACTAATCTTTAAAAGTGGAGTGTTACAATTTACCTCCTTAATATACACATTTGTGTGTGTTGGACTCTAGATTCAAGTTATTAACTTGCTTTGATATTACTATGACAACCAGGTCTACTCTTGGCTTGGTAGATTCCAACATGCCTCTTAACAGTTTCAGTTTGAGCCTTTGAAAAGATAAGAACCAAAGCAACCAATCACTTAAGTAATCACTATGACTCCCTTATAAATCCTCTAAGACTCTTCACAATTTAGATATAGGGCTAAGCTTTGTAAGCAGGGTGTTACATGGTTTAAGGTGGCTAGGGCTTAGGGGCACTGCTCAGGTTTGGCCAGATCTCTTACTATGCAATGGAGTGGTGGACGTGGGTTGTCAACCATGGATGGACTGCAAGAGCTAGAATCGGCCACGATCAATGCAGGTGCAAGCTAGTGCTTAATGGCATGCAGCATGCAGCTAGCTTCCTCCTAAAGCTCGGAAGCATGATATAGTAGGGTGAGGTCTGCATCACCCCAAAAGCCCCTTTCCCTCTCGCCCTCTCCACTACTGGTGTCCATCCCTCTACCAAAGCTGCTGATGTGCTGCTAGTCTCTCATTCAATCTTCTTTTTTTCCCCCTTCAATGGCCATCGACAAGAGGAGGGATTTTGGGTAGAGGAAGAGGAAAAAGGAGGGAGAGAGCATAGAGCCTTTAGGTATGGAGCAAGAGAGAGAGAGAGAGAGAGTAGAGGAGAGAAAAAAATGATATGTTTGTCGATCCCGTGTGACTCAACAAGCTGATATTGTTGAGAGGCTTCTTGTTGGCATTCTAAGTCAGCAATCATTTCTCTTAGGGGCCGTTTGATGGCTGAAAACCATGGAAACGAAAAAAAATTTCCAGAAATATATTTCTGGAATTGAGAAATAGGAAAAAAAATTTCATATTTCCAAAACAAGCTTGTGTTTGTTAAGTAAGAAATATTTTTCCGGAAAGAAATTTCGTCGTTTGGTAAAAATGGAAGAAGGGAAGGAAAGGGAAAGGAAGGGAAGGAGGAGGAGGAAGAAGGGAAGGGAAGGGAAGGGAAGGAGGGAGGAGGAAGAAGGAGGACGTGGGGGCGGTGCCATCGGCGGCGGCGGCGGCGGTGCCATCGGCGGTGGCAGGGGACGTGGGGAGGTGCCCTGGCGTGCCCTCCTCCCCTTCTTCCCCTCTTCTCCTTCCCCTTGCATGCCCTCCTCCCCTTCTTTCCCTCTTTCCCTGTTCTCCCTCTTTCCCTTCTTCCCCTCTTCTCCTTCCCTCCTCGTGCCATCCTCCCCTCTTCTCCCTCTTCCCCTTCTTCCCCTCTTCTCCTTCCCCTAGCGTGCCCTCCTTCCCTTCTTCCCCTCTTCTCCCTCTTCCCCTTCTTCCCCTCTTCCCCTTCTTCCCCTTCCCCTCGCGTGCCCTCCTCCCCTTCTTCCCCTCCTCGTGCCCTCCTCCCCTACTTCCCCTTCTTTCCTTCTTCCCCTTCCCTCCTCGTGCCCTCTTCCCCTCTCCCTTCTTTCCCTCTTCTCCTTCCCGCCTCGCTGTGCCCTCTTCTCCTTCCCTCCTCACTGTGCCCTCCTCCCCTTCTTTCTCCTCCATCCTTCCCTTCCTCCTCCTCCTCCTCCTCCCTCTTTCCCTTCTTCCTCTTCCCTCCTTCCCTTCCTCCTCCTCCTTCCTCCTCCCTCCTTCCTTCCCTTCCTCCTCCTCCTTCCTTCCCTTCCTCCTCCAACGGTCACAAAAATATTTCCTGAAAAATTTTTCCATCCCTCTGGCTGGAAAAAATTTTCCAGAAATATTTTGCCGTTTTCACTTTTAACGGTAAAAAAAAAATTCTAAGTTTGATGAGAAGGAAAAATTTTAAAATTTTGAAATTTTTTTCCACTGCTACAGTGGATTTCCAGGGCATCAAACGGCCCCTTATATATATGTATATGTGTGTGTGTGTGTGTGTGTGTGTGTGTGTCTTTGTGTGTTTGTGTGTACGCTCCAATGATTTTGTGGAACAACATCACTAGTTGAGGTAGAACACAACAATACAACCTACAACAAAATTTGCCGAAGCAGAAGCAACAATGTGATTTCTGATGTGAAAAGAGCATTGGTCTTTGGGATTTTTGTTGTATATATATGTGTGTGTTATGTTATGTTGTTGCGTGTTGGATGTTAACCAGATGACTAAATTAAACTCTGTTGTAGAAAGCACCATGAATCATTATTAAAACCACTATGAACAGTTTACTACATCATAAATCATCAGTAATTCTCTTATAGTTGTTTTTTTCTAGAGATATTTTTTTACTTTTATCATCCAGCAACATCCGACTCATGATAACATATAACCCTCTTTTCTATTTCTCTCTAAGCATAACCTTCCCCGATTGGGTCAAGGGGCTGCGATGGCACCCTCCTTCCCTGCTCCACTCCACACTCACTCTCTCTCTCTCTCTCTCTCTCTCTCTCTCTCTCTCTCTCCCAATATGCTTGAAGGAAAAGAATGTGAAGGTGCTTAGAATTAGTTTAAAGCTGCCAGCAAAGTTCGAAATGTTTACTCCTTGGCATCCAGAACTTACCAACCTATTTGTTGCTTAGTTCCAATTAATTACACTGCATTGGCAACTTGATGTGTGTTTCTTCAAGCAATTGAAAATGGGTACTAGTTTTTGTCTACTCCAGTGAAATCAATTTCTCAACGTGGTTGAAAAATGAATAACTCTACATGCTCCTCAAAGCAGTTGTGTAGAAGATAATATAAAGTTCCCAAATCCTTATCATTGATAACCTGTCAATAATATGACATACTAATAAAGAAGCTGGCCCTAAGCATTTGTGCATATTACAGTGATATAAATTAAATATTCCTATTTTATGTGAAACTTGAATTCCAAAATCAATGAGTTGAAATTCCCCAAAGTATGTAAACAAGTGTGAAGGAAATTTAAATACAATGTGTTCTATAATGCTTCAGTTTCACATGTTCATATCCATAATAATATCTTTATATTTTAATATGGCATTTTATTTAAAAAGGTCAAGAGATAAAGCATGGTTAATTCCTTTGGCATTGCAGCAGTAGGCTTCAAATTCTTCATCCAACCAAGAATTAATGGAAACCCTTTTCTACATAGTTGAAATTTTCTTAAGTTCCATGTTTAGGAAACATTTGCACAAAATTATATATCCTTGCATTCAGAAACGAAGTACTAGATGATTTTTCATTTCTAGCTATACGATGGAAAGCATTTCTAGGTATCGATTTCAATATATTAATAATTTCTCCAAAAAAAGTAGCATTGATTCCTGGCATTTACTATTTATGTGGTTACTTACACCTCTACTTGTACTCATTCTCATGGCATTGTTTGGCCCCAACATTAATCTCACGATGCAATCTATCATATCAAATATCTCAAACCAACTTCTAGGAATCATGCTAATTTTTGCACTCCACTTTATGGATCTCACTATGGCATGTTATTTGTCTCGCTGCAATTCTATTAGCGTGCAAGTTCCACACTTGCCTAGACATGGTAAGCAAATGACCAGTTTTAGCTTCCTTTAGATTTTAACATCAACATAATAGACAAACGGTAGCCACAAGGGGTGTACAATAGCTTGGTATGGCTGGTGGTTCAGTAAAATCTTGGTCGTCAGTTTGATTCCTATGGATGCAACCCTTCTGGATTACAAATGGTGAATGCTCTGCACATTAATTGACAGGTATTCTGTTTCCCACGCAGGTTCCGAAGTAGCAAAGAACCCCATAGGCAGGTGAAAAGAGGGGCAATTTTGACTTCTTATTTACTGACCAACTTAATAAAAGACAAAGGGTGTGCATATTTTCTGACTATAGGAGACAATGTGAATGAAACATTCCCCGTAATGAGCTCTCTGATGTGAAAATGAGAAATCTAACAAGGTTAGAAGAAAAAGAGTAAGAAATCACACAAGAGGAAGGAAAGAGAAGACAATAAGAGACTAATGTGGTGCGACTCTAAGTCTATGTCCATGGTTCAAAGGTTTTCACTCTCACTCTAATTGAATTATGTTTAGAAGAGATGTTCCCTCAAATAACAATACATCCCATATCTTTCTCCTTAATTTTACGAGATATACATAGTATCGTCCCACCCTTTTCTAACTTGTTGCTTGCTCTTCTTTCTTTATCATTGTCATCTTTTCTGTTCCAACACTTGCCTTTATCGCTAACGGTTTCCATAGTTGTAGTTAACATACCACATTTGCTTTGCGCTCTAATATCCCCCCTCAAGCTCAATGGCTAAAGTAAGGTGCTGAGCTTGACTCTGAGAATTGCAAACTGAAGGGGACATAATGGTTTGGTCATAATATCAACAAGTTGATCTTTAGTATGAACATGAAAAACCTGAATGTGGTGATGTTGCACATGGTCACCAAAAAAGTGAATGTCAATTTCAATGTGCTTAGACTGTTGGTGGTGAATAGGATTGGAAACAAGATGAGTAGCACTCAAACTGTCACATAGAATAATTGGCGTTGTGGAGAGAACAACTTGTGACTTCTTTAAAAATGAGTAATGGAAAGGACTTCTGCAACTGTGAAGGCCAAGGCACGATATTTTGCGTCAATGCTGAACCAAACAATTGTGTTTTGCTTACGAATAGACTAGGAAATGAGAGAATCACCAAGAAAAATACTGAAACCACTTGTAGATCTCCAATCATCAACATTACCTGCCCAGTCAGCAACTAAGTAACCAGTAATATTGAAGGAGGATGATGGGTGTAAAAGAAGTACATCTGTAATACAGCAGAGAATTCTTTTGACTGCATTCCAATGATATGTGGTGGGCTGTTGCATGAACTAACAAACTTTATTAACAGCATATGCAAGATCAAGTCGTGAAAGCATGAGATATTGCAAGGCACCAACAACTTAATGATAGGATGTAGGATGTGTGAGAGGCTCTCCATCATATTGGACAAAGGCAACCCCAGGAGCAAGGGGTGTAGAGGTAGGCTTAGCATCGAGCATATTAGTCTGCGTAAGAAGATCCATCATATACTTATGTTGTGTGAGAAAGAGCCTTCCAAGTGTGTGCTGTGCATCAATGCCCAATAAGTAATGGAGAAGGTCTAATTTTTTCACAGCAAATTTTGAGCTTAGTTAGTGAATGCAGGAGGAAAGCATAGTAAAGGAGCTGCTTGTGATCAAAATATCATCCACATAGATAAAAATGAACAACGTACATGGTGTAATTTTTAAGAATAAAGAGGTAGCAATCTTGGAGCCAACAAATCCTATAGTGAGAAGGAATGAGCTCATTCGGTGGAACTATGCTTTGGGAGCCTGTTTGAGACCATATAAAGCTCGATTGAGCTTACACACATGATGCAAAAATCGAGAATCATCATATCCTTGTGGTTGAGCCATTCTTCAGTCAACTCACCATGGCAAAAAGCATTATGGACCTCTATCTATTGAACAGACCACTGCTTAGAGATAGCAAGTGTAAGAATAATGTGGATACTGGTAGGTTTAACCACAGGACTAAAAGTTTTTGAGTAGTCAACACCCTCTTCTTGTCTATACCATTTAGCAACAAGTCGAGCCTTATAACATTCTAAGCTTTCATCAACTTTTCTCTTGATTTTATAGACCCATTTATTTCCGATTACATTATATTGAGGAGCAGATGAGACAAGAGTCTAGGTATTATTTTTTTATCAGTGCCTGCTAGTCAACATTCATAGCTTCACGCCAACAACACTGTTTAAAGGCTTGTCAAAAGGCAGTAGACTCTTTGTCTATGGTGACTTCACTAATGAACATAGATGGGAATGAGTGTTTCGAGGTATATTAGGTTTTAGGTTTGCGGGAACCAGTTTGGGATCAGATAACCATGGTGGGATTTCGTATGGGTGGTGGTTGTATTGTGGAATTTTCAGGTTCAGGGATGTCCTCACGGCTAGGTTCGACATTCATTGGAGGTGGTAAGGGAGAGGGTGAGGGTGTGAAAGGAGAAGTGCTTGAAATTGGTGTAGGTTTGGATTGTAGAAAAGGCATAGATATGGTGATTGGTAATGGTGATGATCTTTTTGTTTCCATAGGCATTGGTTGTTTGTTGGATAGTGGCCATTGAGCCCTATCTGGATATCTCGTAACTGTCTTGCAGTTACGAGATTCACTCAAAACTTCTCACGAGATAAAGTTCATCTTTATCTCAACATTTTCCTAAAAAATCTCTCACGTTAACCGCTGCTGGGATTTGGAACCTAAGGGGCTGGCTATTTATACCCAGCAATGGTTAATGTTTAATCACTCTCTAGAAGAGGATCGTGAGGAGACCCTTAGAAAGAAACCCATAAATTTGACTTACTCTTCTTCTTCTTCCTCCTCTTCCTCTTGCTCTGTTGTTTTCTACAGGGGACAGTCACTGCTTCTCACTTGAACACTGGAGCCGTTGGTGAACTTACTGCGCAGGCGATGGCTGCAACTTCCGCTATGACTTCAATTGTTCCAACAGTGGTATCAGAGCCATACTTGTTGAACACCAGTAAGTGGAATTCGATCTCTATGGTGCCTGTCAAAAATATATTACTTGAGTATGCATGTGTCGTCTATGTGTCAAGCATGTATCATGCTATTTGAAAATCTATTTCTTGAAAGTAAAGCATGCTAGGCTATACTGACTTGAAGCGTGAAGCATGCTTGTTCTAATTGGTATTGAACTCTCTGGTTTCTATATCATGTCGCTCCTTTTTTTCTTTCTTTTCCTCTCGGTTTCTGCGAGAGATTGAGATCAAAGCTCAGCCTAAAACTGAGCAGGCATATCAATGTTAAAGACTTTGTCAGAGGGTTCCGAACCTAATGTAGGGAATAATCTTATACCCAAACCCTCATAGAGGGTCTGTCCACAAACGCACCATTGCTAAAAGCAAACTAAAACTGACCTACGCCTTCATCGATAGTAGCAGAGCATGTTCTGCTCAATATAAAACTCTCGACCACTCTGTTTTTTGTTTCCCTTTGTCAATAAGTAATAGATGCACACCGAACTAGTCGTCCTCTGTGTGGTGGGAGCAGAGTGGGAGTTCGGGTAGACCCCCAGGATGGAAGGGTGTCCGCACGTAAAGCTCATTTTTCTTTTTTTTCTTCTCTCTAATGACCTCTCTCACAACGACCCAGATGCCCAAACTAGTTGAAGTTTTTCTTTTGTTCCCTGCTGCCTGCTGAGGATAGCTCCATCCATCTATCCCGCAGAAAAGATCTTCTGGCTGCTGTGGTAACAACAAAAGATTGGGAACTTGAAAGTCAATGGCTAAAAGCGCCGAACTGCGGAAACAATAACCCAAAACCCAAATGGAGGAATAGATGCCTCATGTTGCTCGCTGCCAGTCGGACTTGGCTGCTGCCGCCTTCTGTGTAGTAGAGTGGAGGAAACCGGGAGAGGCACAGTGGTGGCGGCAGAGGCGGGATGAGGTAAGTCTTAGCGACGAGGAAGAACAATGGTCGGCCAAACCCTAGCAGAGCAAAGGTTTGGCGAGCGAAGAGTCGAGAGGAGAGAGAGTATCAAGCAGGAAAATGAGGAAAAATCGAGCGAAAGGGGCTTTATAGTCTAAGTTTGAAAATTACAAAAATAGTCCACCATTTATGCGTTATTTTCAAAAGGGCAGTTACATTTATCAAAAATTAAAGTCGCAGCATTTTTGCTAAAAAGTTTTTCAAAAAGAGGCTCGCGAAAGTCATTTTCATGAGAAACCTGGAACTTTATCAGAAATTACTTTGGGGTAACCTTAGAGTTATTATAAATTGCTAAAAATGGGTTCCAAAAAATTATATTTTGCAATTTCGGTGAAAGATTGCGCTTTTAAGCAAAATTATGTATAGCACTCTCTAGCTTGTTAAAAAGTGTAGAAAGAAGGTTCTGAAATAAACTCTGAAAAGAGATATGCATGCTCTAAATTTTAATATAAAGTCTTCTTGTTCTAAATGTTATTTTAGAATGTTGTTTGATATTGATGTACGTGCTCTAGAATATTTTCTTTAAGACCTCTGTGATATTTATTGTGAATTTTTCCCTTTCGTTATTGTTGTTCTTTACTTGCCATGAGAAATTAATTTAGAAATAACATCAAGAGTGAGAGCCTCAAAGTTAGCTAAGACAGAGAATTTGAATGGGACAAACTCCCATGCATGGAAACATAGGATTATGTTGACCTTGACTTTGGAAAGACTCATTTATGTGATCAACCAGCCTTCTCTCACTTTAGGAGATAAACCTACAGATGAGGAAAAAAAGGCATATGAATCCTTTATCACTGATGACCTGATGGCTAAAACCATCATGTTAACTTTCATGGAAGATGATCAAATTAGGGTATTTGAGGATTGTCCAATGGCTAAGGAAATGTTTGATACTATTTCTTCCAAATACGACACTACTACTGCGATGCACGTACAGTTACTGTTAGAACAATATAATTCCTATAAGATGAAAGAGTCAGACAATGTAATAGACCATGTTAATAAGATGTTGATCATGGCTAAAGATTTAGCCGTGGTGGGAAATGTTATATTTGACAATATGCAGATTAACAAAATCCTGAACAGCCTACCTCCTTCTTGGGATATGGCAGTTACTGCCTTGAGTCTCCAATTTGATAATCTTACTTTAGAAAAGCTTTCTATATAGTTAGCTTTACAGCAATAACGTCTGGCCAAGAGAAAGAATGTAGAACTGATGACAGCCTAGGAAAAACCAGCTAGTAGTCATGTGCTTGTAAGACCCAAACATTTTAAAAATCGAAACAATGGCAAGTTTAAGGGCAATTTTGCAGGTACTATGAAATCTCAAGAAACTATAGTAAAATACTACAGATGCAGAAAACCTGAACATATCAGGAAGAATTGCTGGATAAAATTCCCGAATAAAAAAGATAACAATGGTTAGGACCACAACAACAGAAGGAAGCCACAAGGGGGCTCCGAAAAAGAAGTCATATGTGTCGTGTCAGAATGTTTGTTTGCAGATGGAGATTTGACTGGTTGGTGGGTTGATTCAGGAGCTACTCGTCGCATTGCAAAGATAATGGAAGGCGTGATTCACATGGAAGAACTGAGTCCTAGAACAGACAAGGTCTACATGGGAACCAACTCATACTGTGACATCATGGGAATTGGGGCATATCGACTAAATGTTAGGGGTACTAGTGTCCTACTCAATGAGGTTTTGTATGTCCCTTCCATGAGAAGGAATCTTGTGTCTGTTCTTGCACTGACTAGGAAAGGTTGTAAAGTTCGATTTATTCTAGATAAAGTAACCGTGGGAAAACATGGAAGGTCCATGTTCCATGGAAATTTTGTAAAAGAACATGGTATGTTCAAACTTAATGATATGAATGAAGCTTCTAGTTTTGCTTATTACGATTGTGCAATGAGTGTCAATGTAAACTTATGGAATGAAAGATTAAGTTATATAAGCATAAAAAAGATGAAGAATCTAGCACAACAGGGTTTAATACCTGACATAAATACAAATGATTTCATGAAATGTGAGTCATGTGTATGCGAAAAGATGACAAGGAAATTGTTTTTGTCTGAAGTAATTCAGACCACTGAACTATTGGAGATAATCCATACTGATATATATGTGGACCTTTTAGAGTTTAAAATCATAGTGGCAAGTTATACTTCATAACATTTATTGATGACTTCTCAAGATTTGATTATATATACTTGCTTAGACACAAGTCAGAAGCACTTGAGAAATTCAAGGAATACAAATCTGATGTCGAGAGACAACTTGGGAGATATATTAAAGTTGTAAGATCTGATCGAGGAGGATAATACACATCTAATGAATTCTTCGAATACTGTAAAGACCTTGGTATTAATAGGCAAAAGACAATGTCTAAAACACCACAACAGAATGGTATGGCTGAGACAGAACCCTCTTGAACATGGTGAGATCCATGTTGACAAGTGCACAATTACCAAAAATTTTTTTGGGTGAAACTGTGTTAACAGCTAGGTATACAATAAATCGAGTGCCCTACAAAGCAGTCCCAACCACTCCTTATGAGAGATGGACTGATGTAAAACCAGATCTGAGGTATCTAAGGAGATGGGGATCTGTAGCACACGTGAAAATTGTAGATCAAAAAATGGATAAACTAGATAACAAATCAGTAAGATGTGTATTTATTGGATATCCAAAAGGATCCAAGGGCTACGGATTGTATCATTCAACTATAGGACTTATCGAAAGCATTGATGTAGAGTTCATAGAAGAACTCAATAACAAAGATTTTGATCCAGTTGAATATCGAAATGATACGTTGGACTATCCGATTTATTCAGAAGAACAGTCTGGTAACCGACTGGAGATCAGTTTGGCAATGAACCAACTGAGCAGGAATTGTTTAAGGAACAGTCTGGTAATAAACCGACTGAAGATCAGTTAGGTAATGAATCAACTGGTTTGACTACCTCGTCATCTCAGACGTTATCAGGTCATAAAAGACCTAGAGCTCCTCCTTCATATTTGAATGATTATTATGTATATTTGGCAGAGGAGCTATGCTATTCAATAGATATTGACGAAATGTCTGACAATCTGACATATGACGAAGTCATAAGCTCATATGAATCGTCAAATTGAATGAATGCTATGGATGAAGAAATTAAATCCATAGAAAAGAATAAAGTATGGGAATTAGTAGATCTTCCTAATAATAGAAAACTCATTGGATGCAAATGGATGCTGAGAAAGAAATATAAAGCTGATGGATCAGTGGAAAAATTCAAAGTCAAACTGGTGGCAAAAGGTTTTTTCTAAAAGGAATGAGTTTACTACTTAGAAACCTATTCACCAGTTGCAAAGTTTGCATCAATTAGAATAATTTTGGCTATCGCAGCATTCAATGACTTGGATATTTGTCATATGGATGTGAAGACTGCTTTCCTGAATGGTGAGCTGAAGGAAACTATATATATGACTCAACCACATGATTATGTCATCAAGAGAAAGGTAGACAAAGTGTACAAACTGAATAAATCATTGTACGGATTGAAGTAGTCGCCGAAACAATGGTATTTTGCTTTTCACAAAGCAATTACAAAACTTGGGTTTGTTGCAAACCAACTAGACCATTGTATACATGTCTGGAAAAGTTGGAGTCTTTTCTGTATTCTATCATTATATGTTGATGACATATTACTAACAGGAAATGATAACGACATGATATTCAAGACGAAGACATGGTTAAACATGAACTTCGAAATGAAGGACTTGGATGAAGCATCTTATATATTAGGAATAAAGATCACTCGAAATAAAAACTCAGGAATCCTGAGTTTAAGCCAAGAATGATATATTGATTATATCTTGAAGAAATTTCGTATGTTACACTGCAAACCAATTAGGACTCATATAGCTAAATAAGCAAATTTAAGTAGGAGTGATTGTCCTAGTGAAGGACAACAAAAATTAAATGTTCCACATGCACAAGTTGTTGGCAGTCTGATATATTTAATGTTTTGCACTAGACCAGACATAAGCTTTTCTATCGGTCTGGTAAGTCTTTATCAAAGTAATCCTGGATGGCCTCATTGGGAAGCAGTTAAAAGGATTTTTCGATACATTAAATGAACAAAAGGACTGAAATTATCCTATCAAGCAGATGAGCTAACTTTAGTTGACTATTCCGATGCATATTTTACAGGCTGCAAAGATGACAGTAAATCCACTTCGGGGTATGTTTTCCTCTTTGGAGGTGGAGTGATAGTCTGGCTCTATAAAAAACAGGGATGTGTTGCTCAACACACTCACGAAGCAGAGTATGTAGCATGTAATGTTGCAACTACTTTTGCTATCTGGATAAATCGGTTTTTGAAAGACTTGAAATTAGATCTTGTTCATGAAATAGTTCAACTGTACTGTGATAATCAGACAGCAATATCTCTCATGAAGAATGGAGCTATTAACTCAAAGAGTAAAAATATAATGGTGAAATACCATTATGTTCATGAAATGATCGAGAAAAATAAAATCTCAGTCGAATATTTGTCTACCAATGATATGGTGGTTGATCCCTTAACTAGGGGAATATTTAAAGACTTGTTTACAAAACATGTAGTTCATATGGGGTTAAGATATATTTGAAATGTTGCGAAAGACAAACCATTGAATGGAAAATCTCGCTGTAAACCTTGGATAAAGTTTGGGTTACGATGGATAAACCAATTATGGAAAACCACGTAACTAATTAAATAAAGAAAACCCACATATAGTGGAAGTAAACTGGTGGTCTCATGGCCAAGTGGGAGATGTTGGATAGTGGCCATTGAGCCCTATTCGGATATCTCGTAACCACCTTGCAGTTACGAGATTCACTCAAAACTCCTCACGAGATCAACATTTTCCTAAAAAATCTCTCACGCTAACCGCTGCTGGGATTTGGGGAAAACCTAAGGGGCAGGCTATTTATACCCAGCAATTCTTAATGTTTAATCACTCTCTAGAAGAGGATCGTGAGGAGCCCCTTAGAAGGAAACCCCTAAATCTGACTTACTCTTCTTCTTCTTTTTCCTCTTGCTCTATTGTTTTCTACAGGGGACAGTCGCTGCTTCTCACTTGAACACTGGAGCTGCTGGTGAACTTACTGCGCAGGCGACGACTGCAACTTCCGTTGTGACTTCAATTGCTCCAACACTGTTTGGTTCTTGAACGGAAATTCCTACTCATCAAATATAACATGTCGGCATATAAAGAGTCTTATAAAGTCTTGATCAAAACAAAAATAGCCTTTATGTTATTTACTGTACCCCAAAACAAGCATTTATGACTTCTAAAGCTCATTTTGTATGGTTGCAAGTTTGGCTAGCAAGCACACTCAAAGGTTTTCATAAAGTTGTAGTCTGGTCTCTTGTGAAATAAAATTCATAAGGAGTCTTAATGTTCAAAGTAGAAGGGAGTTTATTAATCAGATGATTCTGTAGTTAAAAAGGCAAAATCGCAAATTTATTGGGCATATGAACATGAGCCAACAACGTGAGACCTATTTCCACAATGTGTCTGGGCTTGTGATCTACTTGTCCATTTTTGTTGGTATGTATGAGGGCAGATCAAGCGATGTTCAATACCACAAGTCTTCAAATATTGTGATACTTGAACTCTCCTCCCCACTTTGTAATATCTTCATTTTCTTGTTCAGCTGTCGTTCAATCATACGATGAAATGTTTGGGGCATGGAAAGCACTTCAGATTTATGTTGAAGAATAAATATCCAAGTAAATCGAGAGTATCCATCAAGCAACGACACATAATAGAAATGACCATGCAAGGATGGAACGGGGCAGGTCCCCACACATCTGACGAAATGAAATCAAGTGGTCCATCCAGACGGCCTACTGATGATGGGAAGGGTAGTTCATGTTTCTTCCCCATCTAACAAGCTTCACAAACAGAGGAAATTTTCTCATGAAAAACAGGTAACCCATGTTTATTGACAATATGTCTAGCTATTCTAAAGGAAGGATGGCCTAAGCGGTGATGCCATTGTTGTAAGGTTGTTCTCTCACCCACAAACATTCTCCATATGATTTTTCTTGATCTGTCCAAGGTCCAGCTTGTAGAGGCCATTGTCATGCTTGCTGGTTAGAAGAACTTGGTTGGTCTTGGCATCCTTCACACAACATCCATCTGAATAAAATTTGAATAGCACATTGTTATCATTAGTAAAACTGTTGCACAGAATAAGTTCTTTGTCATCGTGGGAACATGCAGAATATTTGGCATTAAAAATTCTGAAGTGCGATTAAAAAAATATGGCATTACTAGTATGCTTTATCTCCAAACCTGCACCATTCCCTACTTTGACCTGTTCACTTCCATAATACCCTTGTAATGATGAGAGATTATTAAAATCTGCTGTAACATGATGTGTCGCTCCTGAATCGGGGTGCCAACCATTGGTATGAACAGCATGGTCAATAGATGAGGCATGAACTTCTGATTCAGTTTGTCTGTTTTCGTTTAAAAAATGATAATTTCTGCACTTAAGCACCCCATGTCCTTGCTGCCTGCATGCCTGACATATTGTTTTACAATTTGATACAGTGTGCCCACGATTACCACAAGAGAAACAACTTGGCCCATCTCCACTAGTGTTTCTAAGTCCATTCTTTCTATATCCACCACGATTATTGTTTTGGCCACGCCCATAACCCAATTGATTTCGATGGTTTATTTGTTGTGGCTTCACCAAAAGATTTGCCATGGAACTAGCAACCTGGTTTAGGTTAGTTTCTATTTCTAAGAGCTGGGCCTATTGGACCAGAAGCATAGCGACAAGTTCATCAATTTCAATATTCTCAACACGACTATTTAAAGCTGCTTTTAATGAACAATACTCAGTGTTGGGCAAATCAGCAAGTATGGATGAGATCAAATCATCTTCTTCTACAGGCTTGGATGCCAAAGCCAATTGATGTGCAATATTCTTAGCTCTGCAGACAGTCATTTATAGATTCGGATCTCTTACGCAGGATTTGAATTTGTCCCTTCATATGTTGTACCTGTGCCCTGGATCGGACAGAACATCTTCTTTAGAGAAGACTAAACAGCTTGAGAAGAGCTTAACCCTACAACCTGACGATGTACATTGTCAGAGAGAGAGGTAAGGATCCAGCCCAATAGGAGTTGGTCCATGAGGTGCCACTCATCATAGTCTGAATTTCTAACTCCTGAAATGTGCTCATTGGGGCATGGATTTGTTCCATCGACATATCCCACAAGGTTGTAACTTTCCAATAATGGAATGAATTGAGATTCCCACAGCAGAAATTTATCTGTCTAACTTAATAGCAAGCAGGTGTTGGAGATTTGTGGGAGCCGGTAGAACGGGAAAGACCAGACCTGTAGATGTATTGCTGTTTCCATTGTTTCCTCATCTGGATGTATTTGAAGATCTACCTCTGCTGTCCTGTCTCTGCTGGAAATGTTTGAGAGTCCTTGATCAGAAATTCCTCAGCTCTAATACCATAAGAAATCACAAGAGGAAGGAAAGAGAAGATATAAGAGATTAACGTGGTTCGAGTTTATGTCCATGTACACGGTTCAAGCCGCATTGTCACAAAAAACGCTCTTTTTTTAAAAAAAAACGCGTATTTAACGTCAAAAACAGTTCTGCCATATAATACCCGTACTATTCTCGTTTTTAAAAAAAACGGCAAAAAACAAAAAACGCATATAATACCCGTTTAATACTCGTATTATACGTTATTTTCTCGTTTTTTGCCGTTATTTTCCCTCTTTTTGCCGTTTTTTTATTAATTATTATTTTTTATAATTTTTAAAATGTATTAAATGTTTAATTTTTAAAAAAAAATTGATGAACTTTTCCCATTTTTTTTCTCGCTTGTGACAATGACTTCAAGGTTTTTTCTCTCATTCTAATTGATTTCTGTTTAGAAGTAGATGTTCCTTTAAATAAGTTTTTAACAATACATTCTATATCTTTCTCTTTAATTCTAG
Source organism: Nymphaea colorata (assembly GCF_008831285.2). Taxonomy (NCBI): domain Eukaryota; kingdom Viridiplantae; phylum Streptophyta; class Magnoliopsida; order Nymphaeales; family Nymphaeaceae; genus Nymphaea; species Nymphaea colorata. Next base: position 16,128,912 of record NC_045142.1, read on the forward strand.
AAAATATACATATTATTGTTCCACCCTTTTCTGACTTATCGCTGGCTCTTCTTTCTTTATCAATAACATCTGTTCTGTTCCAATACTTGCCTTTATCGCTAACACTTTTCATAGTTATAGTTAACGTACCGCATTTGCTTTGTGCTCTAAAGAGTATTTATGACCTTTGATGGAAAATTAAAGCCTCAACTTTTGTTTTCCACAAATGGGAACAAAAGAGCTTGCATAAGTCTAACTTCTTCGAACAGGTCTCTTTTACTTAGTGATTTAGCTCATATCTTTCGCAAATGCCCAAACTAAAATATTTCACTGCAGATTTCTGACGCACGACGCACCTAGGAGTTCGAGACACATAGGCACTCAACACTCAAAAGAATCTGCCGCTACTCCGTACTGTTAAATTGAAAGTTCATCTAGAAACTCTGTGCTGGTTTGATGGGTACTCATTTTCGCTGGGACAGCAGATCCCTTGATTCACTTTTTAGAAGACACATCAAGGCATCAAAAGTACTGTAGTCTACGGTATGTTATCAACCAAGCAAGAGGTCAAAAAAGTTAACAGTCTGTCTATCAATCAAAAAAATAGGCACTTCAACTAATTCAGGCTGCATTTTTGTTATTTTCTTTATACGTGCAGCCTGCTGGGTGATTTATTTTTGTGATGAATCACTGATGCTGTCATGACCTTTCTCGAATTTTCCTTAGTGACACCAACAAAGGAGCAGGCTATGTCCCAACCTCAGCAGCAGATTTAAACCAGTTTTGAGCATCTTTATGTTAATCTTTAAATTACGACAAAACGAGTTAGTGAAGAGAAAAACTCCTTCTGCCACGGAAATGTGGCACATCTTCCCAGCATATCCAGAAGCATTTAATTGTAGTGCCGGATGGATCATGCTCCCCTAGAGCTACCATTCATCATTTGATGCATTCTCCAAATTTTCACAAGCAAATTCATGGGTGGTGCAAACTGCCATCTGAACTTCATCACCAAGATTCACAATCCACCAGTTTCAGGCTCTTCATTGTCCTACGTAACTTCAGTTGCGTTTCCTTGAACTTCATATCACAATCTCCCCTCCCTGAAACACCTCACAAGTTGATAGGAATAGAGGAAGAAAAGGATAAGAACGAGTCAACTTAGCTTCCACAATAACATCCTTAATCCCAAAATCAACACTCTGTGTTCTACCATGACAACACCCTCTAAGAGCCAAAACTGAAGCCCTCTAAGAGTCAAAACTGAAAGATGATTCAAAACTAAAGCCGTAGCTACATGTCACCCAACCCCCCACCAATTGCACTACCTATCTTCCGGGGGAAAAAAAAAAGTGGAGAGGGGCCGTGGAAAGAGGGAAACCGACATCGAGGGGAGGAGGGCCTGGACGGCGATTCCCTTTCGACAGATTTAATCGTCCATCGCATCCAACATCCACACAGAAATACGCAACAATAGAAGCAGCAAAGTCGATCAACTACAATTTACATCTCTTCATTAGAAACATACAAATATGGAATGGAATATGAAAGCCCCAATTATCAGGACAATTGCAGGCTTTGAACGCCTAAATTTTATTGTGAAAGAAAGAAAAAAAGAAGAAAAAAAGCATCATCGTCAGGCGCTTTGCCCCGTTTCCCTTTGCCTCCGTCGAGCAGCGCCTGTATGCTTTTCCCTAAATAACCAATAAATATTAACGAATTGTTAAGTTTTTCCAAAATAAAGAAATCTTGGCAGCAAAGGTGAGCGGTGGACTGCGGTCGGATCAAGCCACCATCTGTTCCTGCTCCATGTACAACTGCTCAACCCACGGCGCGAACGACCCGCCGGAACCAGAGACGCCCGAACCTTGGAAGCTGTTCTGCACACCATCTCTGTTGTGCCCGAAGCCTGGAGGTACGTCCTTCACCAGCGACTGCACCCACGACACATCCGGCTCCTCCTCCTTGGGGGCAGACGCTCCGCCGCTGCTGCGGATGCCAAAGGACGCTGACTTCCTCAGCTTGTTGAGCTCTTCTCCCTGAACCCCCCAATCGAGTTTCCCGTTGGGGGAGCTCCAATTTGACAACTTTGACAATGTGGTAGGTGTCGTCAGGCCAACCCCCGCCGCACCGCGGTCGCAGAAGCTCTGGCTGCGCTTGGCGAAGGCGGCGGACCTCGAAGAGTTCATGACCGCCGTGGCCAGGGCAGGGGACATCATGGGCGAAGACGATCCGCAGCTAAGGTCGACGCCCAGATGCGGAGAAGAGGCCCTCACGGGAGAGGAAGGGATGCCATAGCTGACGTTTGGACGCATCGTCGACTGCATCTGGGCCATGGCGGCCGCTGCTTTAAGCGACAGGATGGAGTTGTGATCGAAGCCGGCGGAGTCCGCGGCTGCCATTTGGGAAAGTACATCGGACGCGAACATGTCTTCGAGGTTGGCTGAATGCATAGCAGACCCAGAAATGTTCCTGAATTTCCCACTGCGGCTGCCGGCGGACGCAGCAAGGGCGGTAGCAGCGGCAAGGGAGCCGAGCCTTGGTTGCTGAAGGGGTGGTGAAGAGGATGCGGCCACAGCAGCGAGATCGTCCAGAAGTTGCTGATGTCCCTCCAACTCCACAAGGTCGTCAAGGGTCAGATCGCGAGCGCTGAGTGCTGCCCTCAGCCTGCTCGCCTGGAGGCCACCGGCGCAACCGCCAAGCTGCTGCCAAGAGGATGAAGAGCCGATGCTGGCGGAGGGCGACATCGGTGGGGTGCCCAAAAGAACAGAAGGTGAGTTAAGCGTCAACGGGTTGAGCACAGGAGAATCGAGTCCCATCGACCTCGGGGAAGGGAGGGCAGAGCCGGTGGAAGGGTACAAGGATCGGAGCTCTTCTGGTTTGTGGGCGAAGAAGCAGACGCGTCTGGTGCAGTTGGTCTCGTCCTTGCACAGCCTGGTGCGGTATTGGGCAGGGTGGAGCCAGCACTCGAAGACGCCATGAGCATACTCGCAGGCATCTCCCCGGCGGCAAGCACCCTTCCTGAAGTCAGGGCAGGGAACGCAGCTGTAGTGGTATCTTCTGGGGTCTCTCCGCCTCGCGTTCTCGCCCGGATGAGCGAAGGGGCACTCGGTCCAGTCATGGGAGTAGGCCCTGGAACAGGGCTTCACCTTGAACGTGTACATCCTGAACTCATCCGTGCTGTAGACGCCGTTCTTGATGTCAGGCATGGAGAGATCCACGGGGTACTCCTTCTTCTCCACCCCGGATTTGAGCGTCCGAGCCACCGGAGATGACTTTCCGTCGCCGTTAACGTTCAGCAAGGACTTGAGATCGTCTATGGACTTTGATAGAACAGGGGAAGACGTGGGGATGAGGTCTCCCGGCCGGTTTCCTATCGCATCGACGGAATTAACATCAGCCGAGGCCTCGAGCAGAAGCTTGACGAGTTGGGCAGAGGCCGGGGAGCCACCAGACGCGGCACAGTGGAGCGCGGTGGCTCCATCAGAAACAGACGCACGGTTCACGTCGATGCCGCATGTGGAATAGGTGGAGATGATGTACTTGAGGACGTCGGTGCTGCCGAAGAGCGCGGCGATCATCAGCGGCGTCCTCTGGACGAAGCCCATCTTCCTGTCGGAAGACCCCCCGTACCAGAAGCTGGCCTCATCGATGGCGGAGCCATCCTCTTCGACGGCCTGCTTGAACCCAATCAGGTCATCGGAAGCAGAGAGCTCCAGGAGAGCGGAGCAGGCGGTGGTAACCTTGCTGACGCCAACGCAGAACCCTGCGTCCTCCATCCCACAACGCAACGCCTGTTTCTTCAAGCCCTCTGGTCCTCCGCACATACGCGACCCTCTCACCCTGCACAAGAAACCTAATCAGACCAAACCATCAAAAGAACACACGCAAACTCCTTTTCCCCTCTTCTTCTTCCTCCCCAAACAGGAAGGGGGTAAACAGGCAAAAAGACGGCGGTTTTCTTCAACAGATGAACGGAATCGTAAAGGGTGAAAGGAGGAAGATGGTGGGTGGTGCCCTGGCGAGAGCATAAAAGGAGCCACCACGTCGGTTCGTGAACCTAATCCACAGTGGACAGGAAGGAAAGAAAACGATAAAAATGAAAAATTGATGACCGCCATCTCCTGCTCATCCAGACAACCAATCCATTGAGTAGCAAAGCAAGAAACTTTACTTTCTAGACAACCAAAGCACTAAATAACGCAAGACCACCATGAGAAGAATTTCTAATTTCCACGATTTGTAAGAGAGACACATAGATGGCTTACCTACCGAAGACTTGAGCCTATGATCAAAAGCGAGAACGGGAAGTTCTCTCTCCTCCTCTTCTCTATCTGCCTGTCAGAAGCGTGCTCACACTGGCTTCCTTCCTCCCCTTCTTCTACCTCAAGAGCGGAGGGAAGCAGGGAGGAAGGAGAGGAACCGGGGGGCTCAAAAAAGGAGAGCCACCAAGAAGGATCCCTTCGTCTTCCTCTGTCTCTCTCGGTCAAAGAATTAAGAAAAATAAAAAACTGCGAGTATTACTATTATAAGAACGGGAAAGCACTCGGGATTTTTCGAAGTCAAATTTAAAGCATTAACAATTATCCCATTCGTTGAGAAAAAATACGAAGTATTATAAGAAGGGGGAAGCATTCGGATATTTCGAAGACAAATTAAAAGTATTAAGAATTATCCCATTCGTTGAGAAAAAGAAAGGAGAAGAGGGAAGGAAAGCGACGTGCAGAAAATGGGGCACGGGAACCGACTTTTTGAAAAGGACGGGCGAAAAGCAGCGCAAATTCAACCGAAATTAAATGAAATTAAACCCGGCGCTCTTTTTCTCGTTGAGAGCCCTTGTTACTCACGCGACTCGCAAGCAAGCCGACTAAGTTTTTTTAATATCTTACTTTTAATTAAGTACTTTAAGCTGCGGAGTTCATACGGCAGCAGAAAAATGGGTTGAAAGCGCAGTATATATATATATATATATATATATATATATATATAACAATATTTACTTAAAAATAAAAAAAATAACAGTGCCCACACTAGTTATCATGTGGCTCCACCATTACCATACAACATAGTTCAGCTCGGCCATTAAGATCATAGAAATATGTGACATTAAAAATTATAAAAAGGTTTCTACCCTCACTCGAGTGATATTTTGTTCTTTAGAATTGAAGAGCCAACATTGCTTACACTAGTAAATTGAGACATGTTATAAGGCACATCAAACCATGAGAGTGATGAGGATAAGTTTATACACACAAATTGAAGCATAGGAAAATCTCACTGTTTGGCCGATGGGCAGGGGCAGCTATGAACAAAGGAGAGAAAGAGAAAAAAAAAAAAAAAGAAGGGGCTGCGGCTGTCATTGAAGCCGTCAAATAACTCTCCTCCTCACTCAAACCAAACCCTTCGGATTTAGTTTGGTTGGTCTTCTCAAAGCGCCATCTGGTTCCGAATGAATAAAATATGTTATGAAATGGATACTGAACGCGTTAAGAGAATGAGTTGAAGCAGGTTACCCATTATAAAACGAACGGAAGGAAGCACAACCGGTTATTCTTACATAAATTTAATTTTTTCCAAACGCTGTTGGAGAAAGTTGATTTGCTTATTTTTATCGCAAAAACACAAACGATGTAATTGTTTATGAAATACATGAATGGACAGATGTGACAGGATTTGTGAGAACAACACTACACGCTGCCGGCACAGAAGGTGTATTTTTTAAGTAGTAAAATTGCAAATTGCCTCTTCCAAACTCCTTTTGGGCATGGCAAGTAGATAAGGGTCTCGTCAAATTGATTGGCAGTTGTTCAGAACAACTTTCATTAGTTTTCGTTTGTGACAAAGTATACATGTCTCATGTGTACACGAAGTTTAGATATTTAAAATTAAAGCTATGAGAACCACACTGAAATTTTGATCATTGAAGTAATATGGCCCGAATGTTTAAAGTCCATAGTTACAAAAAAAAAACGTGTTTTTTCGAAAAATGTAATAAATTAAATTACCATTTAAAATTAAAAAAGTGTTTTTTTTGAAAAAAAAAATTTTAGGAACAAAAAATAACATATTTTTTTTGCTTTTTTATTTTTTCATTTTTTAATACCAAACAGTTTTTTTATTTTTTATTTATAAGAAATCTACTTATCTTTTGATGTTTGTGTTATTGTGTTATTAGTTTTTCAGTTAATTTATCATATTTTTCTCTTATTTTTTTTCAAACTCATCCTATTATACCCAAAAAAAACCTAAACTTGAAAAAGTTATTTAACTATAGCTTAAACTGGTCATTGTCATTTAAACTTACAAAGTCATTTTGATATATTGAATTAAGTTATTTGATCAAATTGGTTGCAAGTTATCATATTTTTGTAGCCCAACTATTGTACATATTAAATATGAACTAATTTATATTTATTATATGTAAATAAAACATATTGAATACATGTATATCGAAAAAATATTTAACTGGCGTTTATGATACAGGATTTACCTCATGTAAACAAACAAAATCACTCAAAATCTGCTTGCTAAAGTGCGGGCAGAGTGGAGCGCGATCATGAGGCGGAGGTTGGGCGAGTGGAGCGGAGCTGAGCCGGGCCGCCGATTGCTTGCTCCACACACGGCCCGATACGTGCGAGTGGTCATACCAATTGTGAGGAAGGGAAGGTCTCGCGTGGGGCCCGCATCGCATGGTGGTTGCCAGCCCACCCTCATTGACCGCGTAGGTCGCGGTGTACGCGACAAAGCACACACGCGCTCTCTCCCTTCCTTCCCTCTCTGTCCTCGAGAGTTCCTTCACGGTGACATCACCTTCCTCCGAAGATTCAATTGCGGGATCCGATCCAAGCTTATTCATTTGGCCCCCCCTATCCCACTTCTTCTAGTGAGAAGAACTTAAATAAATTGGGTATATCATATCTGGGTGGCCCGTTTAATGGAACATCGCTACTTTGGATTTCATGGCCGACCTTTTTTTGTGACACTTGAGTTGAAGGTTCGCCAATTTTATCTAAAACATAAAATAATTTTAGACATACATGGCCTTAGAAAAGAGAAAAATTTTATTTTGCTGCATTCATTAATGTGGCTCGCAAAGTTAGAAATTCTAGACTAATGGACACTGATTAAAACAATTTTAGATTCTTGGGGGCACCCATATATAAAAGGGCAAATTGTTGCGAGATCTATACATAAATCATGAAAATTTATGGGCTGGTGGGGGCAAATGCCCATATGTGACTCCACTACTTATCAGTGCCTTCATGTGTTAATTTTGTTTTGTTTTCTCACCACTTTGTTTCTTTGTTCTTCGGGTTTCTAGTTTATTTATTTGTGCTTTTCTTGTTAAATATTTTGTTTATTTTACCTTTTTTTAAGTCTTTTAAGCTTCTTCTGCATCATGTGGATCTCTCTCTCTCTCTACCTTATAGGAAGAAAACTTTCTCTCTACCTTATAGGAAGAAAACTTTCTTCATTGTGACCAATGTTAGCATATTGATTGTGTGACGTTGTTATAGTACATAAGTCGAAGATAAAATAGTTTCTCTTTTTCATAGTTTTCCTTTTTATCTTCGACTGATTGATTTCTTAATTATAATGGATAAGAAACTGTGTCTGAATACATATGCTTTTGAAGATAATGAATGGACTTAATCTTAATTAGCCTTTTAAATTATGAGTAAATCATTGATTTAGTTGGTTTTATTTTTTTGTCCTCAGCACCTTGAAGATTCTCAAAGCATACTTCTTTTCCTGTGATGCATCCATTTGGTAAAGGAATTTTAAAATTCTATTCTTAGTAAAGCACAAGATGAGGAAAGTGAACCATTTTGGCAGCCATTCTCATGATACAAGAATCAAGATCAAATTATGAAGAACTGCAGGTTCAAAAAATTGAGCACTCCAAATGATTCCCTCTCTTTATTACTTTCAAGAAAGACAATCCTTTTAAAAATTCACATAATAATAATCTTATACTTTTTTACATGTTGGCAAACCACAAATTTTAGAAAACCAAATTCAATAAACCTTTGGATTGACTCTAAAATAATTCTATACTTTCAAATTACAAAAGCAACCTCTAGTAAAAAACATGTGCAATAACAAAGTTAAAATAAAGCTACTAAAAAGACAAAAGTATGAAGCTAAAAATCACGAAATTTTAACAAATCCTAGCCTACAGTGTGAGGAAAAAATATGAAAAACCTGTGGAAATTGTATGAAATTGATCAAGATGGAAAAGATTAAAATCACCTTTATTTGATCAAAGTATGAGAAGAAAGACGTACAGGTCACATGTTTTATGACAAAGCTAAAGGCTAAAACTGGGTTCTAACCATGTACAAGTCAAACAAAAATGTTTTTTATATTTTTTTGAACACTATGTCTAGCAATCATTTCAATGATAATGCACAAAATTTTCTACGTAAAACCTATTCAAACATATCTACAACAAGGTACATGGATCTCATTCTGGAGAACATGTCTGGCTGAAATAGACCTACACAGATTTTGAATTTGCTTTCCAAACAAAAAAACTTAAGAAATCAAAACATAAAAATTTAAGAAAAATATTTCCTTACATTTACAGTACTCTTTGATAATAAGGAAAAGTTAAGAAGTACTAAACTAGAGTTTCTAACGTAGATCATTAGATAGAGAAAAATTAGATTTCTATTCTATTTACAACTAAATGTTGTAGGGTCTAAAATAGATTTTGATATTTTAAAAATCTCTCAAAGTACCATTTTAGTTGGAAATTTTAACCTCAAATTGTAGACAAAATTTCAAGATCACCCTAAAATGTTCAAATTTAATTCAAGTTAAGAACCAAAGGCTAAATTTTGACAAGAACTAGTTCTCTCATTTGAACATCATGTGCCACTTGGCCAATTAACTGATTCACCTTTAAGAATCGAAACACATATATCTAATCTAACATATGAAAGTTAACAAACGAACACATAGAAAATATAACACTCAAAGACTAAATCCAAAAATAAAAAACATATAAAATTAAGACTTGCTTCATAGATCAGACTTATGAAGGATGACAAACCATATCTTAAGGTTTTGAGCGTAACTTTAGATTGAGATCAAAGTTCACTTTAAATCCAGTGTAAGAATTAATAACCTGTACATTAATCTAACTAATCTAAAAAATGAAATAGAGAGAAACTTCTATCTAAAATAATAAAAAATGAAATCATCAAAATCTATGCTATAGAAAGAGTGAAGAATCAAGTGTTGACTTTGCAAGCTTTGACTTAGAAGAGTTGAAGAAAAACAGCTCATGGCCAATTGATGATAGCATCTAATTTCGAAATATGGAGAAGGGTCCGAATGGCACCTCATTGCCACCCAATGCTCCATGTCATGGGAAAGAAGAAAAGAAGAGAGAAGAAAACGAAGAAAAACGAAAAAAAGAAGGAAGAATAAGAGGACCATATAGAAGAATAAAAGAAAGAAGTGAATGAGGAAGGATCAAAGACAATAAGAACAAAATAATGGAGAACTAGGACCAAAAGAGCATTGAAAGAGAGAAGGTTCAAGATTCAAGATTCAAGTGATTGGATGCTCCCTTTTTCTTCATTTTAGGTGCGCAAGTAGAAGAGAGTGTGGGGAGCTCAATTACAAGTCATAAGTTGAGGCTAAGAGGCGATAAAGAAGATTGATGGTACTAGACATTGAAGGGTCAATGGGATACAATGATGGAAGTAAAAAAAACAGAAAAGGAAAAGAAAAAATGGAAGAGGAAGGGACAAGGAATGATAGGTAACTCAGGTCTGGTGCTTGCAGTTTGGATGCTAAGTTATTCCCAGATCCAAGATCTTGTACTTGTTTTAAATCTAAATCAAACCCTGATGTGAGATAAGATATGAATCAAGAATGTCTCCATTATTTGTTCTTCCAACTTGTAAGCCACCCACAATGGACATTTTTTCATCCATTTGGTCCTCATTCCTTTAGTGCTTGAATCATCTATATTATCAAATAAACCTTCTTCCTAGACCTTCTCTATTCACTTTAATTGAGCTCAAATACTTTGAAATAATAATTTCAAAAATGGAGTTAAATCTATTTAATAACGAAAAACTAAATATTTTTATTATATAAGATGCATCAAAATGAGTTTATGAATTCCCATATAGTTCATGCTGCATCACTCCATCTTCTAAGCAACCTTTTTTTCCTATATGTTTTCTGAAAATACCTAACCTAATCGTTAATGTTATATGGATTGGGGGTCAGACATATAGTGTGAAAGTAGCCATGAATCCAGTAGTTTATAAGTTTAAGAATAGACAAACATGATAAAACATATGATCATTTGGATGCTATAGTATTGAGAGATAATGCCTATGAAAAGCACATAACAATCATAACATCCTAACTCTTGTTTTCTTCTTCATGCTCATGTTGTGTTCAAGTAGTGCCATGGGCTATTAGATGTTCTTTGCATCGTGAGCTGGTTTCAGCAATCCTCATATTAGTCCTCAATAACATTGTCAAAATATCCTACAATTCCCAAACCCCTAATCAATCTTCACATTTAGTTGACAATGTCCCGCCCACGAGAAATCTCTGCATATCCTCATCCTCCTCCAAGTCTATACCACAAACTTGTCGGTTTAAACCAAATTAAGTCTTGCCTAGCCTGTGAACCTGGTTATACTAAACAACTTGCTTTAGGTATGTCCTGTGCTAAGAAGCTAAATATTCTAGTAGGCTACCCTCTTTGGTCATAATCTACTACAATGCCTTCTTCTTCAAAGGGATAGAACTATTTAACAGAAACTCCTAACCCTCTATCATTGTACCAACTTGGGTTCTCTTGAAGATCACCATCACTAAAATTATAGATTTAATTATTCCATAGCTTTGGTCCTTAATTTGCACAAGCAATTATAGGTTTCATGATTCTACACTTTTTTGGATGGAGAAGTCCCAAACAAAATGCCTAAGGCAGTATGCCTTGACATTCTACCAGCCTCACTATGGAACTTAGACTCTACAATAGTTGGCACTAAATGGTGAAGTTGGTATGATCTTAAAAGTTGCCACTATGATGGTTATGATAAAAGGAAACCCCACTACAAAAAAATACATATATTACTGATAGCCAGTAAACTTCCACAAAGGTGGTCCTAGCATCGGCAAAACTTTTACCGATATTTCCTCTAGATGTCGGTAAAAAGTTTTTTAGTGAAAACTATCACCAACATTTCCTCTCCACATGTCAGTGTAACCTGTTCACCGATGCTTGCTGAATGTAGTTGAATAAATTATTAGTCGACGTTTTGACGAGTGTCAGTAATAATATTAGCGAGAGTAGACACACGTTGATGATAATCCACACCAATGCATATTAAATGTTAGTGAAGATTATTACCGACGATCAAGTGGACGTTGATCATAGCTTTACCCATGTGTCGATAAAAGTTTGAACGACATTTTACTTTTGCATCAGTGAAAGTATTACTAACGCAGTATCAAACATTAGTAGAGATTTATATTTTTTTTTCAATTGATGATTGCTTCAAATTCCAAACATCAGAAATATATCTGTAAACAGAAATTTGCTTACAATAAAGCCATCCAATGTTTGCATCTATCCACAACTAAACAAATGTATTAAACAATAATATTGTTTAATGTTTAACACCAAAACTCAATAACCATGGTTCTAAGTTACAATGATGTATTAAATGAAGTTATATATGTATCCATGTTCCTATAACCTAAAACTAAAAAAAAAAAAACTGCAACCAAAATATCATCACTGAGATGGAAATTGTGCAAAGTTAAGTGGTGTTAGCATGTCTACAATGAACATTAAAAAAAACAAGTTAAAAAATAATTAATATTGTGTAACAAATAGAACCCATAACTAAAAGGTTTATGTAACTCTAATTGTTTAGATGTTGTGTGATAAACTGATGAACCCTTGCCTAAAAGTCATGGAATTGGGACTCAAACGTGAAAAGCTTTTCTTTTACCACAACATTTTCTTCTTTCAGGGCAGGTATCTTGCTCGTAGTAGAGGAAGAACAAAACTGAGAAGACTAACACCAATCTTCATCATTCATATTCTACAATGTCTTTCTTGTCCCATCACCTTGGAATAGATATTATTATTTTTGGATGTATATTGTGTCCCTTCAAGCAATGTTTGAAGCTATACTTTTAATTGATCCTACAAAATAGTTTAATATATATCATGAATTCATATTCGCAGCTGTTAAGATAGAAGAATGTAATTATTTGAATGACACTTACAATGACACTATTGGTTTCTAGGTTTGATTAGTTTGGGTTCCTACTAGTTCTAGTAGTAATGAAAAGTTCATCACATGATGGTTGCTCTAAACTTTCCCCAAGCTGTACATTGCAAAATAGGTTAAAAAGTAATATATTCAGTTATAGAATATATGAACTATGAAAACATTTACCTCATTCTCCTTAAAATGTGTGAAACTCTGTGTGCCTATTGCATGTAGATATTTCTGTTTAGCAAATGTTTGTGCTTTTTTTTTGCTAATTTTTTGAAACATTAAAGCACATATATTTTATATGGACTCCTTATGTGGTATACTCAATAGTATACATAATTTATTTGTACATTCGACTTATCTTCAGCAAAGTAATTTGCAATTGACTCCGAATGATTTTATAGAATGTTGTATTTATTGATGAATTTTACAAAACTTGTATTAGTTTGACAACCTGCGGGTAGTTTCAATATTTTTGTACATTCATGTTTCCAATACCTATACAGGCGTGCATATTCATGCATGATCTATTTATGCAGATGTGTTGTTTCTTCACATAGAAATTTATATTTCTCTTGATTCTATCAAATAAATGTTAAAGAACCTACTAGAGGTTGTCTGGATGTCAAAAATTAAAAGAAAAACAGTATAGGTGCCAAGAATCTGCAGTCATCGCTAGTGAAAGAAGAGAGAAGAAGGAACAAAAACTCCAGTAAAGTCAAAGAAAGCTAGGCTAGCTTTTATTGACGCGTGGAGGATGTCGTTAAAGAGTAAACTTACAAACATCGATGAAAATCAAAGGGAACTTTCACTGACGCGTACTGAACATCGGTGAAAATGATTTTCATAAACATCTAAATAGAACGCGTCGATGAAGGTATTAGTGATATCAAAGCCCATGCTGAACGTCAGTATTGTTCACCGGAAAGTTCTTTCACCTATGCGAGTACTAAGTGGCGCTGCTAAAATCATTATTTTTACCAATAGCCATGGCCTGGCCATCGGTGAATGAAAACTTTCACTGACATGTTATCCCCAGGTGCCGGTCAAGGTCAATCTTCATCAACCCTTTTTTCCGAACATCGGTGAAGGTCCATCTTCACTGATGTCCAGCATCAAATGTCGTTAAAAATTTACCTTCACCAATCATCATCCCACCATGTGTCGATGAGTCCATTTTTTTTATATAGTGCCCCTTTAAGAATTGTTAGTCTCAACCTCAATTTGCAGCCTTTGAAGTGGCTTTTGTATATTCTAAGGGTGTGTTTGTTTCACCACTTATCTCAAATCCCATAGTGATATAAAAAATCAATAGGATCTCAGATCCATGGATTTAAGGTCAGACCCCTCTCCTTCCTACCTTAAATCCAAAGTTTTTTACATTTAACATAGTTGACATCTTCAGTTTAAACAAATTGAGGATCTTCCAAGCTCACCTTTTATTGCAGCATTAGATCATAGATCTGAAGCAATCAAATGCAACCTAGGCATGTATGCCATGACAGCATATCTGGCTTTGCTAGAGCAGTCTTTGCAAAACCTAACAATGGTGGCTACAATGTACATGGATTGAATGACTAGTATTTTTTGCCTACTACATGAGCTCCTGCCAACCTCTTCTTGTTGTTGCCTAGAATTTTTAATGTTTTAGTCAGGCTAAATCAACAACCAATCCCCATCAAATAATGCCCACACTGATCTATGGGGCTTAAACATCAATCCAATGTTATCAAAATCAGTTTTTAAACAAATCAGGCTTCTGGCTCTAATATATATATATATATATATATATATATATATATATATATATATATATATATATATATATATATATATGGTTGTATATCACAAAAAAAAAACAATATTATATATTTTAATCAAAAGACATCCAAGGCAAAGTTCTAAGGGATCAAGTAGCATTCTTTACACTACAAAAAAAGATGGATTCACCGACGCGTGGGAAAAAAGGACATTGGTGAAAGGTTACTTTTACCAACATCTGACTTTAAATGTCAGTGAAGATTAATTTTGACCAATGTACGACTTTAAATGTTGGTGAAAACATACTTTTGCCGACGTCCAGAACAAAACATCAATTAAAAGTAATCTTCCTCATGCGTGCCGCTTGGATGTCACTGAAGTAGAGGTTTTATCGACGTACAGCTGAAAAATGTCACTAAACATATTACTTTTACTGATGTCCAGAAGAGAACATGGGTAAAAACCCTTTTATCAACATATGTTTCGTAGACGTCGATAAAAAGACATTAGTTTTACCGACACGTGGCCATACTCGCGTTGAAGTAATTGTTTTTTGGCAAAGAATTACCAACATCTGCTCGCCCGTTGCTAAAGTCTCTTCCACTGACATGCATCGAACGTCGGTAAAAGTTACTGCACAAATTTTATAGACATTTTTAAGTATTGCTTTTGCCGACGCCTCCTACAGGTTAGTAAAGGCTTCCCCGACTTTATAACTCCTTCTGAGCCCTTCTTTTCATCTCTTCTTCTTTCCTTTTTTCATTTCTTCTCCCATTTCTTCCCACCAGCATTTACAGAAGTTTTTGGGAAATTCCAAGTGTTCATCGATTTTTGAAGTCCAAATGATGAAAAGGTGAGCTGCTTGAACTTAATGTTAAGTTTTTTTTCTATTTGAAAAATATTTACATGTAATTTTTAAAAAAATTCATTTATTCCTATGTAAAATTTTTGAAAAATTATATTTAAACCTTTGTTAAAATTTCAAAACTATAGTTTCCCCTTAATGAAAAATTCTTGACTCCACCCTTGGTTCGGGCTAAGCACATGCTCAAGTTTCCTGGATCCAACCGGTTTGCAGCCCTAGAATTGATTGGGGGAAAAACAACATGTCTCATGTTTGAGCTTGACCAATTTGGCAGCACAAATATTTGAGAACGGGTAGAGAAAAACTAACCGCTATTTTTCAAGAAGGGTATCTCTAGAGTGAAATAATGACCAATGATTGTGATGCTTCCATGAAAAGTAATCCTTTATACCTCAATGGAAGGCAACTTAAAATCGTGTCGAGTAAGGGAAATGTGAATCGCATCAGGACATTCATCTGAATGTGCTCTTTTATGGTGCTGTCTAGGTTAGTGGCGGGAGAATCCCACCACCCGAGTAAAAGCTGCAGCCCCACTCTCCTCTCTCCTTATCAACAGGATCAAGTTGGATTTTTTTAGTAAGATGGGCATTGGGCGGGGCTTGTAACCTAAAAAAGGCATAGTTGGCAAACTCTTGACTCGAATCGGCAGATGACAGGATCACTGGATCAGCGACTTGACTCTCCGAATCAGTGACTTGACTCTTCGACTTGGTTGAGCATTCAAATGACCACACTGCAGCTGAATCGGGTGATTCTGAGCGAGTCAGAGGCGAGTCACTAAGTCAGGTCCAGTCAGACTAAGTCAGGGGTGAGTCACAGAGTCAGGTCGAGTTAAGGGCGAGTCAGCGTAGGGCCAGATTTTTTCAGCGATCCAAGTTGATTCGGGCGATTCTCGAGTCAACAAGGCGAGTTTGCCAACTAACCAGTGGTGCCCATACCAGCTTCATAAAATTAGTTTAATATATATGTCAATGTTTCAATATATTTGATTGTTATACATATAAGTGCCCCAAACAAATTAAAAGTATTGAATGAGTACCTACCGGAAAAAGTTTCTGGCTCCGCTAGGGGCCCAACAATACGTACATAAAAAATTTTTTAATATATTTTTCATTATAAGTATATATATATATATATATATATTAAATTTAAATTTGAACTTGACCCACCCGGTGGACTAGGCCACACTCAACCTTACTATTTCTCGGTGGTCTTAGGGCTTTTGGAAAAACAAACCGAACGAATGGAGAGGAGTCGATGGCCACCCACCTTCCTCCTCCTTTTTCTGTTTTGCTCTTCACTTTCTATTCCTCAATTCCGGTTAGTGCTCTCTCCTTTTTCCTTTTTATTTTTTTATTTTAAAGTGACGTCAAACAAGCAGAAGGGAACGCAGACTTTTGCGGCTCGTCGATTTCTTAAAATATGTGTGTGAACAAGAAGGCACGATTCCATGAACTCGTGACAATTCCTTGAACTCGGTCAGTGGTAGAGACTAGAGCCACAAATTGTTAGTTAAGGGCATTGTTTTAAAGATTTTTCCTCCTTTTATATATATATATATATATATATATATATTTGTAAGCAAATAATTGTAAAGTATCTATATAAAAATAAAGAAAAAAAATTGAGAGTTGCCCACACCAGTCAATATTACTGATATTACTACCAACGGGTTGAGCTGAATCCCCGTGCTCTTTGTGAACCCCAAAACTTAAAAAAAAAAAGATTTTAAAGCTTTTTTGGAAAATTCTACTGAAAATTCACACATACTATAAAGTGCTTGCATATCCAAAGAGCAGAAAGAAAATGTAATAGGGAAAATCTGCATATATGATATATATCATAGATAAACAGAATTGTTCATTAACTTTCATACTTAACTTATTTAGGGGAAGCCAAAGAAAATCTTTCAAATAACAAATAAAAGTTTTGCTTAAAGAAATTTCCACCTTATTCAAAATAGGTTGAAAAAGGTTCATCCCAAAGGGAGATTCAACTTTTTACATTAGGTTGAAAAGCAAACAGCTGGATGGCCCTAGCGCCCCTGTTTCCACCAGCCGCCCACTTCAAGCCCAACATTTAGACCGTTCGTAGCTTTTGCAAGTGCTTGAAACCCAACGAAATGTGGCCGTGTTTTTGGGGAGGAATACCAAATATGTGTATTTTTACCTAAAATGCATGCCTTTGAACATATTCTCAGATATTTAGTGTGCTTATACATAAAACCTAAACCTCTGTATAAATATGTGTATTTTTATCTAGATGCCCTTCAACACAATATCAGATATTTAGTGTGCCTTTACTTAAAAGTTCTGTATAAATATGTGAATTTGTACTTAAATGCCCTTGAAGACCTTATCAGATATTTAGTATGCTTTTACATAAAAGCCCTGCCGTGTGCATTTGCCCGGGGCATCGTCTAGAGGCACACCCATGACACGAGCCAGGAGCCTGCAGGGGTCCTGACGCACCCCTCAATTTTTTTTTTAAATTTACATGTAAATTTTAAAAAATTTCACTTGTCTTATATAAAAATTTTGAAAAATGATATTTCAACTCTTGTCTAAATTTAGAAACTTTAAGTCGGTCTCCTTCATGAAAAATTTCTGGTTCCGCCCCTGACATGAGCTCCCCTCCCCTGGCTTACCTCCACGTTCAGGGTGCACCCCAACACATATAGACAGCTCTGTCAACGAGCTCTTTGTAAAGCAGCTCTCTCAAAAGCTTCTCTTTTCTCCCTGGTTCTTCAACTCTTTACAGAGTGAAAAAGAAAGGGCTATGCCCTTTATTTGTTACCGGCAGCACATCCACCATCGACCTCCCATACGTCGTCATCATCGACCACCAAAGCAGAAGCGTTGTTCATCATTGAGGGGCAAAGCTATTGAATTTTTTGGGCCAGTATCAATCTTCCAATTGAATGTGAAAAAGCAGTAAACAATACTATTAGACTATGCATTTTGAGGGCACTGAATTTCTCAGAAGGGCTTGTGAATAGAAGCACACACCGTTGGGTTGTCGATGACATTCTCCATCTATTTATAGGTCATTTTTGGTTTTCCATTAACTTAGTGGGAAAAGGTTCATTGAGTGGACACACTCGTTGTGAAGAGCCAAACACTTTGGAAAAGTGCCCATTTGAGAAGAGGTGCATTTTTTGGGAAACAGCTTTTGTAAGAAATGCATCCTTTCTAAAAACAAAGCTTCTCAATTTAAATATTATTTTTTTTTTAAGTTATGAAATAAAGATGCAATTCTTCATGTGACTAGAGGAAGTGGCAAGCTCCCCTCAAGCCATACTTGACCCACAGCAAGCCATCATGGGGACTTGCCGATTAAGATGGGTTAACATCTCCCATTTGGTAACCTTGGCAGAAACACAATGCATTTGTTTACTCCCATTGATGAGGTTATCCAGATGTATTGCATCATCAATTTCAAGGTTTTTATTTTCAACCAAGTTTGTCTATTGCAACCAAAATATGTGAAATATTCAAATATATCCTAAACCCATATGATAAACATGTTTAGAAAATAATTCTACTGATATGTGTTATGTTAGGGTCTGCAATCATATGATTTGTAGGCAGACAATTGATTATAATTTCATTTCTTTCAATCATATCATGGATGTAATGATATTTCAATATTACTTGCTTACTTTTTGATTTATCAACATTACTTTTCATGAATGTAACAGCAGATATATATTTGTCATAGTAAATTAGAACTGGTTTGTTGGTAATATCCAACTTCAAGCATTTTATGAGGTGTTTTATATTAGGCTATATACTTTGCTTCATGTGTATGTTGGTTACACAACTATGTTTATTACATGACCAAGAAAATAAACCACCTCTAGACAAGACAACATACCCAGAGGTTGATTTCCTATCCCTTCTTGCTTCCTGCAAAGTCAGCATCAACGTAACTAGTTACTTCCAATTCATCTTCCCAATAGCACAATTTTTAAACCAACTACAAAACTTATATCAGGTCTTGAACATATCATACATCAACCTCCAAACAGCTAAGTGACATTTAATCTTTCTTGTCCTTCACATGGACAATTACTTTTGCTTAACACAACTTTTTTAGCTACAAGAGTGTTAACTGTCTTGCTGTCACACATCTTAAATATTTTCAGCATGTAGTCAATATATCTTTCTTGATGAAGGGATAAACTTTTGAAATCCTGTTTCTTGTAATTTTTATATCAGAAGGCATATGATGCTTCTCCCATGTCTTTCATCTCAAATTGAGAACTCAACCATGACTTGATTTTGATTCATTGTTGTTTATAGTCCAAATAATATCATCAGCATAAAAAGATGATATTTTAAAGTTATTCAATTTTTTAAAAATAATCACACTGATCATGTGCATTAGCCATATATCCAATCTTTATTATAACTTTATCAAAATTAAAATACCGGTGTCCTGGTGATTGTTTAAGTTCATATGGCAATTTTTGTCAACCAATAAACATTGTCTTCTTGACCCATAATTTTATAACCCTCTGGTTATTGCATAAAATAGTTTCATTTAATTCATGATTTAATAATCCTGTTTTGACACCCATTTGATGTAAATCAAAATCTGAATGTGCAAATATAGTGAGAGTTATTCTTATAGAAGAAAAATTAAGCCATTTTTCCAACGGGAGACCATATATCTACATAATTTATCTCATTACATGTTGAGAACCCTTTAATGACTAATACTTTAATTTTTTTTATGCTTCCATCAGACCTGTATTTCATTATCAAACCCATTTACACCCAATAAATTTTTTTTCAAGCAAGTATATTAATTCCTAGTCATAATTTTTCTCAGTAGATTCAATTTCTTCATCTATAACTTTTAAGTTAAATTACTTGTTAAATCATCCATGTATACTGAGTAACATAATTATTCAGACAAATAAGCATAATAGTCATTTAAATATGATGAAGGATTTTCAGTTCTTTTATTCCCATTGAATCTTGGACAAAAATATTCATTACATCTCGACTGATTTATCGTTATAGAATTGATCAAATGATACCGTCATAATCATCAATTAAATTGTATCTAGTTAATAATGTCTGTGGGGGTGTTATGATCATGATGGTATTTCTTTTCTATTTTCCGTTTGTGCTGGAGTGCAAAATTTCCTCTACTTATTGAAATGGTGATTGCAGAGTGTTATTCTTATTCTCTTCTATTTGAATATGAATTGGAGGTTTTAATTGAACATATATGGAAGTTTTATTGTGTATTAATCATAGAATTGCCTCACACATTTAGCACTTATCAAGCTTCCAAGCATTGTAGCCATTTATTTAGAAAAATCCAATATTATGTTTTGGAAAGGACAAATGCAATTCACTGTTTTACCATTTTTTTTTCCTTTTCATTCTTAAATGTCAAATCAATTGAATTTTTGTGAGCCTAGTGTTTGCATCTCAAAATTTTCATTGGTTTTGGAATGCTTCAAAAAAATGTGATTTGTTTTGAAATATGAAAGAAAAGGGACTCGCCCATCGGTACAAGGATTGACCGTTCCCGGCGCCTTTACCGGGGCTAATCAATCCAAGGGCTATGTTCATCATTGATGCATTTCGTTTTAACTTAAACATCATTTTGATTCTATATGCGGTGTAGAAAATATTGAAAGTTTGATGTTTCAAACTTTTAAAAAGACTCATGAAGAGTTGCTTGAAAATGTGAAATATTTTGAGAAAAAAGTGGAATTAGTAAATATCATTTGAAAAGCTTGTGAAACCATTAAGTAGGTTTGAGATTTTGCTCTAATTCGGTTACCACCTAGTTAGAGCTCCATCCCCTCTTGCTTAAGTTCTTTTGGAGATGTGCTTGTGATCATAAATGAAATAAAGTGGGTGAGAATGCATGAATGCATTTATCCTATATGATTGAAAGAATGTAAAACATTCCTACTACAGCATTCATCTAAAGTCATTCCTACCACAACATACATCTAAGATTTTTGTTTTTGTAAATATCACATATATGAAAGAAAAGAGTTTGAAAATGGATTGAGATTGTAGACCTATCAAGAATGAATCCAATATTGGATCATTACTTGGTTTGTGGTCTTGATGAGGTCGGCAAATGAAAAATTAAAATCTTAAATGGTAAGATATTGAAAGAACGAAAAATATGAAAGACTACATCCCAAGAGAGATATAGAAAAAGAGATCTTGAAAATCATAAAATCAAATATTTAAAAGAAAGAGAGATATGTATTCATATACGTATATATATGTATATATATATGTATATATATATATATGTATATATATATATATGTATAGATACGTATATAAAAGCTTATAGAAAATGATGTTTAAATCAAATAGAGAAGAAAAAATCATTTTCGAAAGAGAGAGAGATTTAAAAATGGAATACACGTATATATATTTATATATACGTATATGAGAGTTTGTAAAAGAATATGTAAAGAGAATGACAAAAAGAAATAGTCATGTACACATATACATATATAACATGTATATACGTACTTGTCTTCATGATAACTAAAATCAAGAAATGAATTAAAAATAGCCAACTTCAATTTTTTATCTAGGTCGGAGGGGAACTTAGGCTCATGCAAAAACCTAAGTTAAGTCTCCAAGGCCGCATTAGAAAAGTTTCTTTTGAAAGTGTTTTGAAAAATATGATTCATATCTAAACATGGAATGTTATGATTTGATTTGCCATAAGGGATATATTTCTTCCACCGTTGGGTATGGAAGAAAATCAAGCAATATAACGAGGCACTCATTAGGGTTCCTAATGGGGTGATTAGGAAAGAAACTAGCGCAAAATGACATGCAAATGCATATTAATATGTACATATTTCGTGAAGGTTTTCCCTGGGTTGGACAAGTCTCAACCTCAAAAACCACAAGAAGAAATCCCAACCCCAAACACTCACTCTCATCTTGCATTGGGTCATATAAATGGCTATCTTGCATGACTATGGGGAGATGGCAAGAGGGAAATGAAGATATGAAAAGGAAAGATTGCATGATCTAAGCATGAACATAAAATATCATCTCATTTTCTTATGCTCCCAGTGCATTTGAGCATAGCCTCTTGACTCTAAAAATATAGATTGAGGGCTATCTCATATGGTCATGCGGAGAGAAAGAAGAGAGAAAAGGATGGAATGAAAATTGAGGTTTACATACCTCGGATATGAATAATATTGGAAATGCCATGGAGAGAAGAGAAAATGAAAATAGAAATAGAGGAAGATTAAATACCTCGAATGTGATTGATATTGGAAATAAGTCTTCTTTTGAATGATTTTGGACTTACCTTGAATGAAGCTCCCAATATGTTGAAGATTAAGAAAAATGGAAAGAGGAAAAGGGAGAGAGGAAGAACTCAGGAGAAACCCTAAGTCTTCAAGTGAGAATACTCTAGGGTTTCTCCCAAGGCTAACTCTTGCCTAAGAAATGAGAAGTGAGGGTATTTATAGAGAATTTTGGAGCCAAAATTTGAAATTTGAATTCAATATTTGAATTCAAGAGGGAAAACTTTTTAGAGCCAAAATTCGAAATTCAAATTCAAGATTTAATTCAAGAGGGAAGAGTTTTGGAGCCAAAATTCGAATTCAATATTTGAATTCAAGAGGGAAGAATTTTAAAGCCAAAATTTGAAATTTGAATTCAAGATTTGGATCCAAGAGGAAGGAGTTTTGAAGCCAAAATTCAAAATTTGAATTCGGCTTTGGAATTTGAGTTTGGAATTCTCGATTTGGATCTAAACTTGGATTTAAATTTTACTTTAAAAATAATAGACCCAAAATTTTAATAGCCCCCCTTTTTTGAAAAATTTGGGGTGATTACACCTAGCATTTGCATAGAAATTTTTGTAGGAATTCATTGTTTTCCTATGATAAACAACTAAATTTAAATGTGCCTTGTCATATGCTTTAGTATTTGTTCTCAAGAATATGTGCAATATTAGATAATAAAAAAGTTCACCTTAGTTAACTGTCTTTTATGTGCTTCATTTCTCTCCTACATGTTCAATATCCTGGCTTTGATGTTTTTTTCTCATTGTTATTGCAGATTGAATTTCATTGTTTCCATGTCATTTTAGATCTTAGTTGATAAATGTAGTTGTTAAAAAAATATATGCAACATTGGACTTCTACAAGTGCACCTTATCCTGAAGAATTAGTTTTTTTATGGTTGTTTTTCTCTTACATAATTTCAAGATACATATCGATGTGCATATATGAGTTTCAATATTTAGGGGTTTGTCACTCTTACTAGCTGCACATTTAGTGACATATGCAGGGAGGAGCTTCTGTTTGGAATAAATCAGTTTTCAAATGTTTCTCATGTCAATTGGAAATGATTTCCAACATAAAAAGCTAAATTACAAGTTTTCATAAGTTGATCGCACATGTAATCTAAGGGTGCATGACAATAATATCATATCACATTTCTGTTATCAACATATCCACCCTACAGCCCAACATGCACTTTTACAATATATTTATGACCATGCATATTGATGCCAATATGTACTTTGGACTTATCTTAGCTTCAACTATCATTTTCAAAGAAAATGTCATTTTGTTGATTTTGTTTGAACTAACTTGTAATGTAGTCATGGGTTTTGTTACTCTTTGTGGTATATAGATTTGTGAAAGAAAAACATCTTTTCTTAAATGGAATGTTTAGAAAGAAAAATTAGCTGGTCTTACTGTCTATGCAATTCAAAACTACTAAAATTGTGTTTTGGCATGATGAATAATGGGGAACAGTTGCTTGTACTTTGCTTTCTTCATTTGCTCTACGGAATGGTTAAAATTTTGTCTTCTTTGCACTCAGCTGGAGTTGATCTTTCTGTTTCTCTCTTTCTACACACACACAGAGAGAGAGAGAGAGAAACAGAAAATGAGGTTCCATATACGTATTTCCTTTTCACATGTAATTTCTACTGCTCAGGTTCTCTCATAGAAAATTGATAAGACGTGTTTCTTCTTTTATGCATATTTTGCATTTATTGGTTAGTAATTGTTTTCCAATTTTGGTTTACTTACCCTATTTTCAGTTTGAAATGTCTTGGGTTATTGCATATGGCTTTTGATGTCAAAGGAATTGACATCAAAATTTGGATAACTAGACATGTCAATGGAGAAAAAATTGAGAAGAGGCTCTTTCAGCCATTGATCAATGTATCGCTAGTTTTTTTTTACCTTTTTTTTTCAAAACTTATTACTTGTTTCCTAAAAGCAGTTATTGATGCATAATTTAAAGCTATTATGTCTTGGACATAACAAGTGAAAACTCTTATGCTTGCATGTTTTGAAGTCATGTCATTTTCATCTGCAAAACAAAGTTGAGTGGTGAAGACTCATACTTTTATGTTTTGCCTTCTATTTTTTTAACACCCATAATTAAATGATTGGCAAAAAGAAGTTCTTTTCATATCAGATGTCTAGACAATTTCTTTTTTTATTATGAACTGGTGGTGCCAGTGGAAGGGAGTGACTGGCACTAGTGTAGGGCGGCAAGCAATGGTCGGACCAAGCCTTGTGGACAAAAAGGAATGAAGAGAGTTGGTCTATGACACCACCAGTTCATAACAAGGTATCATAAATTCAATGGAAGTACAGATGGTGAGGTTCACAATTACAAGGAACTATAATCCCACAAGTAAAAACAAGGAACAATGTCAAGCAGGTAGGTAAGGGGTTGGTTTTATATGGTAGCTGACACAGCTGCTCATGTCTTACAAACTTGCTTTTCATGCATGGGTACATCCAAAATTTTCTTTTGGGCCTTCAATTCAAAATTTGAGGTGATTGGACATCTTAGAAAAAAAAATCAGTATTTCATATCTGTTGATTCTCAATAAAAGAGTCAAGTCAAGACTTCTTTCCTTCTAAGTTAAAGCCTGCAAAGTAGATGGCATCCACAACATTTCTAGTGATACATCAAGGCACATTTCTTGAGCTTTAACCACTCAAAGACAGCTGAGCTCCAGCAGTCCCATAGTGAAAGAAAGCAGGTAACTACCCATTGTTATTAGAGATGCACACCTCAGTAAATGAAGCATGTGCCTCGAGCGATTCATTCAGCAAAACGCTTCAAAGCGTTTGAGTGAAGCGGCCCTGTCTTGATGCGCATGCTCCAGGGCAATGTCAAAAACAGCCTCTTCTGGCGCTTTTTGTGGCCGGTATAAGTCCGGCTTAAGCCTTTCCCCAAACGATGGTAGCGCCTCCGCTCTCCAAAGAACTTCCTCTCTTTAACGACCACCAATTCCTTGGCATATCTATTACAAATGAGGACAACCAATAGTCTTTCCCTTTCTTTCTTTGTTCTAACTTCTAATGAAGGCTGCAACCTGGCAGCTCTTGCCTTTCTCTCTATTTTTTTCTAAAATATTGTTTAATAGATTAGTTTTTTTCTTGATATTTTTGCTTTTGACATAGCTTACTTTCTCTCTTGTTGTGAGATTCTAATTTTCATCATAGTGTGTCATTGTGTGTCCAAGTGGTCCACTATAAGAAAAGTCGTAATCATTTTAATTTTCTTTTCTTATTTAAGTTTTGATTGTTTATACGTTCTCTTGATTGAATTCATGTGATTTTCTATTGTATAGTGTGTTAGGTAAGAGCCTAGTAATAAGCTATGAACAATAATCAGCATGAGTTAAATGTGTTTTTTTGTTTATATTGTTGTTGCATAGTAGTTGTTGTTGCTTTTTTACATTATTTTATAAATATTATATACTTAATAGTTTTGGTCGTGAAGCTTACGCTTTGCTTGGCTTCATGTCTTTTTGCCTCACATCATAGCCTCAACACTTCCCTTTGCCTCATCGCATCTAACAATGTTGTAATTGCATAAACCTTATACATCAAACTTTAATGGAAATAGTCTGGGCCATAAGAAGATCAGATGGTAGAGATTAAGTTACAAACATAATAGTTAAACAATGTTTTTAGAGTCTAAATGTCCTTCAAAGGAGAGAGAGAGAGAGAGAGAGAAAGAGAGACAAGTCAGAATGCATTAAAGGAAGTTGGAATTCAAGTTCTTTTAGTAGACCTGACAATGACAAAAAAATGAATGGGAAGGGGAACAGAGAAAGATTGTTGACGTAAAATACCTTGATCCAATTCTGATCCAGATGCACGTTTGGAGATTTTTGGGGAGCTTGCTTTAATTTCATTAATCGTCAGATGATGAAAATTAAGATGAAAATATATAAATTAACCGAGTTGTTTTTTACAAAAAAACTGAAATACCGATCAAATGAGGCAAGACGAGTACTCATTTTGTGTGTGTGTGTGTGTGTGTGTGCTTGCGCGCGTGTGTGGTTGATGGGCAGGCAAAGAGATATCATCAGTTCATTATTGTGTGCATTAATCTAATTAGTACAGCTGTGTGCATTAATCTAATTAGTACAGCTGTGTGCATTAATACAATTAAGGTCGTCTTTAATTTATGTCTTTCTATTCTTTTAGTTAAGAATGAGAAATCTTTCACATTTTGAAATTTTTTCGGCAAAAACCTCCTGAAGGCCTCAAAATTCCTGTTGGCCAAACTTGGCCACTGGACTCGCTTTAAAAATTACAAAACACCAAAATAGTCAAAGATTGGAGGAAAGTGTGGGAATGCATTAAAAGAAGTTGGACTTCAAGACGTTTCGGTAGACTTGACAGAGACAAAGAGTGAGCGGCAAGGGTTACAGAGAAAGGATGTTGAACTGAAAAGGCCTTGATCCAGTTTTGATCCTGCGTGTTCAGAGATTTTTGGGGAGCTTGTTTTAATTTCATTAATCGTCAGATGATGAAACTTAAATTGAAAATATATACATTTCTCTCTCTCTCTCTCTCTCTCTCTCTCTCTCTTTGGTTGATGGGCAGGTTAGAGGACCTATCATCAGTCTTGCGTGCATTAATCTAATCAATATAATTATTTTTTATTTAAAAAAATGTGAAATCATTCACATGTTGAACTTTTTCAGAAATTTAGCAGAAAGTTCCTGAAGGTCTTCAAATTCCTGCTGGTCACAGTTGAAGTCAAGATTAAAAATCTTCAAAACGCCAAAATAGTCAAGATTGGAGGGAAGTGGGAATGCATTAAAACAAATTTGAATTCAAAGTCATTTCAGTAGACTTGAGAGAGACAAAGAATGAGCGGCCAGGGAAACGGAGAAAGGGTGTTGAACGGAAGGACCTTGATCTTTAGGGGGCAAATTAAATTTTCTAAATTTTGATTAGAGCCGAAATATTATTTTTTTTAAATTTTTATGTAGAATAAATCAAATTTTTAAAATTTATATGTAAATTTTAAAAAAAAGTGAAGGTGAAGCCCAAGCTCATGCGGACCTTACCTTTGCTCGCCCCTGCCTCCGGGTTCACATAATTTTGGGTAGTTTGCCTTTAATTTCATTAATCGACCATGTACACCTGTCAATCTGCGCCTTGACCTTTTCGATCACAAAAGAACCTTGACATGTGCGAAGAGTCTCGTCATTTGAAAAATCTATCGAGATCTTAGTTTAGTGTATTCTGAAAATTGTTTGGCAGTTCCAATTGCACAATTTTCTCTCTTCCTTTTCATTTTAAAGTGTTATGTACCCTAATATCCTACTAGAAACTAAAATGTTAAAAATTATAAATGTTTTATCAGAAATAAAGAATGTTAATTATTTATATATGTTATATTGATTTGAAAAAAATGTGTAGATATGTGCTCATCTCATTACAGACGAACATAACATAACATAACATGACTGTCAATTTAAAATCCACGGGCAGATCTAACAAGGCATGCTTCTGCTGATGCGACAAAAGATCCAGGTAAATCTATGGTTTATCAAACTAAGGATTTTAATCTGATTAAAAATCCTTAATTTACCTAGAAAAATTAGGCAATTTAAGATCTTAGGTAGATGTTCTTAAATCCAAGGGTAGCCAAACGCCCACGTAATATCCGTTGAGGTGCACGGGCCCCAGCGCGTTACCACATAAGACGGGTGCCTAGTCAGACACTTTGTCTCATGTGGGCAAGTTGTCCCGCACGGAGAACAAGTTATCGCACGAAAATGCATCACATATACATCACATATAAGTTCCGCGTGAGAGCAATTCAAACTTCAAAGTCACAAGCGCCGAAGTTTCAGCGTGGTCTTAGCCGACAAATTGGAACCGCTGTGCAAGAAGTTGCTTGATTGCCCGGCCCACTTCTTCCCTATGTCCATAATTTAAGTCGCACGAATGAAATACAATCTACTTCTTTCGTCTTCAATGGCTGTTGGGTCCCTAAAACATAAACTAATACTATCAATGACAAAGTTGACTGATCGACTCTATGACTCGCTCTTAGTCTGCCAAGTTTTAGTTCATCACCTATGTCCAAGCCAAAAATGGAGTTCCCTGTCCACCCCGTGACTGTCTTCAAATAAGGTCACTCTCTATTGGAGCTTGTTTTATGGAGCTCGACTTGGCTCGTGTGGAGCGCTGCCGTCCTACCCAAGGGCGGAACCAAGGGGGAGCAGCAGCATAAATAAGGTCACTCTCTATTGGAGCTTGTTTTATGGAGCTCGACTTGGCTCGTGTGGAGCGCTGCCGTCCTACCCAAGGGCGGAACCAAGGGGGAGCAGCAGCATAGGCCCTGGCCCCACCTCCAAAAAAAAAATAATTATATGAAAATTTTAAAAAATTTCACTTGTCCTATATAAAAATTTTGAAAAACAATCGACTCCTGTCAAAATTTCAAAACTTTAATTCGACCCCTTCACGAAAAATTACTGACTCTGCCCCTAACCTACCTACCTTGTCAACATGAGAACCATAGGAGTTCTCTATTGAAATAGCACACGCACATATAATGGAAAACCCAACCAGATGTCGGTTTGATAATCTATACTACATTAATAGTTGCTCTCTCTTCACCAATCTTGAGTTGTATTTTGTATAAAAAGGTGGGATCCATTGTTGTTGTTATTTGTTTTATCTGCCCATTTGCAACAAATAATTTCCTTAATTGGAGGTTGAATCATGATTTCCCTTCTGTCGATCTTTAACCTTACAATTAAAAATTTTCATGGGCTTCATGCAGTTTAAAATTATCCTCAACTTTCTAACAGCTGTAAGGCTCGTCATTAAAAGTATAAATTGGTCTCTCCAAACATTCTCCACGACAAAGGTTTGGCACCGTCAAACACATATAACCTATAAAATGTGGTGCAGTAAAGGAGTGAACATGTATTTGAAAAATTTTTGGCCTACATAGTTGGCATGGAGCTCCACCTGTTCCACAGCATAGAATAGTAACTGCCTGAACAATTGGCATATAGCACCATCTGTCCTAAGCAGATAATTATCTTCTAAACTATTGTGCGTGCAACAAACAGAATAATGTATCGTGTATGCATGGCATACATCGAAGTCACGCCCAGAGCATGAGAATGGAGTTTTAAATTACACTATAACACCATTAATAATAAAAAATCAAATCCATTATGAGCGCAACCACTTGTCTGGTGGGTATACCTGAAAGGGAGATCGAATACAAACGCCTGATCTCTCCAAGTACGACCTAATCTTCATCGGCCAATAGTTCAAATAAATTACGGGGCTCTAATAAGGGTTTGTCGATAGGGTAGGCGTGAATTATGGGTGCATCTGTGAATATGATGGTGTGTCTCATCTATCATTAGTGTAATGATGTCAAATGAAGTGGTGTGGTAGGGTGATAATTAGAATGGTCAACAGTGGCAATCCCCAATGTTCCTCTTTTCCGTAAAGGTCATAACTCAATTACATAATAGAATTAACAATCAATATGCAAAAAATGCATTCATGGTAAACAATATAAGCTACACATCAATGAGGAGTGATGCACATAGAGAACACATCCCAGTTCACATGTAAATACTGCCCTTTGTAGTGGTGAGTGACATGCTCATATAATCTCAACCACAGTAAAAAAAAACGTGTTTTTTTCGAAAAAAAAAACATGATAAATTAAATTGCCATTTAAAACTTCCCTGATGAAGGTGAGAAGACCAATGCATGAATGAATCTTGAAACTAAGATTTAAAGTGCAACAAGGAGCATCTAATCACATGAAAGCACTTCGTGAGACAAAGATTAAAACTCTAAATATAACAGCTTGACTCTGATTCTAGCCACATTCCCAATGAACTTACCATTTCAGGAACTAAGCAGACCATTTACACATATTTACTTGATAGAAACTTCGCAGCTTCCAGATAAGAAAGTAAACCAAAAGGCATACACAAAGATTTTTTAGGCATTTAATCTTTGTACTTTACAAATTCAAAGATAGAAAAGAAAAGATAGTGAAAATATAAAAAAAAAAACTGCTAATAGAAATCCCAACTAATAAAAATAAGGAGAAAATGCATGGAAATCAAACATAGGAGAGGAACATTATGGCACTCAAGATGATGAAAGCAATCGTTTGATACCCGCCTTCTGCTCTGCAGTAAGCCTGGAAGGAAACTTGATATTGAACTTGATTCTTAGGTTGCCTTTCTTTGTGGGTTCCTTAGGGATAGGCATTCCTTCACCTCGAACGATCTCTTCATACCCAGGACTAATTACAGAATTGATGGGGACAGTGAGAGACCGACCATCTAATGTTGTCAATTGGACCGTATATCCAGTAAGAGCCTCTACAAGTGACACCTTCTGAGTCATCACCAAATCGTTGCCATCTCGCTTGAATGTGGCATGGGGCTTCTCATCAATGATGAAGACCAGATCAGATGGGATCATATTTTTCTGCTCATTTCCTTTCTCAGGGAAAGTAATCTTTGTACCTTTCTTCCAACCAGGCTTTATCTCAATTGTCAAGATTTCCTCGACCGTAGCTGGCCTCCTGTGCAGGAAAGAATGTGGAATGAGATCTCTCTCTCTCTCTCTCTCTCTCTCTCTCTCTCTCTTGCAATACATAGACGCAAACACACCAGGAACTGAACAAATTGAAGACAGGGTATAGAGCATGACATCCAGCAGGTAGGAGCATACATGAAGTACCTACCTAAACAGAAGTTAAAATCATTTTTCTTAGAATCAGAACAATCAAACCTATAATTTGACAAGCAAGGTACATGAAGGCCTCCCATCGATGATGAGGGGGAGGCACCAGCCTTCACTCTTGGACAAGGGACAAAGAGTCTGAAAGTAGTCCACCCAAAGCAATGACAAAATTGAACAACAGAGCACTCTTCATCTACAAATACTGTGTAAGGCAGTCCCACATAAAATGTAAAAAGACACATTTTCACCATCTTAGGTTGAATATAATTCATAGAACACTGGGTATGAGGCCATCTGAAGCTTGATATTAACAACTACTGTAAATCCAATACTTGGCCTGACAATGAACAAATTGGTGAATGGCAATTTTAACTGAGAATAAAAAGCAGCCAAAATGAACTGCCAACTAAGCAAAACACTATACTAACACTGAAAAGACCAAGTTATTTGGATAGACAAGAATAGGCATATATCCGTTATCAACAGGTGTTACATGTACATTCAATGACGTTTCAAGTGTGTGTTGAGACATTGCAGTGACTTGGATCAGAAATGACGGCATTGAAAACGTGACTGCAACAGACACTAATGAAACATATAGCAGAAATAGGCACTAAGGCGAAGTAAAAAAATAATCTTTATTCAAATGAATAGAGAAATGTTGTACACAAGAGCTTAAATCTGTACAAAGAACAGCATTCCTATTTATACGAGAGGGAAGACTGAACTAGCCGTTGGGACTAATTTCAACGGCTCATAAAAGAGCCATTGGGACTAGCCAACGGCTAGAACAAAAGAGAAAAAAAGAAAAAAAATAAAGATGTAAAACCTAACTATGATAACATCTAACTAAGGCATCCTAAATACAAATATTAACCTATATTCATATATGTATTATTCATACATAAACATAGGTAATATCTGTATACATTGTAGACACACGGGCACAGAGAAAGAGAATACGAGGAACACGATGTAACGTGGAAAACCCTCAACAATAGAAAAAAAACCACGGATGAGGAGGAGCTGGTTGCCCACTAGCCGTCAGACTCTCTCTCTCTTAAGATTTCATTAACCATAAGGATTAGGGTTACACGACTTAAGTAATGCCCAACAAGGGCTACAAGATGGATCGGGTATGGATCCGGACCCGGTCCCGAGACCCGTCTAACATACTTCAACACTCCCCCTCAAGTTGGGCATACATATCAAACATGCCCAACTTGGATACATTTCTCTCGAATGAAGTTGAAGATAAAGCTTTCGTCAGAACATCAGTTGTTTGGTTTTCAGATATTATGTAAGGAAGTACAAGTTCTTTAGCATCAATTCTCTCTCGAATGAAATGTCGATCAATCTCAAGATGCTTTGTTCTGTCATGAAGCACAGGGTTGTTGGCCAAGTTGATTGCAAACTTGTTATCGCAATACATCTTCATTGGTTCTTCAACCTTTATACCAATATCCGTCAACAATACTTTTAGCCACAAAAGCTCTGAAACTCCCATAGCCACTGCTCTGTATTCTGCTTCAGCACTGGAACAAGAACACACATCTTGCCTTTTACTTCTCCACACTACAATAGCCAGAGGTGGACCTCCTAGTGTCAATACTGCCGGCCCAGTCTGCATCTGAATAACCTTCAATCCCAAGAGTGTCTTGCTTGACATACAAAAGACCTTTGCCAGGATTTCTCTTCAAGTAGCACAAGATCCTGTCAACAGCCTTCAAGTGGGCATCCGTGGAAGCATGCATGAATTAACTCATCACATTCACAGCAAAGGTAATATCAGGTCTAGTGAGAGTAAGATAAATCAACTTCCCTACAAGACATTGATATCTTCTTTTGCCTCTTCACAGAGAGGCTCCCCATCTCTAAGACTTAGCTTATGGCCGGCATCTAGAGGAGTAGAAGCTGGTCTACACCCTAATTTCCTGGTCTCCTTTAACAAATCTAGGGTGTACTTCCGTTGATTTAGCACGAGGCTAGTCCCAGACCTAGCAATTTCAATGCCAAAGAAATATTTCAACTTACCAAGGTCCTTGAGATCAAACTCGATCGCCAACAGTTTCTTTAACTTAATTATTTCATCTTCATCATCACCTGTGACAATCATATCATCAACATATACCAACAAAATAGTAACCTTTTGTTTATTTCTCTTCACAAAGAGTGTATGATCTCCATTCCCTTGATGGTATCCACATTGTCTCATGACAAGTCTAAGTCGTTCAAACCATGCTCGAGGAGATTGCTTGAGCCCATATAAAGCTTTCCTTAACTTGCAACATTTTCCAGGTTCCTCATATCCTGGAGGCACACATATATACTTCCTCTTCAAGGTCTCTATTGAGAAATGCGTTCTTGACATCAAGTTGGTACATCTTCCACTCCTTCATCACAGCTAAGGAGATAATGACTCTGACAGTCTTTATTTTCGCAACAGGAGCAAAGGTCTCCAAATAATCAATCCCATATTTCTGACTAAACCCCTTGGCCACAAGACGAGCTTTGTATCTTTCAACACTTCCATCTGGTTTGTACTTGATGGTGTAGACCCACTTAGATCCAACGAAGTGAGCCGCCTCAGGAATCTTTATAACTTCCCATGTCATGTTTCTTCTCAGGGCTTCCATCTCTTCTTGCATTGCATAAGTCCACTTGGAATCACTTTGAGCCTCAACAACATTCCTGAAAATCATAGCCAAAGAAAGAGAAGATACAAAACATTTGTAGTCCTTGCTCAGTCTAGAATATGAAACAAAATTACCAATAGGATGTTGAGTACATGACCTGACACCCTTTCGCAGGGCGATAGGAAGCTCTTCACTTGCAATAACAGTCTGAATCTCTTCTTCAACAGGTTGCTTCTGAGCACGACTTGGGTCATCCAGTGAAGGACTAACTGGATTGGGAGCAGAATTCTCACCACCTGTCATCTCCTCAGTACAGACTCTTTGCTTAGAGTAAACTTGCCCAAACAGACGATTGCATTCCTCTCCTGCCCCAGTAGAACATTCTCCATTTTTCTCTTGTTCAAGCACCTCAATAGAAGGACCATTGGATTCACACATGTAGTCTAAAAAATCTATAAACAGAATTTCATGACTCGAAGAATACTCTTCCTTTGACATAGAATTCTCCCCCTGAAGAGGATTCTCACCAAAATAGAAAGCATGTTCAAGGAAAGTGACATCTTTGGTAACATAGGCACGACCAGTGGAAGGGTCCCGACACTTATACCCTTTTTGAGTTGGAGAATAACCTAGAAATATGCCCTTAATAGACCTTGGATCAAGCTTTTTAATGTGAGGACTATGATTGTGAATAAAGCAAACACAGCCAAAGACTCTTGGTGGAAGAGAGAAAAGTTCACGACTCCCCGGTAACATAGAGTGAGGCGTCTGCCCATTCAACACACGACTAGGCAAACGGTTTATAAGATACGCACTGGTCAACACAGCATCCCCCCAATACCTTTTTGGAACATGACGTTGAAAAAGAAGAGCTCGAGTCATATTCAATAACTGACGATTCTTTCGTTCAACAACTCCATTTTGAGGAGGAGTATAACTACAGGAAGTCTCATGAACAATTCCCTTTTTTCGAAAGAAGCTATCAACAGACTGACACATATACTCACGAGCATTGTCAGATCGAAAGGTCTTACCAGATGCTCCATATTGAGTTTTCACATAAGCAATGAAAGTCTCTATGGCAGTAGGAACTTCACTACGGTCTTTCAACAAGTAGACAATAGTGTTACGAGAACAATCATCTATAAAGGTGATAAAATACTGAAAACCATGATAAGAAGGAATCCCTAAAGGCCCCCACACATCAGAATGAATCATGGCAAATACCTCATTAGACCGATGGCTAGACAAAGGATATGAAGCTCTAACATGTTTGGCCAGGTGACAGACATCACAGGACACCATAGTCATATCTAACCTGGAACATAAATCAGGAAACAGCTGTCTAAGAATTCCAAAAGGCAGGTGTCCAAGGCGCTCATGCCACCGTAGAAGCAATTGAAGGGAGTCCTCTCTGTTCTTCGTTGCTTGACTGACTGCCGTCATGAGAGCCTGAGCAGTACGCATAGGTAAGCGATATAGCCCGTCAGAAGTCAGACCAATCTAATCCTCTTCCCTGTCACCAATCACCAAGTCCTGCATAACACAGCGATCAACAGAAAAAATTAGTTCGCAATTCAACTCTTTCGTAATCTTGCTAACCGACAAGAGGTTCAAGGGAAGATGGAGAACATGTAGAGCATTGTGGACAAAGAACTTGTTCAAAAGTGGGAGACTCCCTTTCCCAACCATAGAGATAGAGGAACCATCAGCAAGAGAAACACGTTCCTTTCCTGATGAAAGCTTATACCCATGAAAGACTTTAGGATCGCCGGTCATGTGGTGAGTAGCGCCACTGTCGATGATCCACTCTCCCATAGGAGAATCCGCCATCACGTCGATCGAACACCCAAATTTCTCCTGCAGTGACAAAGGGCAGCCGCGGCAATTGGGAGCACGCAGCAACTGGCGTGAGCAGAGAACTCTGCAGCAGATCCCGCAGGAGAACAATGATACAGGGAGTAGAGGCAGCGCTAGATGGAAAGGCAACACCAGGAAGCAGGTCGGGCGGCGGAAGACGTTGCTGGTCAGGCGGAGCAGGGAGCAGGTCGGGTGCCGATATCGATGGCGCAGAGGGCGACGGCAGGGAGGAAGGGGGGCGACAGCAAACGGCGGCAGCAATGGAGGGCACCACTGGAGTAGGGCCGACCCAGAAGGCAACGACGCAAAGGACGACGGCAGGGAGCAGGGCGCGACATCAGGGAGCAGGTCGACGGCGCGGCAGCAAGGGCGATGACACGGCAGCAAGGGCGGTGACGCCGACGGCGGCGGCGGCGGTGGAAACGACGACTGTGACAGCAGCGACGGCGGGTGAAGAAAACTCCACGATCACCAAAAAAGTGCCAATCTCGTGGGCTCTGATACCATGTAGAAACACGGGCACAGAGAAAGAGAATACGAGGAACACGATGTAACGTGGAAAAACCCTCAACAATAGAAAAAAAACCACGGATGAGGAGGAGCTGGTTGCCCACTAGCCGCCAGACTCTCTCTCTCTTAAGATTTCATTAACCATAAGGATTAGGGTTACACGACTTAAGTAATGCCCAACAAGGGCTACAAGATGGATCGGGTATAGATCCGGACCCGGTCCCGAGACCCGTCTAACATACTTCAACATACATAAACCATATTTCTTAACACCCTCTCTTAAACTTATGGTGCTATCACTAAAAGTTTAATTAAAAGAAAGTTGAATATGGGAGAACAAAGAGGCTTTGTGAAAAAATCAGCCAGCTGGAACTCTGAGGAAACATATAGAAACTTAATTGGTTCCTCAAAAACTCTTCACGAACATAGTGACAATCCACTTCTATATGCTTGGTTCGTTTATGGATGTTTGATTCTTGGCAATGTATATAGAACTCTTGTTGTCGCAACACAAATCAGTGGGTTCTTTTATTTTTGTCCCCATATCGAGGAGCATTTGATGAAGCCAAACAATTTCCATGGTTGTGGAGGCCATGGCTCGATGTTTAGCTTCAGTAGAAGAAAGAGAGACCTATTCCTTTTTGCACTTCCACAACATGAGTGATTCTCCTAAAAATGTAAAACCCAGTAGTTGAGTGTCTATCATTTGGATCTTTTCCCCAATCAGCATCAGCATAAGCAATCAAGTTTAGAGAGGAAGAAGAAGTCATAAATACTCCCTTATTTATTGTCCCTTTGATGTATCTAATGATACGAAGAACAGCTCCCATATGAACCGTTGATGGAGCATGTTGAACTTTACTTACCCTATGAACTGCATGAATAATATCAAGGCGAGTGATACTAAGATACATTAAGGATTCCACAAGTTGTCGGTAGGGAGTAGGATTAGTAAGAGGAATTCCATCATCGAGTTTCATTTTGCTTCTTACTGCTTCAGGAGTTTCTGTAATTTTATCATTTGTTATACTTGGGTTAGCAATAATCTCTACAGCAAAATTAGTTTGTGACAAAAAATAACCTGTAGTAGAATATGCAGCCTCAATTCCCAAAAAGTACCTCAATTCCCAAAAAGTACGTTAGAAAACCTAAATCTTTCATTTCAAAAGTTTTTTGCAGAAAATTTTTACATTCTTTAATTCATTATTTGTCACTAACTGTTATGATCATGTTATCTGTAAATCAGACCCAAACTTGAGAATGCAAATGCTTCAAGAGATACACTCTTGAAGATCCCAACAACTTCAATAGATAATACAAAACCAAACCTCAAACTTGAGGAGAAAATACCAAATACATTAATCTCAAGAGAAGAATACACAAGAGAGGCCAAAAAGCCTTAAAATAACAAGGGTCCCAAGTGTCCTATTTATAGAGGAAGTAAAGAAAAAAGGAGGAAGAGGAAGTGGCTGTCTCCAACAGCTAGATTTCTAGCCGTTGGGAACTCCCAACAGCTACTTCCTTTCTAATAAAAAAAAGGAAAAGAAAAAAGTTTAGAAAAAGGCATGAAAAATAAAGAAAAAATAAATACAAAAAGTCCTATGTATACACACATATATTTATATATACAAATCATACATCAAACTGCTAGGAGTTTAAGATATATAATAGTAGATACAAAAACATGTATGTATACTTACATTATAAATTCTAACACCCCCCCCCCCCTCAAACTTACGGTGTAAGCACCGAAAGCTTGCCAAGAAGAAACTGGAATCTTGCGGAAGCAAGTGCTTTGGTGAAGAAATCTCCAAGTTGATATTAAGAAGGAACAAAAGATAGATCAATTGTTCGGCTAAGATATTTCTCTCTCACATAGTGACAATCCATTTCAATATGTTTTGTCCTTTCATGAAAAGTATGATTGCTAGCAGTGTAGATGGCACTTTTGTTGTTGCAGCAGAGCTTGGTGGCTTCATTGAGGTCAATTCCAATGTCCTTCAATAAGCTTTTCAACCATACAATCTTCATGGTGGTGGTAGTCATGGCACGATACTCTGCTTCAGTTGAAGATAAAGAGACTTTATGTTGTTTTTTGCATCTCCATGAAATGAGAGAGTCACCTAGAAAAACACAAAAACCGGTGGTGGAATGCCTCTTATTAGGATCTCCACCCCAATGAGCATCAGTATAAGCAATCACATTCAAGTTTGATGAGGAGGATAGAAAGTCCCTTAGTGATAGTGTGTTTGACATATCAAACAATCCTCAATGCAGCTCCCATGTGTACAGAAGTGGATCTTTGTTGAAACTGACTTATAACATGTACAGCATGTGATATGTCAGGCCTTGTGATAGATAAATATATAAGAGCTCCCACCAATTGACGAAAGGAGGTGGGATTTTCTAGAATTTCTCCATCACCAATCTTCATCTTTACTCCTAAAGCTTCAGGAGTGTCCACTACCTTGTCATCAGTGATTCCTGATCTGCTTATAATGTTATTGGCAAACTTCATTTGTGAGAGTAAGTATCCTCTTCTACTATAAGCAACTTCAATACCAAGGAAATATGTTAGTTTACCCAAATCAGTCATTTCAAATTCATTCTTAAGGAAAGTCTTTACCTGCATAATTCTGTTAGCATCATTACCTGTAATAATCATATGATCTACATATAAAAGAAACACAATTGTTCCTATAGTTGTGTTTTTAACAAACATAGCAGTGTCAGAAAAACATGATTTAAATCCTTGTTTAAACATAACATTGCTAAACATATCAAACCAAGTTTTTGGAGCTTGTTTCAAACCATACAATGCCTTTATAAGATAAAGAACTTTGCCTTTAGGTAAATCTAGCCCAAGGGGTGAGTCCATGTATACCTCCTCATTTAAGTAACCATTCAAAAAAGCATTTTTGACATCTAATTGATATATGGACCATTGTTTAATAGAAACAACAGCAATAAGAGCTCTAACAGAGGTCATACGAGCAACAGAGGCAAAAGTTTCTTCGTAATCAATATCATATTCTTAGGCATATCCTTTGGTAACAAGTTTAGCTTTATACCTTTCAATTGATCAATCACTTCTAGTCTTGACTTTGTAAACTCACCTACATCCTATTGTCTTTTTCCCGATAGGAAGAGACACAATGTCCCAAGTTTTATTATCTTCAAGGGCTTTAAGTTCATTGTTCATGGCTTCAACCCAATGTGGGTTAGTTTTGGCTTCAACATAGGATGAAGGTTCATCAAGAGAGTGAATAACTAACAAGCAAGCTCTATGTTTTGGAGAAAAAGACTCGTAGGAGACAAATTTTTGAGGTGGATGAATATCTCTTTGAGATCTCCTAAGAGTACGTTGAGACTCTTGAATGTTTTGTTGAGACCTTCTCTTATAAACTATTACTTCACTTGGTGGTGGTCTATTAAAAGAAGTGCTATCAACCTCATTTAGAGCATCATCATATGAAAATGCAAAACATCATCATCATCATTTATCCATAAAAAAGAATAATCATCTTCATGCTTGGGTTTATTTTCATTAAAGTCATTTTCTTCTTCTAAAAATATCACATTTCTTGAAACATAGACCTATCTTTTTCAATATTATAACATATATATCCTTTTTGAGTTTCAGAATAGCCAATAAAGACACATTGAATAGCCCTAGATGAAAGTTTATCATTTTTGTCATTTAGAAGGTAACATTTGCAACCAAAGACTTTGAATCTTTTATAAATTGGCTCCAAATTAAAAAGTTTTTGAAAAGGTGAAATATTTTCTAAAACTTTAGAAGGCATTCTATTAATCAAGTAAATGGATGTTAGAATCGCTTCAGCCCAAAAATTTTTTGGAGCATTTTTTGATATAAGGAGAACTCTTGTTGTTTCAAGAATATGTCTATGTTTTCTTTCGGCGACTACGTTTTGTTGGGGGGTTTTGGGACAAGACTTTTGGTGTATAACTCTCTTTTTCCTTTAGGAATTCTTCAAATTCATTGGAAATGAATTCTCCTCCGGAATCACTTCTAAAAATTTTAAGGTTTGCATCAAATTGACTTTTGATCATGTTGTAAAAGGTTTTGAAATTCATAAAGACTTCCGATTTGCGTTTAAGAAAGTAAACCCAAGCATAACAAGAGTAATCATCCACAAAAATGACATAATAAAGTAAACCACCTTTAGATATAATAGGAGCGGGACCCCATACATCCGAATGCACTAATTCAAAAGGTGCTTTGCAACAAAATTTCTATTTCCAAAAGGTAAACCCTTAATTTTAGCTTTAATACAATCATCACATGAGATCATTTCTTTACATTTCTCTTCCAAAAAAGGGATACAAGACATTTTTCCTAAACTTGAATGTCACTCTTGACTACATTGCAAGTTGGGTTGGAAAGATCCAAATAATCAACATAGTAGAGATCATTTTTCCTAAAACCTTCCCCAATCGTCTTCTTGAAAAGATGGTCCTGTATCAAAAATTTATTTTGTGAGAAGACAATATTACATCCATGATTTGTTATTAGAGAAACCAACAAGAGATTTAAGTTAAGTTTGGGAATAAATCTAACTTTTGGTATTTTGAAAACTTTTGAATTAAAATTTTGATCAATATTCCCAACACCTTTGATTTCAAGAGGAGTTCCATCAACAGTTTTAACAAAAGGGCACGATTCCTCCTTAGTGCATTCAGTAAGTAATGAACTACAAGGGGTCATATGAAAAGAAGCTCCGGAATCAAGCATCCAAGAGTACTTACTTGATGATGTAGATGCCACCGTTGCTCCGAAAATTGGAAAAGTCCCTCCTCCTTTGAAAAGTGGTTGAAGAGCATCAACAAGCTTTGGTTGAAGAGCACTTACAAGCTTGTCTAGGTCGAATCGATTGCTTTCTTCATACATTGTCCCAGTCACACTTGTCTTTTTATCAAATCACCTCAATTTAGGACACCTAGGTTTAGTGTGTCCTTCTTGACAATGGAAACATATAATCTTCTTGTTGCCATTATTCTCATAGTTTCGATTAAAATGAGGAGGTCTATAAGTTCTCATATGAGCGCCGGGTCTTGAAGTAGCAAGAACACTTTCACTCTTTTCTTTGCAAAAATTGAGTATATTCTCCTCCATTTGAAGCTCCGCTATGGCTTCATTCATAGATGGCACCTTATGTCTATCAAGCAAGGAAGTTTTGACTCCATCATATTCCGGTCCAAGACCAAGAATGAATTTATAAAGTTTTTCCCTTTGGATTTGTTTTTCCCTTACTCCAATGTCTCTTGGATCATACCATTCGGGTTCAAATAGGGCAAGTTCGTCCCATAATTGCTCCATTTCTCCAACGTATTCCTTAATGGACTTATCCCCTTGTTGGAGACTTGCAATCTTCATTTGAAGATTGAACATGTAAGCCACATCCTTCATAGTGTGGGTTTTCTTGAGGAATTCCCAAGCTTCATGAGCAAAATTATGTTTTGCGATTTGGCCCATAGTTGTAGTATCAACACAAGCAATAATCCAAGTGATAATCTTGTGATGTCCTATCTTCCACTCTTCCCATTTTCTCTCGTATTCACTCATGACCTTGTCTTTTTCAACTTCATCTAGTTCTTGGGCTTTACCATCTATGGTTTTGGTTAGGACTAATTGAGGTTCACTTTTAGACCCATCAACAAGTCCCCATAAGTCTTTACTTCTAATGAAATGTTCCATAGGTTTTGCCCAAGAAACATAGTTTGATGAAGTTTAGGGAGAGGAGTAGAAGAATTTCTTTCATCCATAATGTGTACCTTGTACAGGAGACGTTGAGGTAGTGCTAGGATGAAAAACAGCCACAAAAATAGAAGCTTTTGATGCGTCAAAAACTGCTACAATCTTCACCTCAAGGAAGCTTTATCCCGTCACAAATATCACCAAAGAAGGCCAACAAACAAACAGCACCCTCTTGTGTCAAATCACAGCTGGAAATACATCGAACACTTGGAGTGCTTCACAGCTCCAAAGAAAGAGTAATAGCTGGATCTTCATGCTTGAAAAACAGCAAGACAAAGAGCCAAAACCTGGCTCTGATACCATGTAAATCAGGCCCAAACTTGAGAATGCAAATGCTTCAAGAGATACACTCTTGAAGATCCCAACAACTTCAATAGATAACACAAAACCAAACCTCAAACTTGAAGAGAAGATACCAAATATATTAATCTCAAGAGAAGAATACACAAGAGAGGCCAAAAAGCCTTAAAATAACAAGGGTCCCAAGTGTCCTATTTATAGAGGAAGTAAAGAAGAAAGGAGGAAGAAAAGAGGAAGAGGAAGTGGCCGTTGGAGCTCCCAACGGCTAGATTTCTAGCCGTTGGGAACTCCCAACAGCTACTTCCTTTCTAATAAAAAAATGAAAAGAAAAAAGTTTAGAAAAAGGCATGAAAAATAAATAAAAAATAAATACAAAAAGTCCTATGTATACACACATATATTTATATATACAAATCATACATCAAACTGCTAGGAGTTTAAGATCTATGATAGTAGATACAAAAACATGTATGTATGCTTACATTATAAATTATAACAAACATATAATAAGAGGATTCAAACAAAGCAGTGTCACTCAAACAGGAATGAAATCCATAATTAGAGACAACAGAATTAAAACAATTAAACCAAGCTTTAGGTGCTTGTTTGAGACCATATAGAGTCTTCTTAAGTCTAAGAACTTTTCATTGTGGGAGAGACAAACCTGGTGGTACTTTCATATAAACTTA
Organism: Nymphaea colorata; assembly: GCF_008831285.2. Taxonomy (NCBI): domain Eukaryota; kingdom Viridiplantae; phylum Streptophyta; class Magnoliopsida; order Nymphaeales; family Nymphaeaceae; genus Nymphaea; species Nymphaea colorata. Next base: position 16,171,611 of record NC_045142.1, read on the forward strand.
TTCCATAAGATCTCCATTTAAAAAGGCATTTTTAACATCCATTTGATAGATACTCCAGTTTTTAATAGATGTTAAAGCAATAAGAGTCCTAACAGTAGTCATTCTAGCTACAGGAACAAATGTTTCCTTGTAGTCAATACCATATTCTTGAGTATAAGCTTTAGTAACAAGTCTGGCTTTATATCTTTCTAGAGATCCATCCCTTTTTGTTTTCACCCTGTATACCCATTTGCATCCAATAGTCTTTTTTCCTACAGATAAAATCTTGTATTTCTCATGTTTGAGTTTTTCTCAAGGTATTCAATTATTTTAACATAGCGTTCTTCCACTCAATATATTTGGAGGTTTCATTAAGTGTAGACGATTCAAAGTGAGTGAATGACATTGATTCTAGTTTTATGCGTTGGGGTAAATGTCTCATATGACACAAACCTATTGGGTTGTCTTACGTTTCTAGTGGATCTTCTAAGGTTTTCTTCACTTGAAGTTGGTTGGAGATCAATAGTTTCGTGATGTTCTTCTTCACCAATGTCTTGTTGCCCGTTTCTTTTATGATATGTGATTATGTCTTTGGCTGCTCCACTGTCATCATTATCATTAATGTCACTATCATCAATATCATATATTTCATCATCACATTGAGAAAGATACTGGAATAGAAAAGAATAATCATCGTTGTGTTGTGACTCTCCAAAATTTTCGAATCTATTTTCTTGTTCACTAAACTTTACATTCCTTGAAACTATGATCTTGTCTTTGACTGGGTCATAACATTTGTAGTCTTTTTGTGTCTCAGAATAACCAATGAATGCACATTCAATAACCTTTGAACTTAGTTTATTAGTCTTGTCATTAAGAACAAAATATTTGCATTCAAAAATACGAAGCCAGGTAAAATCGAGTTCATACTTGAACAATTTTTCAAAAAGAGTTATATTATTTAAAACTTTTGAAGGCATTCTATTTATGAGATAGACAGAAGCAAGAGTTGTTTCAGCCTAAAAGTTTTTAGGTATATTTTTTGCAATAAAAAGAGTTTTTGTTGTTTCAATTATGTGCCTATGTTTTCTTTCATGAAGTCTATTTTGTTGAAGTGTTCTTAGACATGATTTATGATGAACTATTCCATAGTTTTCCGAATATCTTTTGAATTCATTTAAAATATGTTCACCTCTGGAATCATTCCTTAACATTTTTAATTTAGCATCAAACTGTGTTTGTACCAAGTTGTGGAAATTTTTGAACATCTCAAAAACTTCATATTTGAATCCAACAATATCTAGTGAATCATCAACAAATATCACATAATACGATAGTCCTCCTTTTGACATGATAAGAAATGGCTCCCATACATCGGAATGAACAAGCTCAAAGGACGTAGACGAAAAGAAGTTTTTGCCCAAAAGATAAAAATTTCATCTTTCCATGTATGCAATCATTACATTTAAAATTCTCAAAACAAATATCCTTGGTAGGAGTCATCATAGATCATTTTCTAATGTTTGGATGACCTAATCTTTGATGTCAAACATTGATGTCCCCATTTTTGATATGGTAACAAAATTTTTCTTTGGAGATACATAAATTGTTCATGTAGTAAAGGTCCCCCTTTCTAAAACCTTCCCCACTCAATCTCCTGGTTTGGTGATGCTGCACCAAACATTTATTTGATGAGAAAACTATATGAAACCAAGTTCTGAAATTTGAGATATAGAAAGTAAGTTAAGATTAAGTCTAGGGACATAACGGACTTTTGGTACAAAGAATTTTTGTTTTCCAAATTCTTTTTCAAAATTCTCAACTCCCCTTTAACACTCAAAGACGTTCCATCAACAGTAACTACATTTGATTTTTTCTTGCTTGTTCAAAATTGGTCAAGGATGATATGTTATGTCATATGAAAAGATGCAACGGAATTTAGAAGCCAAGGAATCATAGTGAGAGTGTTGGAGGTAGATGTTGTTGTTGCTAGTGCTCCAGAATGTGACTCATTTATTATGGATTGAAGAGTCGTCATGATTTGGTTCAATGTTGTGGAGATTGACGTAAGATCATATCCTTCATTTTGAACATTTGCAACCTTCCTTTGACCAAATTGTCTAGGGTTGTGTTGCCGCCATGATGATATGAAGCTCCTTAGTTGTGTTGCTCGCCTTGAGGATATGAAGCTCCTCCTTTGACCAAATTGTCTAGGGTTGTGAATTCCCTCCATAATTTCGTGATTGTCCTTCATTATTGTTCAACTTTGGACAACTAGGCCTTATGTGACCCGGTTGATGACAAAAATGACAAAGAACCTTATATTTCCCTCTATTTTGATTTTCAAAATGAGGGGGTCTAAAAGATCTAATGTTGTTTCCAGGTCAAATAAGTGGCTAAGACTTTTTCTTTTTCTTATATTCCCCAAGCTTAATGGAGAGGATCCCATCAATTGGATATATATAACCAATGGGTCTCGCACGTTGTTCTTTACTTGGAGGGACCAATGAAACATTGGTACAGGTGGATCATCACGTAGCAAGGGAAGCCGCCATGGAGGGCTTTCGTGGAGACACTCAAGGTGAGATTCGGACCCTCAGCTTATTTAGATTATAACATTGAATTGTCTAAAATCAAATAGAAAGGAAAAGTGATGGAGTATCAAGTAGAATTTGAGGAGGTAAGCAATATGGTGTGTGAGTGGCTTGTCGAGGCCTTGATTGGCACCTTCATAGGAGGATTTAAAGAGGAGTATCGCATTGAGGTGCAAGCAGCCAAACCCCAAAGCCTCTAAGAAGCCTTCGAGCTGGCAAGAATAGCAGAAGAAAAATCGAACAAACTCCTCAATGGCTGGAGGGAGGGTAGAACCAGCAGAAATCTGCCGAACAGAAACCCCCCAAGTCATAAGGGACCTACGTGAGGCCCAGCCAACATGCAGAGGAAGCACAGGGAACAAAAAAAGCTGGTCAAGCGACTGAGTCTACAGCAGATCAAGGAACAACATAGGAAGGGACTGTGCTAGGATATGCTTGTAAAAAGCTACATATGTACTTAGTAGACGAGTCTGAGGATAATTTTCAAGAGAAAGAAGAGGGAATAGAATAGGGGATGTTAACATAACATGTATAGGGAACCGGGTCTGGATCCAGACCCGGTCCCATGGGCACGGGTACCGAGAGTGGCTCGGTATCCTAGGCGTTTTTCCCTCTTATTTAATCCCACTTATGGTGTAATGGTTGATTAAGTGGAATAACATTTTCTCTCTCCTAGGGTTGCGGTTGTGCACCTAGGTCAGAGCTTCTCCGTGGTTTTTCACCTCTCTTTGAGGTTTTCCACGTATATTGTGTGTTCCTTTTCTTTCTCTCCATCTTGGTGTGTGTTTCTATATGGTATCAGAGCCAACGCGTGAGAGATCGTTGGTGTGATAGTCGTGTTTCCGCCGTGTTTCTTTGCCGCTGCTGTTTCCGCCGTTTTTTTTTCTGCCGCTGCTGCGCCGCCGCCGTCCAGCGCTGCCAACTGCGCCGCCATCGTCCAGCGCGGTTGTTCTCTGCTGCGTTGCCGCTGTCCAGCGCCGCCGCCGTCCCGCGCCACCGCTGCCCACCGCCGTCGCTCTCTTCCACACCGCTGCTGTCCAGCGCCGCTGCCTCTTGTTTGTCGTCTCTGGTGCTGGGTATTCTTTCTCCTTGGTGATTGTGATGGCCGAGGAGATGTCCCTCAAGATCGATGATGCCCTAGACTCGGGCAGCAATACCAAGAGCGAGATCTTGCCTGTTCAAGTCACCTCCATCCGGCTGAACAAGGATAACTATCTCTCTTGGTCGGCTGCCCTAGAAATTGGGATAACCAGTCGTGGTCGCCTGCCCTACATTACTGGGGAGAAGCCTGCACCTTCAAAAACCGATCCGCGATGGGCTACTTGGACGTTGGAAGATAGTCAGGTTAAAGTATGGATTATTAGTTCTGTTTCTGCAGATATTCAGCCTTTGATCTTGCGTAAATCGACTGCCTACGACATGTGGACTGTGCTTGCACGGATGTATGGCCGTAAGAAGAGAGTATTGCGTACGTACCAAATCAAACGTAGCATATACTCTCTTAAACAGGGTGACTTGTCTGTAGCCGCCTTCTTTGCAGCCCTAAAGACTAAGTGGAAGGAACTTGATTACCATGTGAATGATGACTGGCACTGTGGGTCTGATCATGCCTTGTATTGGGACAAAGAATGGATGGATCGGATGTTTCTTTTCCTCGGAGGCTTACGCGATGAATTTGAATCCATTAGGAGCCAAATTCTTAATTGTGACGAGGTCCCCGGAATTGAAGAGGTGTATGCCCGTGTGGAATCTGAAGAACAGCGTCGACAGGTGATGCATATTGAAACCAGTCAGGGGAGTTCTCCTTCAGCCTTTGTTAGTCGTGTTTCTGGGATGGGACAGCGTCCTGTTCGGCGGTGTAGCCATTGCAACAAATCAGGACATTCTGTTGATTTTTGTTGGGATCTTCATCCTGAGAGGCGGCTTGTCCGGGGTCGTCCTCCTTCTAGCCGCCGGAGTCCTTCTGTGCCTGAGCCTAGTCAGAGTAGTCCGTCAAATGTTGCCAAATCTAAGCTTTCCTCCGATCAAATCAAAGAACTGCAAGCGTATATCAGCCGGCTGTCTACTACTCAGGAGGATACTTCCACATCTAAGGGGGCTAAGTTAGCCCAAGCTCTCGTGGCTACTAGTGACCAAGGTAATTCCTCACATGGTGATTGGATTGTTGACAGTAGTGCTACGCATCATATGACAGGGGACCCTAAGATGTTCCAAGAATACAAATTGTCTTCGGGGCAGCAACGTGTATCTATGGCTGATGGTTCTTCTATCTCTGTGGCTGGAAAAGGGAGTTTGTCCTTGTTAAATAAATACTGTCTTCATAATGCTCTTCATGTTCCCAATATTCCTGTGAATTTGCTATCTGTCAGCAGTATTACTAAAGAACTGAACTGTAATCTGATCTTTTCTGCTGATCGGTGTTTTCTGCAGGACTTGGTGACGGGGCAGAAGATTGGGATTGGTTCGGCTATTGATGGACTCTACAGACTGCCTGTGCAGGTTGCGTCCGCTCTTATTTCAGCCACTAGTGGACAGTTGTCAGGCGTAGAAGACAGATCTACTATTATGCGATGGCACGAGAGGCTTGGTCATCTTCCGTTTCCATTGATTAAGAAGTTGTTTCCTAGTTTGTTTCATTCTGTTTCCATGGACTCCTTCACCTGTGAAGTGTGTCAGTTGGCTAAACATGTTAGGGCCTCGTACCCTATTTCATTCAATAAAACCACTCGTCCATTTGCTTTGGTTCATTCTGATGTTTGGGGTCCTTCGGGAGTACCCACTTGTCGTGGTTTTCATTACTTTATGACCCTTATTGATGATTACTCCCGTTGTACGTTCGTGTATCTGTTGAAAGAACGTAGTGAAGTTCCCGTTATTGTCAAAAACTTTGTGGCCTTTGTTGAGACTCAGTTTCAGACGTCTGTCCAAGCTTTTCGCACCGATAATGCTAGAGAGTATGTCTCTCAATCCCTAGATGATTTCTTGAAGAGCAAGGGTATTGTTCATGAAACGTCATGTAGTTACACACCTCCCCAAAATGGCGTGGCTGAACAAAAGAATCGCCATTTGCTTGATGTTACCCGGGCCCTTCTGTTCCATCGTCAGGTTCCCAAGCGCTACTGGGGTGATGCGCTTCTCACTAGTGCCCACCTTATCAACCGTATGCCTACCCGTGTGTTGCAGGGCCATTCCCCGTACTCTATGCTTTGGCCTACTCAGAATCCCTGGCCTCTTACTCCTCGGGTGTTCGGGTGTGTCTGTTTTGTTCATGACCATAGTCCCACCCTCAAGAAACTTGATCCTCGATCTGTCAAGGCTGTCTTCCTGGGGTATTCCTCCACTCAGAAGGGATACAAATGTGTTGATCCTACCACCTCTAAAGTCTATGTTTCCCGGGACGTCACCTTCCATGAACATGAGGCATACTTTCATGTGAATCCTCTTCAGGGGGAGTATCTAGGGCACAGTAGTGAAGAGTATTCCTCAAATCAGTTGATTCAGTTTACGGATTTCTTGGATTACAAGGCCAGTGACAGTGTGGCAGACACAGTCAGAGATGATAGAGACCGTCACATGGACGAGGGTCTTGTTGATAATCAGCCTACAGCCCGTGATCATTTGTTTGGCCAGGTGTACAGAAGGAAGAAGACAGATGTGATTGAAAATGTTGATGTAACCAATCTCAATCCTGTGAGCTCCCCGGATGACCCAAGTCTAATCAATGAAGAGCTTCCTATAGCCCTGCGCAAGGGCACCAGGTCTTGTACTTTTCATCCTATTCAGAGATTTGTCTCTTATGCGAAATTGAGTAAGAATTACAAATGCTTTATAACATCCTTGTCTAAGTCTGTTATTCCCAGGTGTGTGGAAGATGCTAGAGAGGATCCTAAATGGCTACAGGCCATGACGGAGGAGATGAATGCCTTGGCAAAGAATGACACTTGGGAAGTTGTGGATATTCCCAAAGGGACTCATTTAGTTGGTTCAAAGTGGGTGTTCAATGAAGTACAAACCAGATGGTACTGTGGAAAGGTATAAGGCTCGGCTTGTTGCAAAGGGGTTCAGCCAGAAATATGGTATTGATTATCTTGAAACCTTTGCCCCTGTTGCCAAACTGAAAACTGTGAGGGTCATATTAGCTCTTGCCGTGAAAAAGGGGTGGAGCATGGATCAACTTGATGTTAAGAACGCATTCCTGAATGGTCATCTAGAAGAAGAGGTCTATATGAGTATGCCTCCTGGATATGTTCAAAGCGGAAAATGCTGTCATCTCAAGAAAGCCTTGTATGGATTAAAGCAGTCTCCTAGAGCATGGTTTGAAAGACTGAGGATAGTGATGAAGACAAATGGATACAAACAGGGAAATGGTGATCACACCCTATTCATTAAGCAGAGAGATGGCCTGGTGAGTCTTCTTCTTGTGTATGTTGATGATATGATAGTCACAGGTGACGATGAAGAAGAGAAAAAGAAGATGAAGGAGAGGTTAGCTGCTGAATTTGATCTTAAAGATTTGGGTAAACTAAGGTACTTTCTGGGGATAGAGATTGCTCGGTCAGAGACAGGGTTGGTTATGAGCCAAAAGAAATACACTCTGGATCTTCTAAAGGAGACAGGCAAACTTGGGTGCAGACCCTTTCTAACTCCAATGGAGTCTGGTACAAAGATAAGCATCAAAACTGGTAACATCCTAGATGAGGAAGGAAAAGGGCGGTATCAGAGGCTGGTTGGTAAACTCATCTACCTTACTCTTACTCGCCCTGATATTACTTATGCTGTGAATGTGTTGAGTCAGTTTATGCATGCTCCTACTGATTGTCACTGGAAGAGTGCAGAAAGAGTGTTGGGGTACCTAAAGAATGACCCAGGAAAAGGATTACTCTATACTCAGCAAGACCAACTTAATATTGAAGGATACTCTGACGCAGATTGGGCAGGATGTACTGATACTAGGAGGTCTACCACAGGGTACTGCATCTTTCTGGGGGGTAACCTGGTTGTTTGGAGAAGTAAGAGGCAGGAAGTATGCTCTAGATCCAGTGCTGAGGCTGAATACAGGGCTGTGGCTATGGGAGTTACAGAAATGTTATGGTTAAAGATTCTCCTAACAGATATTGGTGTTGAAACAGAAGAGAAGATGAGGATGTACTGCGACAACAAGTCTGCAATTAATCTTGCGAATAATCCGGTTCTGCATGACAGAACTAAACATGTGGAGATTGATCGCCACTTCATACGGGAACGCATAGATTCAAAGGAGTTGATCCTACCTTATATGAAGTCTGAAGATCAAATTGCAGATGTTCTAACCAAAGCCCTATGTACATCTCAATTCGAGAAAAATGTAAGCAAGCTTGGCATGTTTGACATGTATGCCAAGCTTGAGGGGGAGTGTTAACATATCATGTATAGGGAACCGGGTCTGGATCCAGACCCGGTCCCATGGGCACGGGTACCGAGAGTGGCTCGGTATCCTAGGCGTTTTTCCCTCTTATTTAATCCCACTTATGGTGTAATGGTTGATTAAGTGGAATAACATTTTCTCTCTCCTAGGGTTGCGGTTGTGCACCTAGGTCAGAGCTTCTCCGTGGTTTTTCACCTCTCTTTGAGGTTTTCCACGTATATTGTGTGTTCCTTTTCTTTCTCTCCATCTTGGTGTGTGTTTCTACAGGGGACTGATGACAGTATGGAAGAATTAATTCCAAAAATGTCTCTTCATGCCCTAGCAGCAGGTAATGTTCCCCAATTGATGAGAGTTGAAGGTCAATTGAAAGGGAGGACTATCAGCACATTGGTTGACATGGGGTCGACACATAATTTCATTGGGGAGAAGAGTGCCAAGGTATGTGGCTGCAAAATAATTGAGCAATCAGAATTTAAAGTGGTGGCAGGCAACAATAGCTCGTTCTGGTGTAAAGGATGCTGACCAAAAGAAGAAATCGAGATCCAAGGACAGCGATTTGTGGTGGAATTATTTCCCCTAGCTACGAGAGGAGCTGATTTGGTTTTAGGAACTCAGTGGTTGAAGAAACTGGGGAAGGTTTGGTGGGATTTTACCACCATGATAATGACATTTAAGGTGGCAAATGGAGAAAAACGCATACAGGCCTAACCGACAGCATTCTTTAGTGGACAGGATGACACACACACACGAATAAGATCAAACATGGAGAAGAAGGGTTGCATCTTCTCTTAATGTCTATTGAATCTAGCAGTCCACAACAACAGGCTACATCTAAGTTAGAAGTCTCAGCCTTCTTACCTGTTGTTCTGGCTGAATATGCTGGTGTCAAGCTATGAATTCGACCATCATATCGAATTAAAAACTGAGTCTAGACCAGTCAATTTGAAACCTTATAGGTACAGTCACATTCAGAAAGGTAAGACAGAAAAACTCATAAAGAGTATGTTGTCGGAAGGAGTGGTCCAGCCCAGCTGAAGCCCTTACTCTTCTCCAGCATTGTTGGTCTGAAAAAAGGATGGAACATAGAAGTTTTGTGCGGATTACAGGGCACTTACAGTCACCATCAAGAAGCGGTATCCTATACCAGTTATAGAAGAATTGTTGGATGAGTTGCAAGGGCCGGAAGTCTATTCCAAGCTATATCTAAGGGCCGGGTATCACCAAATTACTACATGACACGGGTACGTGGGTTTAGCCCACGTACCCGGTACGCCGATACGTGGATCAAGGTACGGGAGAGAGGTTGGTACAGGTCGGATTGGGTCTCCGAACCAAAAAAAAACGAAAATCAGGTATAAGGAGTTAAATCCTTAATTCTGACATACTACCTAGTATTGAAGATGTTTACTCTCGTGTAGAGGCTGAAGAGCAACGACGCCTTGTTATTACTGGAAAAAAGGGGGATCACATCTCGTATAATGGGAGGTCTGCCCTTATTAGCCGTGGTCCTGTAGGAGCTGCCTGACCTCTAAGTGCACTCACTGCAAGAAGACTGGTCATACAGTGGATTTTTGTTGGGACCTCCATCATGAAAAGAAGAATAGTCGAGGGAAACCTTCCAGTGGGAAGAAATCTACTTCTGATGCTACCAACTCTAGTGGAGGGAAAACCTCTATCTCAGCTGAACAGATTTGTGAGCTTCGTGCTTATCTAAGTCAGATTAATGTTGGTCAGGCCGAAGTGTCAAATAATGTGAAGGTTAACCATGCTCTGGCCATTTCTGGTAAAAAAGGTAATTCATGTATGGAAGAATGGATTGTTGACAGTGGTGCCACCCATCACATGACTGGCAATCCTAAGTTTTTTCATAAGTATAAGCTATCTTCTGGAAAGGAACGTGTTTCTCTTGTCGATGGTTCATTTACCTCTGTGGCAAGAAAAGTGGGTCTTTCTTTGTTAAACAAATTTTTAGTGCTTGGTGCCTTACATGTTCTTCATCTTCCTTTGAATCCATTATCTGTCAGCAAGATTACTAAGGAATTGAACTGTGAACTCATATTCTGTGCAAATCGTTGTGTTTTGCAGGACTTGGTGACAGGGAAGAGGATTGGGATTGGTTTGGTGTCTGAAGGCTTATATCGTCTTCCCATCCTTGTAGCCAATGCTCTTATGACAGCAGTTAGCAGGACCGAGAAGAAGAGAGAAGATTGTCTTCAGTTATTTTTGTATAGGCATGAACGCCTTGGACATCTCCCTTTTGGAGTTTTGAAACAGTCATTTCCTGAGTTAATTTTGTGTCAAAATTAGTAGATAACGATCATGTCTCAATTGAATTTACTTCTTCCTTTGTGCAGGTCAGGGACCTTAACTGAAAGAAACATTCGCTAAAGGAAAAGGGGGCCCAATCTCCGCACTCGTACCCACATCCACACCCACGTGACATAGCTTATTCTTGCCATATTCTCTTGTTTTCTTTATCTGCCACAAGAACGTATGAGTCCAAACCCAAAAAAATGAACTTGGATATTGGATGGGATTTGATACTATCTTCTCCATTTTCTGGATAAGCATTCATTTTAAAGCATAAGTTTTCATGTCTTAGGTAAGTAACTCCATTGGAGTTTTATTTAACATGGTTTAGTTTTTTAGCATTTTTGTAATTTTTTGTCAAGAGATCAGCTGTCCTTTGCATGGTGTGTGACTGTGTCTCTGTGTGCATGTGCATGGAAAGAACCATTTCAAAATATTCAATAGAAATCTCCCTATATCAATATCACAGTAGTTCGTGAAGTTTAGCAAAGTACATGGTCATCAATATTTGTCAACAGAATTAATATTTCCATGTCAGTCTTGCATCGGGTTCTTCCTCAACTACAGATTGACACAAAAATATCGAGTAGACAAGAATTGGTTTAGCATAATTCACAAATAACGAACACAACAAACAAGGACATCAGTGATCACTGCAGAATGAAAAGAAGGAAACCATGGCGCTCACAGCACTAATTGAACACTATGTAGTGAATTAAACAAAAACACTTCTACAATGAAAGCATATACAATAAGATGGTTCAGAAAAAAAAATAGAATATGTCATAGTCGGAACACTTCTTAACCGAGCAGGAAAAACAAAATTAAATGCTCTGGAAACAGAGATCCGCTCAATAACATAACTACACACCTACAGTAAATCAACCTCATGTGGCAGGAGAAATATCAGACAAGGTTGAAGCAGTACCTAGTCCCAGGAAAAAATGTAAATAATGGAAAAGGGGAAACGAAACAACCACATACCCATTTGAATCCAGAACATCCCTAGAAATCTTCATCTTCTTGGTGGTCCCTTTGTAAAGCTCCTCCAGGCTACAAACGAGAGTCTTCTCAATTGGAGGACCTTTTCTAGGCACATTTCCTGAACCTTCTCCTCCGCCATATGATGAGAAAATATCTTCTCCAAAAACGCTTCTAGGGAACCTCCCGCCAGCACCTCGCGAACCCATATCACCCATTGCCCCAAACGGGCTTGAAAACCCAAAGAACTCGGAGAAGATATCCTCTGCACTTCTCGGATTGAATCTGAACGCGTTGGGCCCGCCAGAATCCGACGACGCCGAGAATCCAGAGGGCCCCTGCGGCGGAACCTGCCCCTTCAACCCTTCTTCGCCGAATTGATCATAGACCGCACGTTTCTGTGCGTCGCTCAAAACCTTTCACAATGCAATCAAAATAACTAACACACTCAAAAGGAAACACAAGACAAAAAAAAATTGGGCATTCGAGTTTTCTTCATCACGGTTTCTCATCTCCCATCCAATAGAAACAAAAAAAGAAAAAAAAAAGAACAGACGATGTTGGGCTCCCTATAGTTTTTCCCCATTCTCTGCACAACCAGAGGTCCAGAACAGAGAATATGCGCGACCCATATACTATCTCTCGAAAGTGGATGCTTAATAAGAAGATGGACAGGTCGCGATTGTCGATTTAGGTACCTCGTAGGCTTCGGATATCATCTTGAATTTGGCTTCTGCCTCCTTCTTGTTCGTGGGGTTCTTGTCGGGATGCCATTTCATGGCCAGCTTTCTGTAGGCCTTCTTGAGATCGTCGTCCTTGGCATTCCTGTCTACCTGCAGTACCTTGTAGTAGTCTACACCCATTCTTCCTACTCTTGCTGAGCTTCCTGAGCAGACTTGCCACCGGAGGCAGATAGAACCACCCTTATGTTGCCGCAGAAGCCTCTCATGTTAACGTGTCTGTTTTGCATGTGACAAATAATAATGGTAGCTCTTGCTTGTCCTTTTAACCACCGCTTTGTGCCCTTGTTCATGCTAAACCTTGGGGGGGACGGGAAACTGAGGTGAGTGAATTATGTGGTTGGTAAACTTGTTCTGGTACTGGCAACGGCGGGGACTTCAACGGCTTCCAGTGTTTCCAGATGTTGATTGAAACTGGTCGATGAGATCCAGCAAGGGAATAATGATTGGTGCGATCCACCAAGGGAACGGGAATTCCAATAGTAATGGAGCCGAATTTGGAAAGTAAAAATTCAAATTTTTTTTGTGTATCTAACTCAAGATCCCCATTAGTTCAGGGTGAGTGAGAGGCTTAAATAGGGATTTTAATGGGTCCAATTTCAATTGGACGTCCTTTTAATCATATATGTTTTCTTGATATTCATATATTTGGGTTTTGATGCCAATGAGGAAAAGTTATATATGAATCCAAATCCAAAATCTAATTTTATAATTAAATTTGACTGAATATAATATTTGAATTCGCATCTCAATCTGAATCTAATTTTAAATGGTATCCGGTGGATTTTCAAGATGTGAAAGCATTGAATATAAATATTTATTTAAAACTAAATCTAATCAGAATCAAAATTTAATTATATCTTAATCTAATTGGATGTCATTTTAGATCTGGTTCTTTCTTAATTAGATCTTAAACTTTTTTACGCAACTAAGTTTTTTGAAATGGCATGGTCGGAGACTCGGATATTCGATCCAAATTAGATATATTGATACTGCTAGGTTTATGACCCAATGCTTGAAAAATATCCCAAAGCCCCCTAGTTCTTTATTAATTCAGACAATGCATGGCACAAAAATAAGTATTTACAAAATAAGTATTTACTAATGCATGGAAAAGGTCGTGTCAGTAAACAGATATTTCCATTTGAAAGTTAGTAATGAAGAATCATTACCGTAAGTAAAGGTGCGGCCATTCCCGAAACTTTCTTTTTTTAATTGTTCAAGCCTATAGTAGTGCAATTGGCAACAATATAGGTCTTTGGCGGTGAAAACTTTCAATGACACTTAAAAAAACATCAGTGAAGGTCAATAACTATTGACGATACTTAGATCACCTTAGATCACGTTAGTAGAGGTGTGCATCTATAGGGATCTGCGTCGCTGGGAGGTGGTGGGAGTTCCTACAGCGGTGAAAGTATTCACCCGTGTAGGTAAACCTCCATCGACGCAAAGTGAACATCAAGAAATATATTATTTTTCATTTGTTTTTAGCAAAATCGTTACCAAATACATCAGTAAAAATCTCATTAGTTTTTAGTGATATTTCCGTGCTGACCTTTAGTGATGCGTAAACGTCAGTAAAAGTTTTAATTCTTGATCACTTTTGCATTTCAAGAAATGTAGTCATTAGTGACGTTATGCTTCACATCAATAGTGGTTAAATTCTTAAATTCCTCTCGTCCTTCCTTGACCGCCCATATATAATTTTACCATTCTCGCGAGTAAATCTCCACTTTATTAAAATAGATGTACGCTCCTCGCCTCCGTACTCTCTATTCTCTCATTTCCTCCTTCCCACTTGCTGAAAGTTATGCCTCTCTCTCTCTCTCTCTATATATATATATATATATATATATATATATATATATATATTATATATGCCTAATTTTTTTATGCTTCTTTTTCCTTTTAGATTATATCTTGAAAAAAATTGATGCCAAATGCCACTCCAACTGTAGATGCTTTTATTTGTCCTGAGTTTTTTTTGTTTTCCTTTTCTTATTTCTCATTTTCATTATTCTTAGTAATTTTATTTAGTATTGTTTTTCTTTCTTTTTGCTTAAGCTGCCAACCAAATAGCCCAGGACATAAAACTCCTCCATAGAGAACAATCGCTACACAGGTTCCTTGTTTCCAGTAATTCAAAAAAAATTACAGCGGTGAAAATCTTTCCTGTTAGAGGTCTGACAGCATTTTGCAAACGCAAGCATCACGCCGCTATGAGCGTCAAAACTTTAGTGATGAAATTTTCGCGTCAGTAACATTGGCAAAAATAAAACATCAAAACCGATATCCAGTGACACTTAACCTTTCGCATTAATAAAAGTCAATCTTTACTGGCATCTTCTCTCTGTGTCAATAAAAGTATCAATCACATTGCTTTTACTGACATTTTGCCAAAATCCCTTTCTTATAACAGTGAGTTGAATACAATAAGAAGTTGCTTATCATAGTGCCACACGATCCTAGTTAAGGCAATGGGCTCGGGACCAGGCTCGGGCCAAAAAAAAACCGGTTTGGGCAGGCTTGATTATTATTTTTATTTATATTTAATAATAATATTTTTTTAATTATTAAAAATATATTTTATATTCAAAATTTTTAATTTTATATTTAAAAATATTTTTTTATTTTAATCAAGTTGGGCTCGGGATCATGTATCCGGCAGCGGGTTTCAGGAGTCAGGTCAAGCTGGCCTGATGCTCAAACCGGCCCGATGCCGAGGTTTAATCCTAGTAGGGTTCCAATAAAGGAGATTGTTGTGAGGTATGCTTTCTTTTTTCATTCAAAAGAGATAATATATACAACAAGACAGCCAAAAAATAGGATGCAACCACTTCAGCAACATGGAAGCCAGCTTCCTCACTCCGTAGCTCCGTCGCCCCCATCCCAAAGTCAGCCAACTGTGAGAAGCCTTATTATCCCTACCATCCAGATAACTATATCAGGCCTGCCTTCAAAGTGGGGAGGTCATCCAAAATAGTCAAATTCTGAACATTCTTTTTAATTTCCTGTCATCTGCTTGGACATCTCAAGTTTTCAACAATACATGCCATGACAAGTGTGTCAGTTGGATTCCCTAAATTGTCTTAACAACAGACAGGGCAGGAGCTGGTTTGGATCAATGGATGAGGCAGGGATGGCAGGCGGCCAATTTTCATTTTGAATTTGCAGTGCGTCAAATTATTCTTGTGTAAAAGGGTGGATACCAATATACAGGTTGAAGCATTGTAGGGGTGCCACCCAAAAGCACCAAAAGTATATCTGATACCCAAAGGGGATGGGGGGAAGGGAGGAGATTTCCACCCATGTTTTGGGTGGTAGAATGAAATACTCCTTCTATCCACTCAACCAAAATTGTCCCGGACACTTGAAATAAAATCAGGAATCTAAGTAGTTCTGTGTTTTCATCACTGCCATTTCAACAATTTTGAACTTGCAGCCATATCTTATGTTCTATTGGACAAGGAAGATACATGCCCTTTGCAAGTTTAGATTGAATTTATTGGTTGGAGAAAGCATGAAGAGAACTCGTCCCAAATCCTATAATTCAAGAGAGAATCTTATATGCTTTTTATTTTGTACTCAAAGTCCTTTAATTAAAGCATATTTCTAATAAAAAATGGGTCTAATTATTGCATATGGCTATAACTAAGTAGAAAACACAACATATACACAATATCAAATAAAAGTCATCAAAAATTTATTTTATGCTTTAAGTTTCTTCTTCTT
Source organism: Nymphaea colorata (assembly GCF_008831285.2). Taxonomy (NCBI): domain Eukaryota; kingdom Viridiplantae; phylum Streptophyta; class Magnoliopsida; order Nymphaeales; family Nymphaeaceae; genus Nymphaea; species Nymphaea colorata. Next base: position 16,187,351 of record NC_045142.1, read on the forward strand.
TCTTAATGGCCAAATTTTTTGGGTCTTTCCTCTTCTTGCTTAAGCACATCAAATCCCAAATTGTTAAGAGTGATTAAGCACCTGACAAGACTACCAAAATAGAGCTGTGACTCCACAACTTTTTGTCGGATTTCTACTTCTAGGGTTTGCCCAAAAGAATTGAATTCTAACCTTTTTATCAAGCTTATCTTCACCTAAAATGAAATTTTATTTTATTTTATTTTATTTTTACTTGGGGTGACCTGAGAAATGAGTATAAATCATACTAATGCTCAACGACAACATAATCTTGGTGAAAAGGAAAATTATTATGATGTTAAGATGGTTATGATTGAGGTACGAAGTCCAAGATCCAAATGGAGGATGTGATTAAAATTCCATGAAAGGGTATTTTGGAGACTTTAATTAAGCAAAAAAAAAAAAAGAATTTTTAGCCAATTAATGTGTATAAACTATTGTTGAGAGTGTGGAGACAAATTACTGAGCTAATGCTTAAGGGCTAATTGAAGGGATCAGTTAATTGAATGAACTTTGGGGGAAAAAACCTGTAGAATTAATGGTGAATCCAGATTACGGTCTGGATCCGGACCCCATTTATCTTTGGTATGTATTATTGTAGTGCTAAAGTTTGGAGGCAAGAAGGGCGTCTAATGCTATGAAGAAGAAGAAGAAGAAGAAGAAGAGAAAAAAAAAGAGGGCACGAGAGAGAGAAGGAGGTGGAAGAGAGGACTCTCTCTCTTCTCTCTCTCATGCACCCTCGGTTTAACTATTGATTGGCAACAGATTTGGGGGGAGTCATGCAATTTTATTTCCCTAATCGATCACATTGAGTTTGGATTTGTAGCAGTCAATTTGGGATGTATTTACCAGAGTTTCCAGCAGCTTATGGGTTGAGCATGGTTTTGGGAGACGGCTGGAACTTCATCAGCAGCTAAAAGATTTAAAATAGAAGGGTGAGTTGAGTAGTTTTGTGCATTTTAATAAATCTCTCTTCAAAGGTTGTGGGAAACTATTTTCATTGACTGTGAAGCATGAGATTTATGTGGGCTGCTGAAAGTGATGATAGAAGTTTAGCCCCATTATGGGCAGTTGGAAGAACCATATGTTTTTCTAACCATTTATGCCTGCTTCATGTCCCAGCTCCTTTTCCTATTTTAAGAATAATTATTTGTTGATGAGAAGCATGATTAAAAAGCTACTAAAAGAGTTTTAATAAATGGGTGTCAGGTTAGACTATAAAATGCAGTTTTTAAACAGTAAACGGAAGTTTCTATTTGCCTTTTGAAGCTTGAAGAATTCATTTGTGCTGCCTGCTCCATGATTGGACCCTTTGAAACATGTTAAATGTAATTTTTAATTGTAGGGGTTCTATGATTTTTTAGGGTTTAAGTTGAATAAACACAGGCCTGTTTTAAGTAAGCGAATAAGATTATTCTTTTTGAATAAATTGATCTATAGTACAAAAAAGAATTGGTGAGTTTAGTGTTGTATTTTTGTTAGATCTTTACTTATGCCTAATGACATCAATTTATTTGACCCTGAGCCGCTTGAAACTAGCAATCAATTAGTGCGCACTACGGTTAGTGATTGGTGTAAACATGTGTGGACGTAAAATAAAGAATATATATATATATATATTGGGAACTCATATTTGACGGTAAGATGTTATGATAAGCTGAATTAGTAGTGAATAACTGCTTAGAACAGCTTAGGTTATCAAGTTTCGCGCCTCCTTGAGTCCGACCCATGCATTAAAAATTATCCTAGAAGTATTAATTGATTAGGATTGGCCTAACACAGATCGCCACGATTAGGATAGTTATCAATGAGGATTTAAATCACATGGAAACCATTGCTAAGTTTACCGACTATTGTTAGATGTTAATTTGTGTGCTCGAGGAAAATTGTTGTGCATGAGAGTCATGGTGGCATCCTCTTTATATCAAAGTATCCCAATGATTACTCGATGCTTAGCCGTGTAACCATTGGGGTAGGGCTGCTAATGAACCAGTTCAAGCAAGTTGAGTCAGCTCGAACTCGGCTCGTGTGTCTTGAAAGGACCTCAAACTCGACTCGAGCTCGACTCGTCGATTCATTAGCTCGAGCTCGACTCGGCTTGAGTTATTAAAACTCAAACTCTGCTCAATTAAGTTCGAGCCGAAGATTGGCTTGAGCCGAGCCAAGCATTTGAGCAATCTACCTTTTTTGATAATTTTAGGAGACAAATTTTAAATATTTCTTTTTCAAGCTTAACCGAGTTTAAACGAGCCGAGCCCACTTAACTCAAGCTCGACTCATTTAGGTTGTCGAGTTCATTTCTTAACTTGAACTCGACTCGTTTAATAAATTAGTCGACTTCGAGTCAAGTTTATTGAGTGAGTTCGAGTCAAGCTTGAGTTAGCTCGACTCGTTGAACAGCCCTACAATGGGGTCATGTTGCATGGACGGTAGGGTGGGGGTGTCTGCCTTTGAAATCTAACATGAACGATTGAAATGGTATTTAATGGCAGGATTCTGAATGAGATATTAAATAATATATGTGGCTACTTGAGTAAGATATTTCATGTGAATGCACCCCTTGTTCTACTGGTCGGTCTACTCAAAGTGCAGGTTGTACAAGGCCCCCAAAGTATCATTGAATTGTTCTTTTGGAGTGTTCGGCTCCCACCTCCTGAACTTGTGTCCTAGAGTCTCGAACAAGTTTTCCTTATCGGACTGCTCCCTCATTGCAGTGAACATTATGCAGCTGTAGGGCTTGCAGCCACCATGTGAGTTGCATCATGACCCGAGGTCGCCCGGTCGTTCGTGGTGTACATGTGTCTATCCGTACACCCACATAAGCTATTACGTAAAAATAGAAATATAAATGTGTCGTGATAGGGCTGGGCATCAGACCGGAGACCGGTCTGATTCAATGTCAGCTTTGGCCGGGTTGGGCCCAAGCCCCACCATCATGGATCGGGCCCTGGCCTGGCCTGGCCTGATTCAACTTTAATAAAAATAAATAAATTATTATATTTTACACATAAATATAAGAAATATATATAAAAATATATTTTACAAAATAATATTATTTTTATCAGGCCCAGAGCCTACGGTTGCCCAAGGCCCGGCTCAAAAGCCCGATGGGCCCCCAGCCCGATGCCCTGCCTTAATCATCATGAATTGTACAAGTTAATAACTGGTGCAAGTAAAGACCAAGAGCCTTAATTGGAGCGCTAATTGTGTGAAGTTGTGAAGTATAACTTTTAGAGGTGGTTGTGTAGATCCTTTCATTGGGTTTCTATACAAGGATATCGATTGATATTTTATCTTCGTACCTCTTCTCACTACATGCATATGTGGTTGTGTTCCTTCACGTCTTAGTTTTTATATTTAAAACCTTCATTTTAGATTAGAGGGTTAGAGATTTAACTAGTTTGTTGTTACTCTCTATTTTACTTTTTTCTGGTACATACAGATGCGGGTAGTAGGCGGAACGAAAGGCGAAGAGGCTTGTGTCCCTCATTCTTTTTGGAAAACTCGATGTTTTAATCTTTTTTGTGTAATGGGATCCTTATGGTGATTCAATTTGTTCTGAATAAACGAAACATGTGTTTGAATGGAGGGCTTGACCCGATTCTTATTTTGCAACTTATGTTTATGTTCTAATCATTGTGAATATCGCACCCCAGTGTTTTGTATTATTTGTCTGTCTTAACCGATGTTTTTTTTAAGGGTAAATTTTGGGGTGTGGCAATACCTATTCCTACTTTTCAAAAACTTAAGGCCTGATTGGGAACATTACTATAAAGTAAATTTTCACGCAGGAAACGACTTCATACTCGAAGTAGCCTTCTAGAGGAAATAAAGTGTGTTTAATTGTAAGCTCAGATATTGACTTTTGGGGTTCATTTTCACGAGATGAAAAAATCTGCATATTTTGGCAAAATGTTATTGTCTTGGATGCAGAAAAGGTTATGGTTGTGGTGGTTTTATAAATCTCATCATGTAAATATCTTTATTTTTTTTGTACATTTGGTATCATTTCGTGAAATCTTCCTCTCTCTCTCTCTCTCTATTTTATATATATATATATATATATATATATATATATATATATATATATATATATGTGTGTGTGACTGTGACCAGTGGGGTTTCTAAACTAATAAAGGGTAGGCTTTTGACATGCCAAAAAAAGCTATTTAATCAATTTATAGGCCCTACAATTAGCATATCTTCCCATGCTTGGCAGAGATGCATAAAAAGTAAGCGTGCGCAAAAGGCCGAGTACTCGATGGATAGTTGGGTAACCGGCGGGTGAGGGTTTGGGCTAGTTAACTAATATATAAATATAACAATTAGGTCAGGGACATAAGCCAAACCCTTTAATTTTTTTTCCTAACAAATTATTTTAATTAAAATATAAACATCCTAATATATTTGTGAAAATATTTTGATACAAAACATGCTTTGAATCAAGTTGTTTTTATGAAAAATGTTGATTCTTCTATTATCAAAATTTGATGCTATGAGAACCATCCTTCTCTCTTATTAAACCCCAAAAGATAATCAACTTAATATATATATATATATATATATATATTTATTGCATCAACTTATCCCTAAGTTCATATTGGTAAAGTTAGATTTAAAAAAAAAGAACTTTAGATATCATATTAAAAAGGCTTGGTTTTTGTCCCTGACCTGTTTATCTAGTTTCTACCAACGATGACTAGCCATGAAACCCAAAACGTCTATATGAAGCAAATAGATAGTTAAAAAAAAAACAAGAAGAAAAAGATGATTTTATAATAAATGACAAAAATATCCATCACCTTTCTGCCTTTATTTTTCTCTTAACCTTTTAACATAATAGATCGAACAACTAAAAGGCCAAAAATACCATTCAGATATATATATATATATATGACCGGACCATTTGTGTAAGGGATAAAAACCTAACCTCTTAAATTCATGTTAAAAATTGTTTTAAACAAAACATGAACCTTCTAATGTGTTTATAAACACTAATTTAACATAAATCATGCTTAGTTCAAAATATTTTTTGGAAAACAAATTGATATTTATACTACCAAAATTTTGATGTTATAAAAATCGTTTATTTTTCAATTATTAAAAAATCAAAATTTAAGAAAACAACTAACTTGATATTTTCCATCAAATCACTCTTAAGATCATATTTAAAAGGTTAGATTTCAAAAAAAATTAATAATTGATTTTAATAACTCTGGTTTTTTTTGTCTCTTACCCAAGTGGTTTGGTTTTTATCAATTTTCATGTATATAATAAGCATGACACCGACAGTCTTTTGAGTCGCCAATAACTCCCATAACAACTTTTGACACGTACACCAAGAGTTTCATAGATAAAAATATAAAATGTTAAAGGTTTCAAATATAACTGAACATCAAACCAGACACACTCGATGAGCATAAAGTTAAAGGTTTCGCCCAACCCAATAACTAAACAAGCCCGACTTGGGCTGCCAGCAAGGGCTTGGCGCCAGCCCAGGCCTGGCTTTGTGAAGCTTTTGGCTGGCCGGGCACCATGCCCAGCCTTAATATAAAGCAAAAGCAGAAGAAATATTTTAGGAATTTCGCATATAATCGCTACTCGTCTTATACAAGTTGGTCTAATAAGATGCCATCCTAAAGCTAGAGATTGCCGAACACTGAACAGATTTCTGGAAAAATTGAAGGCAACGTCTATAAAAACTCTCTAAGATAGTTCTCAATATAGGTAAGACATGAATTTTTCTGATTTTACACACGGAAACCACAACTTAAGATGAGACATCCTATTCGAGAGATGAATAGGACCACACCGGCCCTTCTCATTCCCAAAGACAGACTTGCTTTGGCTTATACTGGGAGCACGTCAACCTTCAACCATAACAGTTGTGAGCAGCCTCACTACACAACTACACCCTCCAGGCATGCAGGACATAAACTTATCATCTGCGAATCTGATTTTTGACAATGTCATAGGAGTGTTCCATACTTTCAGAAATCACAAAGCATCAACGTTTGAAACAGCAACTCATTAACAGGCTGGTCAGATCAAGTTGAGATCCAACAGAAACAAATCCACAACAAAGACTTGCTTCAGATAGAACAAAAGGGGCTAATATGGGGACACATTCATGACCAGCCTCCTCAAAAGTTGCACGCTCAAGAGGACAAGTGATTTTACATATCAAGAAGCAAGAAACTTCATCAACTGCCATTAAACTTGAATTTTCTTTCAATAGTCCAATGGTCTTCCGAACATATTATTGATATCAGCAATTGCTTCCTTGGTGGTAATTGTATGCTCAAACAAATCAAACTCTTGAACAGATCTTTTAGGCAGATGAGAAGTGGAACCCACCAAATTCTCATCAACTAGAACTGTAAATCCAGCAGTAGATTGCTGTTTCCCCCTAAAATCACTCTCTTTTGGCTCTGTTCCATTTGTCTCTCCGAAATCTGGGGGCCTCTTAATGCTGTTTGTGTCACTCTTGGCTTGCTCCAGGTTTATCATAGGGTCCACCAAACCATGGCAGCATGCATCTGACTCAGTCTCACCTATATCCGTAGTTTCTATGAATCTGCACGCACTTCTGTCATCACCCTTTCTCATGGTTGAGCAACTTTCTGTATGAGAACCACATTGAAGCCTATTCTCCCAATCAAAATGTTTGTATTTATCGTCACAATAACCATCCTCATCATCATCGTCATCAGCCAAGATTGTCAAGACACCTCTACAAGGATCGTCTCCATTTTTTGTTTCTTGTTTCTTGAGTGCATCATACTTCTCAAACTTGGAATCACATCTGAGCTGAGATTGTGAGAGAATGCAGGCTTTTTCATTTCCAAAGCAGCTGTTGGCACTGCCAGAGTCAGCATCGTCAACCAGTATCTCAAGTGCCCCTCCCGTCAAATGCATATTTGTGTTATGGCCCGTCCTCTTTTGTCTGACTGATGGTTTCTCAAATTCAATAGGCTTACCAAACATTGAATTGATATCTTTCATGGCTTCCTTTGTGAAAAGGGTAGGTTCAACCAACCCATGATGGTAAGCACCTTCTGGCGAATCAGACTCATCAACAAGTGCTGCTTCTGTGAATCTGCAAATCATAATTGTTTCATCACCATGTGTCACTGGACCTAATGACAAGCCATCGTTCTCTGTGTCATGACTAGAAATACCAGTTTCACCCAAGCATTCATCTACAAATATCTCAATTTTTTCTTGCTTCCCAACCTTCTCAACCTGAAATTTCTGAGGCTTCAGCCTGTTTTTGACTTGTATATCCAAAGGCTTTTTGAACATGCTGTTTATATCATCCATAACCTCCTTTGTATTGATTGTTGGGTCCACCAAACCATGGTGGCAAGCATCTTCTGCTTCAGACTTTCCAACAATAGCACAGCCTACAAACTTGGACACTACAATTGTGTCATCACCACAAAATGAAGAGAATTGATATGCCTCCACATCACCTCCATTTTGTAGTTCAAGCCCATTATCTGTGATTTGTTCAGTTTCTTTTGAAGCACATAAACTAGTAATGATACCAGAACCATTGCCATCATTCCTAAGTTCAATGTTAGCAGAACGAGTAAGATCAAGATCAACATCCCCTTTCAGTGCACTTGAGGTGGGAGCTGAAGAATAATGTAAACCATTTACTGAATACAATGACTCTTTACTAAATTTTGCATCCCCTGCATTTTCAGAAAGAGGTTCAATAGGAACAGTGGAAGGTGGACAAGATTCAGCAGATAAAATCATCCTCCTACCAACTTTATTATTGGATTGCAGTGGGATGTCAACATTTGTAACCAAGTTCTCTTTCCTACAAACAATTGCTGGCAATTTGGCTCCATCAGCACTCACCAAATCAAGAGCTTCCTTAGAAAGCTGCACCTTATCAGTTGTTATTGATCCAACTGCAGTTAAATACAGTTGCATTTGAATGAAGATTTGCATATAAAATAGCTGATAGCAAATGTCCATTCAATGTGCAAATCACAAAAAACTATATACCTTTATCAGTAGGTTCTCCGTGACCATCAACAGTAAGGCCCTCGCGTTGCTCCATGGTGACAGTTGAAGCATTAAAAACCCTCATCTGCCGGCAAGTGACCAAACATTGTCAGGAATCACAAGAAAGGAGTAAAAGGCAAGCAGCAACTTACTTTTGACTTGCGTCTTTTATGAGCATGAATGCGGTTAAGGAACTGCTGATAAGATTTCTGCAACTCCTCTGTTGGAACTGCAAGACTGTTTTAGGTTATGAATCAGGTTCATAATAATGTAGGAACAGCAAGTTGTACGCTGTCAAACAGATCCAAAAGAATGCACCAATAGTAGGTAACCTAGAAAGCAAGATATTGAAGCTAAAGTTATTTACTTATTTAGAGCATATGAAATGGATACATTTTCTTTTTGACTAGTGACCTGTTAGAAAGATGCCAAAAAGATTATGCCAACAGAGACATTCCCAAGTATTTAACTATTAGCATTCTTATCTATAAGTTCAAGCTCCAATTAGGATGTGGAGCTCTTGTTGGTGAAAAATGACACCAGTTAGCAACACAAACTCCATACGCTGTTAAAGATATATCTTCGCTTTCACCTTGGCAAGGGACTATAGCACCCATAAATAGAAATTTGGGGTCGCAAATGCCTGGATATTTGAAAGACACTATTTACACACATGATGTGTAACATCCCAGAAGTTTAGTCCTGTATCGAAGATTGTGAGGGATCTTCAAGGGCTTATAAAGGGAGGTTATTAATGAGATGATTGTCCTGGTTCCTATCCTTTTTAGGATTGGAACCGAAACTGCTAGGGGGGGGGTTGGGATCCATCGAACCAGGGGCCGGAGCCCAGGAGTGGGTCGGGTTGTTACAGTGGTATCAAAGCCGGTTCAACACTCGAACCTGGGGCCCACACGCGCGGACGCGTGTGCCTTAAGAGGGGTGGATTGTAACACCCCAGAAGTTTAGTCCCGTATCGAAGATTGTGAGGGTCTTCAAGGGCTTCTAAAGGAAGACTATTAATGAGATGATTGTCCTGGTTCCTAGCCTTTTTAGGATTGGAACCGAAACTGCTAGGGGGCGGGGGGTTGGGATCCGTCGAACCAGGGGCCGAAGCCCAGGAGTGGGTCGGGTTGTTACAGTGGTATCAGAGCCGGTTCAACACTCGGACCTGGGGTCCCACACGCGCGGACGCGTGTGTCTTAAGGGGGTGGATTGTAACACCCCAGAAGTTTAGTCCCATATCGAAGATTGTGACGGATCTTCAAGGGCTTATAAAGGGAGGCTATTAATGAGATGATTGTCCTGGTTCCTAGCCTTTTTATGATTGGAACCGAAACTGCTAGGGGACGAGTTTGGATCTGTCGAACCAGGGGCCCGAGCCCAAGAGTGGGTCGGGTTGTTACATGATGCACAATCACCTGGTTTATTTCTGCTCAACTTCTGATCTTTCACATGCATCTTTAGCATAGAATGGCAGAGTTACTCTTCAAACTTCAATTGATGAAAAAGGAACCTTTTCCCATTTGGCATGGTAAATATGATGAGGTATATTTTCCCTCAGCTACATAGGCGTATATATGGATGCAGGCGCAAGGACCTGATTCCAATCAAGGACAGGTAAGAAAAGTACTCACGGTAGCCACCACAGAGTAACAGGAAGCAAAACAGAGAACATTTAGCAATGGTTCAAGAAGCACCTGCTAAAACAAAGGAAAGTTAACAGTATCCAAGGACATTCTAGGACTGCAAGTAAAAATAGTTTCTCACACACCTTAGTGTGCCATGGGATTTGCAGGATCCAACTGCCAATGTTTCTCTGTTATTTCCCCTAGCATGTTCACCCATAGCATCAACACATGCACACATCTTAGTGATAAGACATAGTTGGACAGGATGTGTTTTGGATCTGGGTGCACTTCCCTGTTATTTCAGCATGTGCAGAATTGTTTCATTAATCGCATGAATTACAATTTTTATCATTGTAATTGGTGTTGTGGTCCATAGTGTAAATGATGTTTAATATATGCAATTAGGGTTGAGAGGACTGATGTCACTGATCTTAATGTCAGCCTCCTTCCTTTCAGTAGCTTCTCTCCTCTCCCTTGCCTCTTTTCTGCAGAATATCACCATGCTGGTTCAATCAATATCTGATATTGTGAAATCTATTATTTAGTTGTCAAAAAAGGAAGTCAAACACAAATCACTCAAAGCCCTAAACAAGTTGAGATTAATCAGTTTGAGTTGCTTCAAATTGGTTGAATTTTAATAAGGAGGGTTCACAAAACAATTTGGATGCATATCCTTATTAAGTTATAGTTTTCGTGTTTTACGTGTGTACTTTTGGTTTTCTAAAGACATGAAAGTTCAATTATGCAAATTGTTGACAATGAGGCAGTTTTATTATTTTTTAATATCTTTCTGGTTTATAATGTAATCATGTTTTGTACCCTAATTCTCCCTTAAGTAAGGGTTAGGGTAAGTAATCAATAGATTTTGAATTTGTTCACTCTCCAATGTCAACATGGTATCAGAGCCTGTGGCATGATCCCTACAGGCAGCCGGCGACTGTCATACTTCCGGGGACCTCCTCTTCTCCTTTCTCTCCTCCATTCTTCTTCTGTCTGTTCTAGCCTGCTACCATCAGCAAGAAGTGTGTGTGAAGGAGTCCGTTCACGCTCAGAAATATGCATGAATAGACTCCAATCATAGATATCAACAGAAAAAAAGTGGCACAGCTGTGTGGGAGTCTGCGTGCGTCGTCTAAACTCTTATGGACTGACGTCGTTATATGATCAAAGCAGCCAAGTGGAGGACTGCTAGGTGAAGTACGTCTCGTGGACATGATCATCAGAAGTTATATGGTAACAATTTTGTAATATTGAGACTGTTGGTGTAGATGTTCTGCTGCTTGCACGTTAATAAACAGAAGATAAAATCTGTTGAGTGAATTTTAGTAGATATATATATGTGTTCAGCCTGCAGGCCATGCACATTTATATTATTCCTGGTTCAACAGTCTACGTAAGGTGTCCAGATATTTTGTTTTAATCTACACCTATGTCACACGGATACGGGTACGGGTGTCCTACGGATACGGGTACGCGGACACGGTAATTTCAAAATTTTAGGATAAGCGGACATGGCGAATATTATATTTAAAAAAATTAAAAATGATAATGAAATAAAAAAACATGAAATTTATAATAAAAAGACTAACGTCCCTCTTTCTTTGTCCATACTTTGTCTGTCCTCAGAGACACAGCCAAAGAAAAACCCACTTTTATTTTAAAATATTAAAACAATTTAATTTTTAAATATATATATAAAATAATGTTGATAGAAAATGAAGTTACAGTGAGTTTGCAAACAATTTAAAATTATAACCGTTTTTGTTTAAATAACACAAAATTTAGGGCCATTTTGAAATTTGTTCAAATGAAAGCTATAAAAGGCCCCTTTCGTTCGAAACCCTCATTTTCACCCTTCGTTTCTTTCTCTCTTCACTCATCCTTCTCTCCCAAATCGCGACCTCCACGATCCTTCTTCTCCGGAGGCCAACATGCCACCAGCGGCTCCAAGGCCGGCGACGTGGTAAGTATGATGCAGCTGACCGGCTGGTGACCCGCCATGGTAGCAGGAGGATGGGTGCTGAGCCATGAAATGGTGAGTTTTTTTTATTTTGAATCTTTATTTCTTAATTTATTTGTTATTTTCTCACTCTCTAGGTTTTCCCTCTAGGCTGCGGGTTGAGCGTTCTGGTGGAGGGAGACAGAATCCAGTGGATGAGATGGAATGCACTTCAAAATAAAACAGAAGACGTAAAAAAAATCGAGGTTAAAACGGATTATAAAAGTGGTTCGGATCGGGTCTGACCCAGACCCGATCCAAAACGTATCCGGCCGTATCGCCGTGTCGGGTTTCCCATGTCGGCGTGTCAACACCGGTACTCAACCCAATCTGCCGTATCCGTGTGACGTAGATCTACACTATGGAGAATAGGGATACTACAATTGATACGCAATGAGAATATAAAATATCAGGGAATCTTCTTTCATTTGGGTCTACTGTGAAGCTAGACGACTCAAACTATGAAATCTGGTCTCGTGTATTTATGATGTCTGTTAAGGGGCATAGAAAGAAACATGTTATTGAGGATAACTAAGTTAAGAAAATATTCTACATGGGAGGAAGATAACAATATTGTTATGTCATGGATGATGAATAGTGTGCAGACATACATCACTCCTATTATTGCATATTATACTTTTGCCAAACATATGTGGGAATTTTTGAAGCAAACTTACTCTCACGACAAGAATATGAGCAAAATTTTGCAGGTTAAAGAAGAACTTCTTAATCTCCAACAAGGTGGCTCAGATCTTGCCCAGTATTTTGCTTCAGTAAAATCAACCTATGAAAGACTCAAAGCGCTATGTCCTTCTTGTCAGTCATACTACAAAACTCACTTTAAGCAGCACATGATGGAAAAATTTTGATCTAGGTTATCTCCTGATTTTGCAGTTGCCAAAGCCCAAATGTTGACTGTGGCTGAGATTCCAAACCTTGTTGAGGCCTATAACAGGCTAAGTCGTCTGGCTGTGACTCTCTCTCCATCCTCAACCGTTGCACCCTCTTCAGCATTAACAATCTTAGAAGGCTGTGGGCAGGCCTTCAGTAGAGGTGACAAATTTTATTGTTTATTCGCTTAAGGAACCAATCTTTTTGAAGTGTGTTGATGCATGTAGGGAGTACAAAGATGTTGAGTATTTAAAAGAGCTATTTATATAAGTCATCAAAGAAGTGAGTGAAGAAAATGTTGTGCAAATTATTACTAATAATGCTCCAGTTTGCCAACAAGCAAGGATGAATTTGGCAAGTGATCCCAAGTATAGTCATATATTTTGGACTCCTTGTGTGTCACACAGTATAAATCTAACACTTAAAAAGTGTTTGCAACTCATCAAAAGTTGCGAACACTGTCAAATTGTATTCATGGATTGAAGAGCTTGAGCATGATGTCAAAAACATAAACCACCACAATGTTCATGTTATATTTAATAAGCATTCTGATTTGAAATTGTTGAAGGTAGCAAAGACTCGTTTTGCATATATTAGTGTTACAGTGTAATGATGAAAATAATAAAGCAGGTGAAACATACATTAACACTTATGGTGACTGACAATGATTGAGAATTTTATTAAAGTGGTGACATTGAGAAGACTCAATAAATTAAAAAATGTATTTTAGATGATGAATGGTGTGACAGAGCCTATTGGGCAAATGCTAAGAGAAGTTGATAGAGAAGGGCCCATGCTACATAAAGTTTATGATATGTGGGATAACATGATTGAAAAAATTCAAACATCATTTTCAAACATGAGAAGAAGAATGATGCACTTGATGATTCTGAGTTTTTTGATCATGTGCATAAAATATTAGTAAGAAGATGGAATAGAAGCAATAACCCTTTGCATTGTATGACACACTCCTTAAATCCCAAATATTATGAACAAACATGGTTGGCAGGAGGTATTAGTCGTATTCCTCTTAATCGAGATCCTAAAATATCAAACAATAGGGAGATACATTTGAGAAGACTATTTTTTTATTCTCATTGATTGAAGATAATAAATCATGAGTTTGCGAGCTTTTTCGGTGGAAGAAGTGATTCATTGCTAGCTGCAATGACAAGAGATAAAGAAGATCCTGTTAATTGGTGGTTATGTTTTGGAGCATCGACACCAAATCTCCAATAGCTTGTGTTGAAGTTATTATCTCAACCTGCAACCTTTTTATGTTGTGAAAGAAACTCGAGCACTTATTCTCAAATTCACAACATCACGGGAAATAAGCTAACTAGTAAGCGAGTAGAAGATTTAGTTTATGTCCACTCCAACCTATGCTTCCTTTCACGTACTTCAGATGATTACAGGTATTGCTTTCTTTTTTATCTTTGATATGTATACATTTATGATTTATGCATTATATTCACTGTTTGAAGTTCATATTAACTTAAATCATGTTGTGGTTGTGTTGCAACTTGCAGTTCAGGATCATCCAAGTATTAGGATGTTAATCTAGAGGACATTGACCCAACTTGAAGGAGAATATGTTTTGCATGCTCTTAATATGGACCTTACGGAACCTGTTGTTCCTTCTAATCTTGATGATGCGACTAAGGAGAATCAACAAAGCTGATATATTTTGTATGTTAATTATTTCCATACATTGTTTAGTAGTATCTATAAATTTTGGATCATGACTTATGAATATTCTGTTTGTAATTTTTTGATATATCTGTGTGTGTAAGGCCGTACCCCGCACCCAAGTGTTTTGAAAATGGTCTGCACCCATACCCACACCCAAACCTATCTAACATCGCATATAAATGGTGATCGAATTTCTCGATGCTTAAGAATCCATATAATCAAAGGCAGGAATAAAAATAAGAAAGAAAAAAGGAAAACAAAAAGGTGCCGGAAACTCTTACATCTCCACTCCAAGTTGATAAATTTTTTCAGCTTCAACATATCTTTTACGTTTCTCGTAGTACAGAGCATACGCCTGGTAAAAGAGAGCCCTCTTCGTGCCGATCTTACAGGATTCCATCATCTTTAACAATTCCCCTGGATCACCCACGAAATCCATCTATTCATTCAAGCAAAGAAATGGACAGTTATTCCAGGGAGGGAGACAATCGCATTATCTGAAGGAAACATCAGGACACACAGGCTCTAGGAAACTACCAAACCGACGCAAACTTGCACGAATCGGGCATCGTTACGATATCGCTTATCGTCTTTAAAGGCCAGGACGCACTTCTGAAGGAACCGAGGGAGCTTCTGCTTCAAGAGATCTGGCGCAAGAGCCTGCTTCATCATACGGATCCCTCTAGTTGTGCCGTCCACCCCCAACAGTAAGTACAGATTAACAAGCAATAATTGAAGCGTGCGAGAGAGGGAGAGAAATCGAGAAAGACACACACACACACAGGTGGAATCGAGGAAGAACAAAAGCAATGGTGGTGCTTCGTACCGGAGCCAAGGAAGAAGAGGGTCGCTACCCTCGTAGTTCTTTATCTCAGCTATCAAGGAAGAGAAGAACTGATCGTTAGCGTCGGTCATCTGTCCCCCGAAGCCCAGTCTGTGGAAGGAAACCCCGATGGGAAGCGAAGGGACGAGAGAGAGAGAGAGAACGAGCGGGAGTCCGAGTAGGAAAGCCTCAACTTGAAAATTTTGAAGCCCGCCGTTGGGGCCCAACTGGCTGCCAATGCGCTCGAGAACAAGCGATCCTAATATATACCACTAAAGGCAAAATAATCATTTCTTTTTAATCCATTACCCATGCCGAATGGCAGAACTACCATTTCATATTCAATAACGTCATTATGCACTTAGGTTATATGTCACATATAACTAAGTTTACAATATTTGAAGCATCAATTATAAATCTTGGTCAACATTCTTACATCCATAAGCTATTGTCAATTAGATCTTTTATATAGAATTCTAATTCAAATCTCTTATTCACATTCAAGATCCATTTTCTATAACTTTTCTCTAGATTCAGACATTGATTTGAATCTCAAAATCAGAATCCACTTTCAAGATTTTTTCCTAGATTCCTGTCTTAATTTGAATATCAAAACCATGTTCCAGTACAATGTCCACACACACACACACATATATATATATATATATATATATATATATATATATATATATATATATATATATATATATAATGTACATACATGTAATAAATGTCATACCCAATTTCATACAATATGTAAGATGTCAACATATGGAATCAATACCCATTGGGTACCCGGTACTCAGCCTGATCGGGGCGGGGTTCGGGCTGGGAAAACCGGGTCCGGTCAGGCCCGATCCGGCCCGATAATAAAAAAATATTTTTTTTTAATTTTTTAAAGTTAATAATGTATATTTTATTATTAAAAATATGTTTTATATTATTAAAAAATATTTTATAATTTTAAAAATATTTTTTATTTTCAAAAAAGCCGGACCGGATCATGCCCGAGCCAGGACCAGGCTATCGGGCCAGGACCGGGCCTGGGCTTCTGGGCCGACCCGGCCCAGCCCGGCGCCCACCCCCCCTAGTTTGTATGGTTCCAGTATGAATATTTTTCAATTTCAATGTCTCATAATATATGAAGGTTTTAAAGCTTTAACCTATTGCTTGCTTAGGAGGGATACATCTCCAAAGTTTAGTCTTACATCTAAAGTTGGAGAGAAGCGTTCCCCCTCTTGGTCACTATAAATACCTCTTGAAGGTGGGGGTTTATGAGACAAAATTCAAAGGCAAGCTTGAACAAAACATGGAAAAATCCCAACGACTATTTTTTAAAAAGCTACACATTCATGAGGAAGGACGTTTGGTCTTTTTTTTTCCCGTTATTTTAGGTCCTAGTCTAGGTTAGAATTCCAGTGTAGTTGACGATATGGTCATGCCAACATAAGGCATAGGTCAGGAGGTCGTCATTTTAGGTAATTCCCTTCGTCTTTTTGTTTTCTTATTTGCAATTTAATGCTTTATTTTCTTAGTTTTCTTAGAAGTATGTTTAGGTTTTTATTATTTTTCAGCTTTTGCTTGCATAATTTAGTTTATTTTTGCTTTATTTCTTACATTTGTTGAACTTTTTAACCAAAACATGCTTTAGTTTAGTTAATTTTCTTTCAGCATGTTTAGGATAGTTTATTTCAGTTTTCCCTTAGCTTAGGTTTTAAATTCTTGCAAGTTAGGATAGACATATTGGCCAAGTATGCCTCCTTCTTCCCTCTTCTCCTTTTAGTTTTAACTTTAATTCAATTTTCATTTTCAAGTATTAGATATACATTGATTCTATTGTTTTCCATGTGTTAACACCCTAAATTTTCCCAATTTTTTTGTTAGTGTCAACCTTGGAAATTCCATAAAAATATTTCAGGCAAAATTTGAAAAAGACTCACTTCTATGTCTACCCAATCCAATCCTAGACCCAAGTCTAGTAATCACTTGCCATTTCAGCTCTAAATCTACTTAGGATTATGAATTACAAAATCTTTTTTTTTTCAAATTTGAACGGGAATTTAAATTCAAATTCAATTAAAACTAAAAAGAAGTTATGAAATTAATCCTGATCAAGACCAAGGAGCTAAGTCCAAAATTAAAAAATAAAAATCCCAATGTAAACTAAGTTAAAAAGACAACTTAATCAATTTCCATGTTATAGGAACTATGGATTGAAATGTCCGCGTCAATCACCAAGAAACCTTAAATCAAGATCCACTCAAGTCCAGTTACACAATTCATGATACGTGGTCACACTATTCAACTCAAATAAATCAAAGAATTTCGATTTACTTAGTAATTCAATTGCACTCAATAAGAATTTAATCAATTTCACACACACTCGTCAGAAAGAGCGTCCTTCAAAAAGTCTATACTCTAGAATAAATCAAGGAACTTTGATTAAATTCACGTAGGCCACACTTACAGGCTAGGGAGGCCCCACCAAATTTAGAAATTGTCAAAGGAATTTGATTCTCTCACTATGATGCTCAATCCAAGAATTTTCAAAGTGAAAATCAAATTCTCTTTAATGGGTCAAAATCCAGTTAAAAAGAATTTGAATTATCGCTCGATTTCATTTCAAAACAAAGTCCAGTCATTTAGAGAGAAGCTAGTTCGATGTGACTCACTCTCTCTCCATTTTCTTCCTTGGACTTATTTTAGGAAGCCCCACTTTTCTGAAAATACCAGACAAAGAGCTGCCCAAATAAGGCCTGCCCTTGTCATTTCCAAAAAATTTTCAAAACAGACCAGCTCAAATAAGCTGGTCTGTTTAAAAAAAAAAAATTAAAGACGCAGCTGTGAATAGCCTGTTCTTCTTTAGATCTTCTTGAAAACCCTCAAAATCTGAAAATGGGGGACAATCTGCTTAAAAGATAACATCTTTTTCAGAACCTACTGGAGACCCAGTCTCTGATAAGCATGCCCCTTTTTACTTCCTTTAAACAAAAGAGAAATTGCTAGGGAAGGCAAGGAAGTAAAAAGAAATGAAAATCAAGAGCCGTCTAGCTTGGGCGTGCTCTTCAAACTAAGCCTGGGCATTCGCTCGGCCTGGCCAGGCCTGACACCTGGAACCGGGGTTTGAGTCTGGTTCGACCTAAGTCTGCCTCTAATAAATTAAAAAATATAATTTTAATATAAAATAATGTATAAAAGTGAATAATCATAATAAAATATTATATTCATATATAAAAATTAATAAAATAAATATTACAAAAAATATCGGGTCCCCTCGAACTTATCGGGCCCAACCGGTCCGGCCTGATAAATTATCGGGCCAGTCGGTCACTTTTTTTCAGGCCCGGACCCGAGTTGGGCCGGGTACCGAGTACCCGCCGGCGGCTTGGCGGCTTGGCCTGCTGCCCAAACTTACTTCAAACCTCTCTTCCAAGGAACCAAAGGCAGTTCCTGCTCCAATCTCTCATGAACAGCAGGCTCATCTAATCCCAAGGCCTATCTCGGGTAGGCAGAATCAGGCTAGAATGAGAAAATCTAACATGAATGGCGTGTTCCCCATTTGATTTCCTCTTTGGAAATCACCAAGACTGACTAGGGTCAGCCTAATCCAGGCTCACCCTCCCTTAGGAAACATAGAAGGGAGCAGCCTAAGAGCAGGCGTCCGTCCTTCTCTTGATCTCTAAGTAGCAAAAAAAAAATAGTGAAAAGCTGAAATCTGGTTGGTTGAAGGGGAGATACAGCGAGCATGCATGATGCTTTCCTGCTCATGCTTAATGAGAGATCTTCCCCTTGATCTCACTTGGTCCCAGAAAAGGATCTTCCCCTTTTGCTTCAGGCGTTTTGGTTCTCCCTTTCAATGCATCTGCAACTCTTCCATTCCAGACATCCAGACGTTCAGCTCCAATCCGGATGTTCAACTTCTGCTCAGACGTCCTAGCGGAGGTCCATCTCAAACGTCCGCTGCTCAGCTCCAGCTCAGACGTCTGAGCCGAGCTCCATCTCAGATGTCCCCTCCTCAGCTCCAGCCTGGACATCATCAATTTTTAGCCCAGTCACTTCGTGTTGGACCAGACAATCAGCCAGGCATCTTCAGCCTCAGCTTAGGCATCCCAGCTCCATCAGAGAAGGTGTCCTTGGCCCTCCAGCTCGCGCCTACTTCGATCCTTCTAAAAGAATATCCAGAACGAGGAAGAGAGGAGAATGTTACACAACAAAGGCAAGGCGATTTACGTGGTTCGATCAAATTGATCTACGTCCACGGGATGATGGCTTCCTTGATTTTGAATTTTCTCAACTCTTACCCTTACAGATTTTCCACTTTGATTTAATACATCAAATTCTAGACGTTGGTGAATTCAACGTCTCTTTTAATAACAAGATTTTGTTTCCCTTCATAGTTGGCTTCAATAGGAAATCTTGCTTTGTTTCCTCCATTGCTGTTGTATTGTTTTCTTCAAGGGTATCGCCTTCTATGGAGAGAGACGTTGATCCACCTTCCATCTTGGGGAGAGACGTTGGACTGAGAGACGTTGGACTTTTTCCATTATTCTCGTTAACATCCCTCGTCAATCTCATCCTGTCATTGATAGGGTTGAGATTGAACTTGATGACCTTTAACTTTGGTGTTATTGCTTCATGCGTCTGCTTCAACAACGGTTTGGTAAAGATATCAGCAATTTGATCCTTCGTTGAGATGCACTTGATGACCAATTCCCCTTTTGCAAGTTTGTCCCTAACAAAGAGAAGATCAATTTCTACATGCTTGCATCTATAATGATATACTGGATGAGATGCTAGATATGTGGCTCCAATGTTGTCATACCAAAGAATTGGTTCTCGAGATGATTTTATTCCAAGTTCTTGTAATAGAAATTTGATCCAAGTAACTTCAGCTGTAGCATTAGCGATGGCTCTGTATTCTGCTTCAGTACTTGACCGAGACACAACATTTTGCTTCTTTGAACTCCAAGAGACAAGATTTTCCCCAAGGAATATTGCATAGCTGCTAGTGGATTTTCTGTCATCCGGGCATCCAGCCCAATCAGCATCACTGTATGCTGAGATATCCATTTCCGTACACGGCTCTAGACTTAGTCCATGGTCAAATGTTTGTTTTAGATACCTTAATATTCGCTTCACGGCAGCCCAATGGGTGTTTGTTGGATTGTGCATATATTGACAAACTTTGTTCACTGCAAATGATATGTCTGGTCTTGTTATTGTTGCATACTGTAAAGCTCCAACTATGCTTCTATAAAGGCTTGGATCAAAAAAAGAAAAACCTGAATGAGCTGCCAAAACTGGAGATGTAGCCATGGGTGTAGAAATCGGTTTTGCTTCTACCATATTTGTTTTCTTTAGTAGATCCAAGATGTATTTCTGTTGAGATAAGAACAAGCCTTGAGGAGAATGCTTTGCAAATTCTGATTTGAAGGCGGCAATGAGTTTTTGAATGTGCATATCTGAGCTTCCTGTTAATATGATATCATCCACATAAATGAGAATGTACATGACCGTCTTTGCATCTTTGTAGATGAAAAGCGAGGTATCTGTTTTGGCTCCTTGGAAACCCATCTTGTGAAGAAAAGTACTTAGACGAGAGAACCAAGCTCTTGGGGCTTGCTTCAAGCCATAGAGCGCTTTGTGAAGCTTGCAGACGTGATTGGGATAGTTCCTGTTTTCAAAACCAGGCGGTTGAGACATATAGACTTCTTCTTCTAGTGTTCCATGGAGAAACGCATTTTGAACATCCAATTGATTGATTTCCCACCTGCGACTCAAAGCAATAGTGAGAATTGTTCTAATGGTTGTGGGTTTGACTACCGGCTGAAGGTTTTAGTGTAGTCAATCCCTTCCTTTTGGCTATATCCTTTGGCTACTAGTCTCGCTTTATACCTTTCCAGCAAACCATCAGCCCTCCGTTTGATTTTAAAAACCCATTTACATCCTACAGCATGTTTGTCACTAGGAATAGGGACAAGACTCCAAGTTTGATTCTTGAGAAGAGCGAGATGTTCACTTTCCATAGCTTCCTTCCAATGCCTACAAGCAAGAGCTTCTTGGAGAGTATTGGGTTCGGTCTCAATAGTCAAATTCGATGTTGTAGATAGGACCAAAGGATATTTTGTAGCTGAGTGAGTTTCATAGGCAGTATAGCTAGTGTTGGGCTTAACTATACCAACTTGGGACCGAGTTGTCATGCTATGGATTCTAGTAGGCTCAATGATTGGCTCCATATTTTCAATTTGGACCCGGTCAGCATGGGAGCGAGTTATCATACTATGGGTTCTGGTAGGTCCACTGTTGGGTTCGACACTTTCAGGTTGGTCTTGGTTTTCTTGATTCTCATTTGATCTAGATTGTATCAAATCAGCTTGCTCATCATGGTTGGAGAGACTTGGTTGAGGGTTGGACGTGGCATGGTTTTCCTCATTATCACTTCTATGACCATTGGTGTCTCCCGAGTGGTTGATGTTTGGAAAAATTGGAATAAATTGAAGCGGATGTTGATCACTAGAAACAGGTTGCTCATTGACCTCCTCTTCCTTGAAAGGGAAGGACTTTTCATTGAAAATGACGTGGCGAGAGGTAAAAATCTTTTTATTTTTAAAATTTAGGCAGTAGTAACCTTTGTGTTGAGAGGCATACCCAAGAAAAGCACATCTTTCAGATCTGAAATCAAGTTTGTGACTCGCGTAGGGTCTTAGGTGGGGATAACATTCACAACCGAGGACTTTAAGAAAGTTGTAATCTGGAATTTTTTGAAATAACTTTTCTAGAGGTGAAAGGTAATTGAGAACTTTGGTGGGCATGCAGTTGATAAGATATATAGCAGAATTGAAAACATAAGGCCAATAATTTTTGGAAAAAATATGCATCAACAAAAATAACATAATAACGATAACCATTTGTTCCCATGATCGGAGCAGGACCCCAAACATCAGAGTAAACAATCTCAAGAGGTTTTTGAGCTTTATAAGAAACAGCTTGAAAAGGGAGTTTATGACTCTTAGCCTTATGACATGCTTCACATAAAGTTGAAGGGAACAAATTATCATAGCATAAATCAAAATTATTTAAGACGCGCCTAACTGTAATGAAAGCGGGATGGCCAAGTCTCCAAAGATGCTGATTCCTTGCTGTAGAACCTTCCCGGCTTGCTCCTTAACAAAACACGAGTTAGGATGAAATTCAATATAAACATCATTATCCTTACAAAATTTCTGAACAGAGAGCAAGTTCCTAGTTATATTTGGAACATGTAATATATCATTTAAAAACAGATTTCTAGTAGGCATGGATGAACCAATGTGGAGTATAGACAAACCTGTTCCATCGCCAACCTTCAGAGTGTCTTTCCCACGATAGTCTGTATGTATAGAAAGTTTGTTTATACCAGTTGTCATCCCCAATCGATGATTTTGAAGAGTTTTCAATGGCAGCATGAAACGCTTGAGGATTTGGGCTGTTGTTTTTGACGAGATTCAAATAGGTATAGCAATTTTTGGCAACATGCCCTGTCTTCTCACAAATCTGACATATTGATCTTTCTTTGCCTTGAAAATTTCTGTTTTTGTAAACAAATCTTCCTCGACCACGATAAGTATGTTGTCGCTCATTGTGCCCCTTGAAAACATTATTTGCAGTGGGCAGAAATTCATCATCGTGACTCTTTTGATTTGCTTCTTGCATAAGAAGGAGGCCATAAAGTTCATTAAGACTAACAGGTTCCTTTCGTGTCTCCATGCTTATCTTGAAGGCAAGATACTCGGCTGGCAGACCTCTCAAAATATATAAAACCAAATCATCTTCATCTATCGGTTTAGATGCTATAGCTAATTGATGCGCTATAACCCTTACTTTCTGAAAATATGCATCCATAGACATACTGCCCTTTTTCAAATCTTGTAATTGAGACTTCAACTGCATAACTCTTGACCGTGAATGAGCGGCGTAGGAATGTTTCAACGCATTCCAGACCTCTGCCGAGGTTTTCAATCCAATAATCTGAGCATGGACATTTTCAGATAAAGATGACTTGATCCAACAAAGAAGGATTTGATCTTGTCGCAGCCAATTGACATAGTCTTGGCTTATTTCTGTCATGCCAGATTTATATTTTTCTGGTGCGGGTCTCGTTCCATCAACGAATCCCATCGGATCACAGGACATAAGTATGGGTGTGAATTGAGATTCCCACACCAAATAATTTTCAGTGTTCAATTTTATGCCGAGAGAGAGTTGAAGATGATTTGGGTGTTGCAGCAAAAAGGAAGAAGGAGTTTCCATACCGTTGCCCATTTGGTTGCTGTGTGTGTTCTTGCTTTGTTTCCTCCATTGCTGTTGTATTGTTTTCTTCAAGGGTATCGCCTTCTATGGAGAGAGACATTGATCCACCTTCCATCTTGGGGAGAGACGTTGGACTGAGAGACGTTGGACTTTTTCCATTATTCTCGTTAACACCTTCCTTCTCTCAGGTTAGTTGCTTCATCCTAACATCCATTTCAAGTTGCTACTAGTCGCCAAATTCTGCTTGAATTTATGGCTGTTGTTGGAACCCAACTGGAAATCTAGCTCTACAGAAAAACCAACTGCAGACATGGTCGGTTAATCCTAGTCTGTGGTTTAACTCATAAACACCATGACATTGTTGCTACTACCTTTTTCTAAAATGGAAGTCATGGGTTCAGATTACCCTGGTTCACAACCTACAACTAAGCCAGGCCATGTCTGTCATATCAGCCAAGAGCACTCACGCCACCAAATTGTTTCCAACTAAGGATGGCTTGGCTGTTCTCCAGCTCCTGCTATATGACCCTTTGAGCCGACCCTAGATAGCTTTCCGATTCCAGTTTATGGTAGCCGGCATCGTCCAAATCGATGGCCAACCTTAAATCGATTTCACCAATGCAGCACCGGCCTTGCTCCAAATCAAATTTAAAATGACAGCTTTGTTCGTGATCTATAAGGCCCCTTTTGATGGTAGGGAAGAATTTAACGTGGTAAATTTATCATAAAAAGAAATGCTGGAAAAAAATACAGGATGAAATTTTTACCTCTTTCAATTTAAGGCCCAGTTTGATGACATGGAAGAATTTAACATGATAAAATTAACTGTGTTTGATGCACATGGTAGTTTTTTGCATGGTAAAATTAACTGTCTTTGGTGCACATGGTAAAATATATGAGAGACTTTTTTCAAGACCGTTAGTAGTAGTTGTTTTTTTTGTTTTCCTCCAATTTCATGTGGGAACAAATTGGAAGATTATATTCCAAAAAACAAATTGCAGAGGCTTACACAAAATACATATCCACTTCAACATCATATCAACTTGACCATATTCTCCAAATTCATCGAAAAGAAACCATAATAGAAACACAAAAGCAAACGAGCACCCAACTCAAGAAAAAACGAAACAACAGACATGCTTGATACATTCACAAAAAATAAAAAAATGTTTTAAACACTAATCCGAACCATGGAACATGCATAATAAACCGTAAACAAGATATCAAATAAAGCAAAAGGAAGAAGCCAAATTTCCTATTGTAAAACAAGTAATCCAAGAGGCAGTGAGACAGGAAGAGAGGAGAGGAACGAGAGAGAAGAGGCAGCGAGAGAGGACAGAAACGAGAGACCGAGAGAGGAGAGGGGAAGAGGCGACAGAGGGGAAAGAGGAGAGAAAATGAATTTTTTTTGAGGGCCCTAAAAAAGTCTGACCTCTGAGTCGGACTTTTTTGCGAGTTAATTTTACCATCATTGTACACATTTTGCGGGTGAAGTTTTGCAACGTTTGATGCACACACCACTCACCGGGGTAAATTTCCCTTCACCATACGTTTTTCACCCGATGCACATGATTTTTCCTGTGCATCAAACAGGGTCTAATGGTCAGACTTGCCCGTTTGCGTCAAAATAAGCGGCGTCAAGTTTGGAAATCCCTGTCTAAGAAACAGACAACCCCTATCGCTGTCTTCAAACTGGAGTTTGTGGCGTGCCCTCTTCCAATCTTAAAACTCATATAGTCGCGACAGTTTTAGATTCTCTTCGACCTTGCTGAAACAAGCTATGCATTTACACAACTCTATCTTGTTTAAAGTCTTGCACAAACATATAGGAGAAACAACTTGCCAAGCTTGAGAAATCTTGGACCTTGGACTGATCACCCCTGCCAAAGGTGGCAGTAACGGTCGGACCTCATGCCGATGGCAGATCCTTTCTCCTAAAATCTATTTCAAATAAGTAAATATATATATATATATATATATATATATATATATATATATATATATATATATTCAATTTTACTGCTTCGAGCAACTCCCTGTTAGCAGGAGGGGTGCGAACACCATGTCAGTTAATATATATATTTTTTAGATGCAAGGTCATGCATATCTGATTTTAAACAATGCATATACACATATCAATTATACATTAATGAAAATTATAATAGACATGTCATTTTGACGGTAGCTTGATCACATAAAACTCTAATTCAAGTCAAATTCTAATTGACAATAACTTTTAAAATCATAGATTTCAAAATAATTTTCTAAAACTAAAACCTTTTTTCATAAAAGTTTTCCAAAACCCCTAGGTCCATACATGATTGACACGTAGTCTAGAACTCACCCATGTTTTGTCTTTTAGGGTCTAGCAGAAACTGGCCCTTGAACCTACTACATGGAACACAAAAGTCTTAGATGTAACACCACAAAAATTTAGTCATGTATTGAAGATTGTGAGGAATCTTCAAGGGTTTATAAAGAGTGTTATTATATAAATGGTTGTCCTGGTTCCTAGCCTTTTTAAGGTGGAGCTGAAATTCCTAGGAGGTGGGTTGGGATCCGCCGAACTAGGGGCTCGAGCCCAGGAGTAGGTCGGGTTGTTACAGTGGTATCAGAGCCGGTTCAACACTCAAACTTAGGGTTCTACATGCATGGGCATGTGTGCCTTAAGGAGAGTGTTTTGTAACACTCAAAAAATTTAGTCTCGTATTGAAGATTGTGAAGAAGCTTCAAGGGTTTACAAAAGGGGTTATTACATAGATGGTTGTCCCTCATTCCCCTTTTTGAGGTGGAGCCGAAACTGCTAGAGGGTGAGTTGAAATCCACCGAACGAGGGGCCCGAGCTCAAGAGTGGGTCGGGTTGTTACATTAGACATAATTCATCAAGTCAACCCCTAGTAGGTCTCTCTCAATGCCCAAAAGTAAGAGTTTGTATCAAGTCCACTACTATAAACATGACCTTGCCTTAGTATACAAACTAGTCAGATTGATTTCACCTTAACTTAGACCTTAATCAAGTTGATGTTGACATGATCAACATAAAACCACAATCAGGTAAGTTCATCTTAAAGCCCTAAAATATTGCTACATAGAATTTCAAATAGAACTTTGTGAATAGATCTTAGCACCTAGACAAGCCAATATTGAATTTTAAAACTTGAAGATTGGACCTTACTAAAATTGAATTGGATCTTGATTTGAAATATTGAAACTAGATAAGGTCTGATTATGATTTGGACCTTGACAATGATATTGGATAATATAACTTTGATCTCAGTTCTAAAAGATTTGAAGTTGGACCATAGAACCTTTAATTTCAGATATAGACCTTGAAGATTTGGATTTTAACTATGGATTCCACATCCTCAAACTCCAGCCATCTGCTAGGAGAAATCTTGAAAAAAAAATTGATAAAACGAACTTTGGATCTCCCTTTGCAAGCTAAGAATTTAGATAATGAATTTGGATTTCAAACCATGGATTTAGTTCAAGCTTAGATTGTCTCTCAACTTGAAGCTACGTTCTATAAAAAACTGGATCTGAAATATGCTTGGCCTAGGAAGCATGCATCATGCTGGTTTAGGATCACATATGCAAAGATCAATGATGAGCTAGATGTGAATCAAGTCTTAGAGCTTTTTTGGTTCACAAATCATATTTCTAATGATCCACCTAAATTTCAAACTTGCAAATTCAGGATACTTTTACTTTTCATGTACATAGGATGAGGATGTCAATCATTAGTTAAACTATGGAACACAAAGTCTAATCTTTGGTTTGATTACCTTGGTAAGGCACTAGAAATGATTAGACTTCATACCAACAGGTCTGGTTCAGTCTCTCAGATTTACGCATGAGAAAACGTAGATGATGTTTTGACACCAATTACACATGTTCTAGGCATAGCATGCCCTTTCTACCATGTGAAATATAGGAAACTATTTTTTAAGCAGTTTTCTAGATGGTAGAAATTTGTCTTTTGTTCTCGATTCCATGGCCCACAAACCTAGACAAATCTCACAAACTTCTAAAAGACAAAGTTGTTCTCTTATGTTACCTTTCCAATCAGTCATACTTTGCATGTTTTGGATGTTGTTTGACCCATCAGTTAGTTGAATTATAGAGACTGGTTTTCTAAAATCCAAATTTTGGCAGGAGTACAGACGATGAGAAAGAGCATGCTGCACTCTTGATAGTTTTACCGAGAGTTGTTTACATGACATTTTTTACTAACATGCATGTGTTCGCATCCCCAAAATTTTTGGTTGGTTTTGGAGTGCTCTAGAAAAATGAGTTTTTGTTTGGAAATAGAAAAGAAAGAGACTCGCCCGTCAGTACGAGGGTCGACCATTCCCGGCGCCTTTACCGGGGGTAATCAACACAAGGACTATGTTTATTATTGATGCATTTCGTTTTAACTTGAACATCTCTTTGATTCTATATGTGGTGTAGAAAAATATTGAAAGTTTGATGTTTCAAACTTTTGAAAAGGTTTTTGAAGAGTTGCTTAAGAATGTAAAATGTTTTGGGAAAACTAGAAGGAAATCCTTGTGAATATCATTGGAAAGCTTGAAAAGTCATTTTGAAAACATTTTAGTGTTCTCTTAAGACATTAAGTAGGTTTGAGATTTTGCTCTAATTCGGTTACCACCTAGTTAGAGCTCCATCTCATCTTGCTTAAATTCTTTTAGAAATGTGTTTGTGATCATACGTGACATTAAGTGAGCGAAAATGAATGAATGGATGCATTGATCCTATATGATTGTAAGGGAAAATCATTCATTTCTACCATAACATTCATCTAGATGCATTCCTACCATATCATACATCTAAGATTTTTGTTTTTGTAAATATCATATATATGAAGGAAATGTTTTTGAAAATGGATTGGGGTTGTAGACCATCGAACATGAATCCAATATTGAGTCATTACTTGGTTTGTGGTCTTGATTAAGTTGGCAAATGAAAAATTAAATTCTTAAATGGTAAGATATTGAAAGAATAGAAAAGATGAATGACTACATCCCAAGAGGGATATAGGGAAAGAAAAAGATCTTGAAAATCATAAAATCACATGTTTTGAAAAAGAAAGATATGTATTTGTATACATATATGAAAGCTTATGAAAATGATGTTTATATCAAGTAGAGAAGAGAAGATCATTTTAGAAAAAGAAAGAGAAATTTTAAAATGGAATACACGTACATATATATATTTATATATACATATACAAGAGTTTATAAAAGTATGTTAAATCATAGAAAGAGAAACAACAAAGAAAAATATTCATGTGCATGCATACGTATATAACATGTATATACACATACGTTTTCATGAATATGAAAATCAAGGAATGATTTGAAAATAGCCGACTTTAAATTTTGATATAGGGTGGAAGGGAGCAGCTTGGACTCATGCAAGAGCCTAAGCTGAGTCTCCAAGGCCGCATTAGAGAGATTTCTTTTGAAAATGTTTTAGAGAATATGATTTATATAAAAACATAGAATGTTATGATTTAGTTTGCCACAAGGGATATATTTTTTCTACCGTTGGGTATGGAAGAAAAAAAATCATACAATAAGATACTCATTAGGGTTTCTAATGGGATGATTAAAAGGAAACTAACGCAAAATGTCATGCAAATGCATATTAACACGTACATATTCGTGAGGGTTTACTCGGGTTGGACAAGTCCCAACCTCAAAAATCAATATAAAGATAAAGAATCCTCAAATCACACTCTCATTCCCACCATACGTTTACATATAAATGAAAAACCAAACAATTATGCATGAATAATACATAGACAATATTCAAGGAAGGAAAGAGAGAGAGAGAGAGAGAGAGAGAGAGATGGAAAGAGAAAGATTCAACTAGGAGGGAGGACATGTAACTATGAAATGAAAGATCATCTCATTTTTCCTTGCTCCCGGTGCACTTGAGCATAACCTCTTGTCTTTAAAAAATGAGATTGAGTGCTATCTCCTTTGGCCATGGGGAGAAGAAGATGAGAAGAAAATGAGGAAAGCAAAAGAAGTCTATATTCAAGAAAGGAAAGAGTAACAACTACAAGATTATATTTGAGAAAATGAATAACATGATTTAATCGTAGAATGAAAGATTATCTCATCTTTTCATGCTCCTGGTGCTTTCGAGTATAGTCTCTTGACTCTAAAATAGAGAGTGAAAGCTATCTCATATGACCATGAGGAGATGAAGAAGAGAAGAAAGAAAATAAAGAATGGAGTGAGGTTTGGATTACATACCTCTAAATGAGAAAGGCTTAGAGAAAATGAATATCTTAACTTGAAGATTCTCTTGAGTGAAGCTCCAAGATGATGCCTCCAAGAGGGTTGTAACTTGCTCCAAGTTGGAGAAGAAGAGAAATAAAAAGAGGAAGAGGGAGAGAGAAAGAGCTCAAGAGAAGCCCTAAGTTTTCATGTGAGAATACTTTAGAGTTTCTCCCAAAGGCCACTCATGCCCAAGAGGGGAGAAGTGAGAAGTGTTTATAGAGAATTTTGGAGCCAAAACCTAAAATTTGAATTTTTTTTTGTAAAAGACCAAAATAACCCTTTAAAAGGAGGTTTTTTGTCAAAAAAGAGGGGCAAATGAGTCTTGTTTACCAAAAAGATCAAAATTACCCTCTAAAAGGAGGTTCTTTGTAAAAAATGAGGGGCAAATGGGTCTTGTTTACCAAAAAGACCAAAATTGCCCTCTAAAAGGAAGTTCTTTGTAAAAAAAGAGAGACAAATGAGTATTGTTTACCAGAAAGACCAAAATCACTCTCTAAAAGGATGCCTTTTTGTTAAAAGGAAAGGCAAATGGGTCTCAAATGCTTGATTTGGATTTGAACTTTGGTTTTTGGATCTAATTTACATTTGGATTGTGGTTTTGGACCAATTTAGATCCAAAAATTGGGTTTTGTGTTTTTAATAAAAGAGGACATTCTTTTTTTAAAAAATTTGGGGTGATTACAACATGTAAACAACCATTTGTAGATGGGGGATATATATTATGAAAAACTATCTCTTAGACGTGAAGTTATGGCTTTTGTAAGTCTAATGAAAATTCTTTTTTCATTTGGACCACCCAATTGAACTGAAAAGTCCCCACATTAGTACTGAAATGAATAATAGTCCCAATTATATCGATGGGTAAACAAAGAGAAATAGAGAGCCTCAAAGCATAAATAAACCTGAAAATGGCCAATACCATGATTATGGTATGATAACAATTCTGACCTATTAAGGACCTCAGACTGCTTTCAAAAAACAATAGAATTCTAGGAAATGATTTTTTACTTCCTTCGATTGAGTGAAGATTTCACCTTGTCGCATTTCATTCCCATCAAAATGTCTAATAGAGTCCACCTTCTTGTGTTTAGATGGATTCTTCAAACTCAAACAATATTTTTCCCTATGACCACATTCTCTTTGGTAAATGTCAAGGCCAATCAATGCTTCATACCTTGCCAATCAGAGTATACCTACTACAATGGTACTTGTCATTGTACCCCATTTTCTTGTGTATGTTTCCAAACCACTTGAATTTTGAAGCATTGTGGGCTTGAAGAATCCATCAGCTTAGCGGTTCAAGCCACATCGGCAGTTTGGTCCATGCAACTGCAGAAAAATGGAATCCAAAAACCATTATGCTTTGGTTTTCATGGGGTGAAATAACAATCATCCTAGACAAATTTTCTAACATCATGGAACTCCTTGAGCCGGAAGGTGATTCGAGAGGGCCGATTGAAAATCAGTTCCTCGTCAACCAAGTGAAAGTCAAAATTTTAGAGTTGATGCACATACACACTGCAAAGAGGAGTTGGCCACTTCTAGAACAAGAAGGACACCAATTTATTCAACTGGATAGTTTCAACAAGAAGCTTTCGCAACATGTCGATCCAACCACCCTATCTAGTAATGCTTCCGACAAGTACAAAAATTCAATAATCACGTGCACGATTGGACTCATCTTCTCCCACAACATGGAGCAAAATATGAATCTCAAGATTACTCACCTCTTTACAAAGTAGGCACACATTAAAGTCTACCATCGGTCAATAGCCATGTTAGCTCTTGCCTTACTATAGAGAGGGCTTTTTAACTTTTCAATTGGAGATGCAAACTACATTGAACGTCTTTGCCCTATGACCTTGGTTATACATATATGTGAGATTATAATTCAACCATTTTCAAAATCTTGACAAAAGATTGTTTAGCACAGAACACTGCCAGAAAAAATGAAACAAGTGGCTGAAGAAGGCATTATATGGAATTTCTTCGATAGGCAGATCATCAAATCAAGATATACATACAACTCGGACAAAGGTTGCCTACTCCTGGGACTCCATTCCACAGTGGAATAACATCTAGAACGTTGCCTTCATCAATTTTTGTAGTGGCAAAGATAGGTCCACGAGATTAGATCCATAGGGGGTCATCATGGAACACGAGCTAGATACTTCAAAGTGGTATGGAACATAAGCCCTATCTCAACAACGATTAGGGCATTTTGCTCATATCTACCTTGCCTTCAGTTCAGGTATGAGTCCTTCCTATGCCAAATGGTGGGAAGATACCTACCCATTAGTCACCCTTAGTTAAAGGTCAAAATTTAGTCTGGAAGCATTCTGATCGAGTTTCCAAAACAACTTTGTCTAATATTGACATTGCAATGATGAATCAAGCATGTTTTCATTAAATGTCTCTCATCAAATCATTTTTCAAAATTTCTAAACCGCTGTCATTTTTTTCCTTCACTCAAGTGAACATCCAGTTTGTGGTGGAATCCATAAGCCAAAAGAAAGGAAGAATAGACATGGAATCTGAACAACCACTTCCTCTCGAGAAAATTGGGGAGTTATCCTCAAGTTCTAGCACTTCCTCAAAAGCTCCTGAACCCGATAAGGAGGAACATAGGAGGTTTCGCAAGTTCATGCTCAGATTTAACAAGGAGCAAGCAAAGACAAACAAAATGAAGAAGAAGAAGAAGAAAAGTAAGGAATCATCATCCAGTGACAGTGATACCTCCAATGACACCACTACAGAAGCTAGAAGTGAAGAGGATGATAAAACCCCCAAATGGAGAATGAAAACGAGAATCTATAAAAATCAAACTCCAGGAAGTAGAGAAGAAGTTCAACATCGTTCAACTCAAAGGAAAAAATAAACACAATTTCACTTGAAAAGATTTCTAAGAAAGCTTTGAAAATGACAAGTATATCAAAAACCTACCAAAGAAATTCACCGACCAAGGGGATCCAAAAGCTCATTTGGCGATGTTCTTCGCCAAATGCTACAAATTCAAAAACAACCATCGTGCTCTTTTTCTCTATTCTCCATGAAGTCTAGAAGACATAGTAGCACTATGGTGCCAGGAACATGTCAGCCTGGTGGAACTCAAGAACTTTGACAGAATAATCAATTTGTTCATTGAATGGTTCACTCAAAACGTGGAAACTGCTCCAACAGTAACTACTTTGTGCAAATAAAGACCTGGGGAAAAGGTCAAAGACTTCATCCGAAGGTAGAGATTGGCTTGTAACAAAATGAGGGACCTGATATCTCAATCTTATGCCTTGGGATTGATAACCAAAAATCTTTCTCAACCATTCAGAAGCTTGATTTTGAATGCTCCTATAAAGTCATTCATTGACTTAACAAAAAAGATTGAATGCATGGAAGCCAGTGTACAAAATGAAGCTTTTGATGCCATCATGCCAGCCAAACACAAGGAAGAAGCCAAAAAGAATAAGGTTCAGTATGTTCTTACCAATGTCATTGCAAGTGCAAAAAGAAAGAGAAAAACGGTTCCAATCACAAAGCTGAACCGGGCACCAACAACAACACTAATAACAAGAACAAGCACCTAGGCTGGAGTTGTGTAGAAAGTTCACAACCTTGGAGCAGACTTGCAAAGAAATCATAGAAAACTGATAAAAAGGGACACATTATGATTGCTTCTAATGGGGAGAAATAAAATCAGTTCTGCAAGTTTCATTGGGCACCAGGACACGTCACTGAAGATTGCCTCGTACTTAAAAATATAATACAAGATAAAATAGATAAGGAGTTGATCAAAGTAACTCCTGGACAACCAGAAATAATCACCAATCCTATTCCGAAGCATAGAAAGGAAACAACATCAATGGTCAGACACACCTCTACCCCATCCAAGCGACAAGTCACAGTGATCGTAGGAAAGAAGCCCCTGTAGACTTCTTCAAATTGTTGGCAAGAAAAGATAAAAGGACAACAAGGTTTAGAGAGCATGGAAAAAGTACTACCGGTGGAAGAGGTGTTTGATCCAAAACCTTCAGAAATATTTTTCAATTGGCAAGATTTTATGACCGAAATTAAAACTGAAAGTCCAATCTAAATAGAGGTGATTAATGGGCCTATAGACTATACCAAAATGGCCCGATATCCTTCACTGATATGGATCTCCTCAATGAAGGTGCCTTGCACAACGATGCTCTCCATATCATAATCAAGACATTGGCCACCACTGTTACCCATGTGCTAGTCGATGGTGGGGCAAGTTTGAATATTTGTCTAGTTGAAATGACATAAGCACTAGAGATACGAGGGTCAGATTACTCACTACTCCAGTCACAATCCATCGGTATGACAGACAAGGTCAACCCTGCCTAGGACGTGTGTGTCTGGAAGTAGAAATTGGAGAAACCATATTTGAGGTTCTATTCCACATAGTGGACATAGAGCCATCCTTCAACATGTTGTTGGACCAACCATTGATTCATTCGGCCAAAGCAGTTCTGTCAACCTTGCACCAATGTGTCCAATGGGCCACAAGAATGTAGTAACCATAATGTATGCAAATGATCATCAAGAACGATACTCCCACCCGATGTTGCATGTAATTACATATACTATAAAACTGCCGAGTGTATAGGTTTGCAAAGAATATGAATTAATTTAGAATTTCAGTAAGATGTCTTTGCATAAACCAAAGAAGCAAATGTGGGTGATCAAGGGCAGCAAGCCTACTTAGTATGGATTAACCTATAATGATCACCCTTTATTCAAGCAATTTTTCAAAATGAAGGGATTCAAGCTCCTTCTGTGCCAAGAATATCAACCATTCACTGGCCTCAGAAAGAACTCTATGGCATTCTGGAATCGGTCACATTTCGAGACAAAGGGGCACTCATGCTATGAGACGTCACAATAATGAAGAAGTGGTGGAGGGAGAAGAACTGAAGCTGATACCATTTGTCAAAGGGACCACCATGGGCGTATGTTCACCATCAACCGAAAATCAGTCATACCACTTCTTTTGTTTTTCATTTTTCAAGAAAATCATTATACTCTTTTGATGACCAAGCGTCATATTTTGCAATATCATCGATACACAATGATAATAATTTCAATCAATATGATTTGTTTTGTTTTCAACCCTACAATTTCATTATTTCACTAAGGATCGCAACTGGAGGTCAACAACCAACATCACTAGCAGAAATAAGTTTGAAACTCTTAGAGATAAAATATCCAGAGTTCACTCAAATAGAAAAACAAGATCAGCCATTGCCTTTGGTTATCTGATTGAGGAAATTAATATAGACACAACAAACAATCCAACAATACTACAAATTGGAACTAATATCAACTGAACTGATTGAATTCCACATGAAACATCAAGAGGCATTCACGTGGACCTATGAAGACATGCCGAACCTTGACACCAAATTGGTTTAACCCCAGTTATGGTAGCTTGAGCACATAAAACTCTAATTCAAGTCAAATTCTAGTTGAGCATACCTTTTAAAACCGTAGATTTCAAAATGATTTTCTAAAGCTAAAATCTTTTTTCATAAAAGTTTTCCAAAACCCCTAGGTCCATACGTGATTCAGACTTAATACAGAACTCACCCATGTTTTATGTCTTCTAGGGCTTAGTGCAAACTGACCCTTGAACCTACTACATGGAACACAAAAATATTAGTGATGCAATGCATGCATCAATATCATTAATGATTATTATAATGCATGTACTATCATTTAAAACATGCGCAATCCATGACTTATTGTCCTCCAATCCACTTGAACGAGACATGAATGAGAAAAAATTGCAACATTTTGAAACTGAAGGATTTAAGCTTGGTGTTTGGAATGTTTTTAATGGGGGTGTACGGAATGAAGTTGCATATTCAAGTACAAAAAAATATATATTAAGAAAAAGGGATGATGTTTCTCCCAAAGGTATAGCGGCTTTAAAAGTTGGTGAAAAATTCTTCAATAAATGCAGAAGTGCCACTGCTAATTGCGGTATAAAAGAAATATCTTGTTTCTTTTCTTCTTTGCTTCATTTTCTATGAATGCCACTCTCTTCTTAAAATTGGGACAATCTGGATTGAAAGATCAGTACATGAAAAGTAAGTACCGTCCATATTACACCACCTATGCAGATAATTTACTAATAAAAAGAATAACACTTATACAAAAGACATACAACACCATACCTACAATTCGAGGTAATACAGAAGCAACATGCATGCATATATACACAAAAAACAATGTATATAACAGAATTTTAGTGGTTCCGGTGATTAAAGCAGAACAAATAGGAACAACTTAAGATCATCTTCCTCGATGTTGACAAGAGTTTTTCCCAGCGACTCCAGATAACTGCTTCAAGTTAGTGAGAGAATCCTGTGCAAGACGTTTCGTGTTTGCATTTCCATATTTGAATGCATCCACCAGACACTTTACAAAGCCTTGGTCAGTTGAGTATGCTAGTGCTTCGCTTTCAACTCTTAAGATCTTCTCCACCATCCATATGACCTTTTCTTGAAGAGTACCTGGTCTTAATGTTGTGAATAGGCTCATTAATTCCTGTACAGCACCCAACTGGTCAAGCTCCTGAACAGTTTGTTTTAGATTATGTGGATTGGATACAAGTGTAGACAATGCCTCTACCGCTGTTCTCTGAACACGACTACTCTCATCACTTAAAAGTTCAACAAGCGGTTTCACTGCATGACCTTTCAGCAGGCAGAAGGTATTATCTTCATCACATCCAGCATTGTGCACTGGGCATGCTGCAGGTAATGGAGGTTCCTTACAACATACAAAAATCAAGGGAAATGAGAGGCCTTTTGGTGGTTGAAGTTCTGTATGTTGAGCTGCAACCCATGATGGGACAGCCTCTGATAAGTATTGCAACCCCTGTGCAGCCAGTTTCTTGGCTCTTGCTTGTGAAGAGATGCAAAGAGCATCTCTGAAAATAGCCATGAGATTATTTTCTTTAACCCCACTGAGTATTTCTGGGTCAGAACTTCTAGAGAAATGAACTAAGAGACCAAGAAGGCCTTCCACCAGGCTTGAAGATCTCCTGAAACTCCCCTTTCCTGAACTAGGCTTTTGCTCCTTTATTGCACCCACAATCCATCCTATCAGACTAACACCAAGCATCTTTTTCACTTCATCTTGTGACAAGTTAAGATTGGCAAGTATAGATGCAGCCATGGCTCTCTCATCACTTGAAGAGTCTTCGGCCAGTAACTTCTCTTTGAGAAAGGCCAACTGGTTAGCACTTTTGAGTTCATGTGCCAGTGCCTGCTCCACCTTTTGAGAGAGAACATTGGCGAGCCTGAAAGCATATAGCCTGTGTTCAGCCTCAGAATGCCCAAGAAATGATATAATGATTGCAACCCCGTTCCCACTTTTTATATGTGAAGCTACAACTTCTGCAGAAAGAGGGAAAGCAATTAGTTGATCTATGGGCTAAATAAAAAAAAAAAAGAGTGAACAAGCACCTCCTCTCTCTCCCTGTCTCTAGAAAACAACTATAGAGTTACAATGGAAAAGCAAATAACTTATCAAAACAGCTAGAGGATTACAGCAGAAAAGCACATAGTTTGTTGTGCACAGGTAGATACTGACAAACAGAAGATAAAGTTACAGCAGAAAAGATTTGCAACCTAATGCAGAGATAGATGGTAGGCTGCAAAAATAGAATGCATGCAGAAGAACAGAGCTATAGAGTTAAAGTAGAATACATTCCTTTTCATGGGGAGATGAACGTTGAAAGTAGACTGAATGACAGAATAAAGTTACACAGTATAAAGTTACACAGTCACAGTGGAACAGCATGCAGCTTACTGGAAGATGGATTCACTCCAATGTGGTAGGACAATTGCAACAGATGTCATGAAATTCTCCTTGCATATAAAACAAAATATTGGCAAACACAACAGGAGAAAGTTATTTATTATTTTAAATTGTTAAAGAGTATTTCTGAAATATTAGAAAGTTAAAGAGGATGTCTTTAAACATTTTCTTATAGTTGTTGGACTGTTTTTGTAAAGTGTTTACAGCCAGCGCTAATCTCTTTTAAAAGAGACTAGGGTTACATTAATGAATTAATCCTTTTGGCTCTCTCTCTCTCTCTCTCTCTCTCTCTCTCTCGTTCTCGCCTTTCATCGACATCTCTCTCGTCTCTCTCAATCTGCAACATGGTATCAGAGCCCTAGATCTAGGACTCTGCTATCTATGGTTTCACGTTCCTTCCTTTATCTCTCGCCTCTTGCTCCAAGTTAAGGTTCACGCCTATATTTTTCTGCTGACTTCAAGAAAAGCAAGTAATCTGTTTGGTAAAAGGGGCTAATCACGTTTAACATGTAGAAACGTGATTAGCACCCTTGTGTTGCTGTTGCCGTGGAAGACAGAGAAATGTTGATGAAGTTGCTGCCGTGGAAGAAGATTGTGGATCTGATCAAGATGTATCAGATCTGAGTTTATGTTGCCATGGAAGAATATCTATGTCGCTCAGATCTGCTTATCAGATCTGATTTTCTGCTGCTGTGAAGAAAATCTATAAAATCATGTATCAGATCTGCCCTAAACAGATCTGATTTTCTGATTCCTTCTGCTGTCGTGGCAGCAGATCTGTGATAATATATATCAGATCTGCCCTTTGTTGCTGTTGTGTGTCAAGTCACATTGCTGTTTGAAGATGCAATTTTGACGTGAGGAGCAATATCTGCAAATCGTGAATGTGAAATCAGTATGTGAAATCAGTAAAGTGAGGCTTTGCGAGGTGTGGACTGCTGCTAATCGTAAGTACAAGATATTTCAGTTGATGTCGTTGATTTCTTTGTCGTGTGGACAACAAGTTTTATGAGAAACTGCTGTGTTTAGGAGTAGCAGCAGTCTTTTGTCACTGGGTGAAAAAGTTTCAGTCATCGACTGAAACAGTTGGTTCCATATTGCTGTCTATTTTATAAATTTCAAGATCTGCTTGTTTGAGAAAGTTTCAAATATTGCTTCCAGTTTGAGATATTGCTGCCCGTTTGAGAAAGTTTCAGATTTGCCATTGGAGTCACAAGCCTCTATTCCAAATTTGTCTGTGTTGCCGTTGATCCTTTATCTCTGATGACTGCAACATCCTAGACTCTTAATGTGTACACCATCTTCATTTACTATGGCTAAAAACAGTAAATGTGAGGGCTTTGCTAAATACAAGATGGCTGGAAATTCCTTCTCATATGCCAATACTATTGTAATAGACTAACAGTGCTCCTACCGATGGCCCATATATGATGTGGATGATAGATTCTAGCACCTCTAGGCACTGTTGTAACCAATTACACATTTTTTCATCCTTAGTCAGATTCTCTATACCACAGCATGCCAGACTGGCTGATGGCAAGCTATCTCCTGTGTTGGGCAGCGGTGATATCTATCTCCCACATTTAGGCACTATTACCCACGTGCTCTATGCTCCTCAGTTTCCTGTTAATTTGTTATCTATTAAGCAGCTGGCTATCGACTTACAGTGTAGAGTCATTTTTTACCCTGATTCATGTTCTTTTCAGGACTTACTAACTGGGAAGGTAATTGGTGGCAGCTATGAATGTGAGAGTCTCTATTTCTTGTTTGTCCCAATAAATGTTGTTGCATCATCATTCTCCTCAAAGACTTCTCCTTTCCAGTGGCATCTCAAACTGGGTCATCCATCAGTGTCCAAACTTCGTCGCATGTTTCCAGGTATTACTGCATTAGAGTCCTTCTTATGTGATGCTTGCCAGTTAGGCAAACATACACGGAGCAACTTTCCTTCAAGTCAAAGTCCATCTAGTCAAAGTCCATTTGATCTCATTCATGTGGATGTGTGGGGTCCTAGTCGGTTCCTTTTCACTCTCGTTTTCCGTATTATCTTGTTTTGGTTGATGATTTTACTAGAGTCAGTTGGGTATTCTTGTTACGGGAAAGATCGGAAGTCATATGTATTCTTTCGAAATTTGTCAAAGAAATAAAAACTCAGTTTGGTTTCATTGTCAAAAATATTCGCACTGATAATTCTCTTGAGTTCAAATCCTCTGTGCTACTTCAATTTTATGCCAATCATGGAATTCGACCTCAATATACTTGTCATCACACGTCCCAACAAAATGGTGTAGCCGAACGCAAACATTGACAACTCCTAAATGTGGCCCGTACCCTTATGTTGCATTCACACATGCTTGTTTATTTTTGGGGTGATGAGATTCTTACCGCATGCTATCTCATTAACAGATTACCCTCATCAGCCATCCAAGAACGTATTCTCATTCAACTTTTATATCCAGATCAACCATTATTTCATATACCTCCCAAAGTATTTGGATGCACCTGCTTTGCACACATCCTAGGCCTAGACAAAAACAAACTTGCTGCCCAAGCCATCAAATGTGTATTTATTGGATACTCTGCCAATAAAAAAGGATATAAATGTTTTAATCCCCAGACCAAGAAAGAGATTATCAGTGCGGAAGTTACATTCTTTGAGTCTCGTCCTTATTTTTCTACTTCGAGTCCTTTTCCGTTTGAGATGCCTGTACATGTGTCTCTTCCTATTTCACCAGTGTCACTTGAGTCGATCCCTCCATCTCAATCTATGTCATGTGAACGTTTCCATAATCCTCTATTAGTTTACACTCGTCGTCTCGGTCTCTCTCTCAACCGCCCACCAGCGTCTTCTCAAGAGGTAAGCTCCACTGATAAGACTGACTGAGGTTTAAATGATGACCACACTGCAGATGATCATCCCATTGCTATTCGCAAGGGCAAGCGAAGCGACAGTGCACACTCCGATTTCTAATTTTGTCTCTACTGACCATTTGAGTACAAGTTTGGTGCAGTTTGATCGAGCTCTGTCTAGCCACATTATTCCGTCTTCTCACCATCAAGCCTTGTTAAATTCACGGTGGCGGCAAGCCATGTAGGAGGAAATGGATGCTCTTATCTCTCGGGAGACTTGGGACTTGGTTGATCCACCAACGCACTGTGATGTGGTTGGATCAAGATGGGTATTCACCATCAAGTATCATTCTGATGGTTCAGTTGAAAGGTTCAAGGCACGTCTTGTTCAAATCCTTATGTATGATGATCTTTTTTATATTTGAATACATTTTTTATTTTTCTTGATTTTTGATTTTTTGTTCATTTTTTTCAGATTTTTAAGGATTTTTGGGCAACCATTGAATTCCTAAAACCAAATCAGCCCCACCCATGGCTAGGGGAAATAGTTCCACCATGAATTTATGCCCTTCGATCTCCACTTCCTCCTTTGGGCAACGTCCCTTGCACCATAACGAGCTACCATTGCCAACCACAACTTTAAATTCCGATTGTTCGATAATTTTACAGCCACATGACTTGGCAGTTTTTTCTCCAATGAAGTTATGCGTCGACCTGTATCCACCAATATGCTAACAGTCCTCCCTTTAACTCGACCTTCTACCCTCATCATCTAGGGAACATTATCTCCTTCTAAGGCATGAAGAGACATCTCTGGAGTTATTTCTTCTAAGCTGTTGCTGGTCATCTGTTCTAAGGTCTCTTCTTCCTCTTCTTGAAAATTTTCCTCAGATTCCTCTACCAAGTACATATACAACTTTTTACAATCATGTGTCGGGCCCCGTTTCTCTTTGCAGTGAAAACACTATCATTTCCTGCGTCATTCCCTAATTTGCTCTGGGCTAAGTTGCTTGACTAGCATCTATCTACTTGTGCGTTCTCTTTGTGCTAGCTGAGTTTCGCGCACTGCCGGCTGAACTTCACGCAGGTCTTTAGTGACAGCAGGGTTTCTGTTCGGCAACAGTCTGCTGATCCTGCTCTCCTTCCACCCATTGAGGAATCTGGTTGATTTTTCTTTTGCAATTCTCGCTAGTTCAACAGCTTCTAAGAGGCTTTGAGGTCTGGCTCCTTGCACTTCGATGCGATACTCCTCCGACAAAAGCTTTCCACGGCGGCTTCCCCTGCTGCGCGACGATCCATCTATACCAGCGTATCGCTGGACCTTCCAAATAAACCGCAGCATTCGAAACCCACTATTCTGGTGTAATTTTCTGGCAATCGAAATAATGTTCTGCTCTAAAGACCCAACTGACGGGGTCCTCTCCATGAAATTTGGGAAACTCCATCCTAGTAATCTTCATATATCCCAGGGTCTCTCCCTGGCCTGCTGGAGAACCCACAGACGATCCGTTGAGGGGCTGCGTACCTATTTCTGGTGGCGCACGAGGAGGTGTGGAAGAATCCGGCTGCTCACGGCGTGATCCTCCCGCCGCGCTGCTCGTCCTGTCGATAACTTTCCGTAGAAGCGTCATCAGCTTCTGTTGTCCCGATCGCATCTCCTTCTCCATGTCGTTGAGCCGTTGTCCCAGTTCTCCGCTGCTCCTTTCGACTCCTTCCAATCTCCCAGCGATCGCCAGACGGTCTGCCTCTGCCTGCCGGCGCAGTGCTTCCATGGCGGCTAGTGCTTCCTTGGTTGTCATCGGCTTTGAAACCAGATGTTAGTCGTCGGCTAACTAAGCTGCGATAAAAGAGGTAAGACACACGCACAGTTAACCTAATTCTCCTTAGAATTAGGGCCAAACTCTCTCAACGCGAGAGAGGAACCTTTTCATTCAAAATAGCATAAACCTCTTAAACAGTATTAGTTCCCTTTTATATGTGGGAACTATGGATCTCCTGTCTCTAAGACCCGACCCACCTATTCTTGTATCCTATACTAAGACCCATAGCGGGTTCAACTAACACAGGACATAGGAAGTTGTAAAGATCCCTGAAGCGGCTCATCTGGTTGGATCCAAGTGGGTCTACACCATTAAGTACAAACCATATGGGAGTGTTGAGAGGTACAAAGTTCGCCTTGTTGCCAAGGGGTTTAGTTAGAAATATGAGATTGACTATTTGGAGACTTTTGCTCTGGTTACGAAGATGAAGACAGTTAGAGTTATTATTTCTTTAGTTGTGATGAAGGAGTGGAGGATGTACCAACTTAACGTTAAAAATGTTTTTCTCAATGGTAACCTTGAAGAGGTGTATATGTGTATGCTCTCAGGATA
This sequence comes from Nymphaea colorata, assembly GCF_008831285.2. Lineage (NCBI taxonomy): Eukaryota > Viridiplantae > Streptophyta > Magnoliopsida > Nymphaeales > Nymphaeaceae > Nymphaea > Nymphaea colorata. The sequence goes on from NC_045142.1 coordinate 16,230,073, forward strand.
TAAGAAACTGGGAAATGTGTATATGTGTATGCCCCCAGGATATGAGGAACTGGGAAAATGTTGTAAACTGAAGAAAGCTTTATATGGGCTCAAGCAATCGCCCCAAGCATGGTTTGAACGTCTTGGACTTGTAATGAGACAACATGACTACGATCAAGGAAATAGAGATCATACTCTATTTGTGAAGAGGAAGAAAGGTAAAGTTACTCTTTTGTTAGTCTATGTTGATGATATGATTGTTACAAGCGATGATGAAGCTGAAATAACAAGATTAAAGGGTTTATTGGCTGCCAAATTTGATTTGAAGGACCTTGGCAAACTAAGATACTTTCTTGGTATTGAAATTGCTAGATCAGGTACGACTCTTGTACTAAATCAAAGGAAGTATATCTTGGATTATTGAAGGAGACAGAAAAACATGGGTGTAGACCTACCTCTACTCATCTGGTGGACACAAGCTCAGTATTAGGGATGGAGAACCTCTTTGTGATGAGGCCAATGGGAGGTATCAATGTCTGGTTAGAAAATTGATCTTACTCTCACTAGACCTCATATTACCTTATCTTACTCTCACTAGACCTCATATTACCTTTGCTGTAAATGTGATGAGTCAGTTCATGCATCCGCCTACAGATGCTCACTTGAAGGTTGTTGACAGGATCTTATGCTACTTGAAGAGAAATCCTGACAAGGGGCTTCTATATGTAAAACAAGGGCCTATTGAGATTGAAGGGTATTCTGATGCAGACTAGGCAAGCTGGGAGGAAATCTTATTGTTTAGAGGAGCAAGAGAGAAGATGTTTGTTCCCGCTCTAGTGCAGAGACTGAATATAGAGCTATTGCAATGGGAGTGTCAGAATTAGTTTGTGTAGAAACACGAACATTGAGAAAAGAAAAACGAGGAACACGATGTAACGTGGAAAAACCCTCAACAAGAGGGAAAAAACCACAGATGAGGAGGAGCTGGTGCCCACTAGCCGCCAGACTCTCTCTCTTTTAAGATTTCATTAACTCACTCAAAATTAGGGTTACAATCTTTAAGTAAGGCCCAACAAGGGCTACACGATGGATCGGGTAAGGATCCAGACCCGGTCCCGAGACCCATCTAATATGTTTCAACACTCCCCCTCAAGTTGGGCATACATATCGAACATGCCCAGCTTGGATACATTTCTCTCGAACGAAGTCAAAAATAGAGCTTTCGTTAGAACATCAGCTGTTTGGTCTTCAGATCTCATGTAAGGAAGTACAAGTTCTTTAGCATCAATTCTCTCTCGAATGAAATGCTGGTCAATCTCAACATGCTTTGTTCTGTCATGAAGCACAAGGTTGTTAGCCAAGTTGATTGCAGACTTGTTATCGCAATACATCTTCATTGGCTCTTCAACCTTTATACCAATATCAGTCAACAACACTTTTAGCCACAAAAGCTCTGAAACTCCCATAGCCACTGCTCTGTATTCTGCTTCAGCACTGAAACGAGAACAAACATCTTGCCTTTTACTTCTCCACACTATGAGATTCCCTCCCAAATAAATACAATAGCCAGAGGTGGACCTCATAGTGTAAAGTCTGCCCAGTCTGCATCTGAATAACTTTCAATCCCAAGAGTGTCTTGCTTGACATACAAAAGACCTTTGCCAAGATTTCTCTTCAAGTAGCACAAGATCCTGTCAACAGCCTTCAAGTGGGCATCCGTGAGAGCATGCATGAACTGACTCATCACATTCACAGCAAAGGTAATATCAGGTCTAGTGAGAGTAAGATAAATCAACTTCCCTACAAGACATTGATATCTTCTTTTGGCCTCTTCACAGAGAGGCTCCCCATCTCTAAGACTTAGCTTATGACTAGCATTTAGAGGAGTAGAAGCTGGTCTACACCCCAGTTTCCCGGTCTCTTTTAACAAATCTAGAGTATACTTCCATTGACTTAGCACGAGGCTAGTCCCAGACCTAGCAATTTCAATGCCAAGGAAATATTTCAACTTACCAAGGTCCTTGAGATCAAACTTGATCGCCAACAGTTTCTTTACCTTAATTATTTCATCTTCATCATCTCCAGTGAGAATCATATCATCAACATATACCAACAAAATAGTAACCTTTTGTTCATTTCTCTTCACAAAGAGTGTATGATCTCCATTCTCCTTGATGGTATCCACATTGTCTCATGACAAGTCTAAGTCTTTCAAACCATGCTCGAGGAGACTGTTTGAGCTCATATAAAGCTTTCCTTAGCTTGCAAAATTTTCCAGGTGCCTCATATCCTGAAGGCATACTCATACATACTTCCTCTTCAAGGTCTCCATTGAGAAATGCGTTCTTGACATCAAGTTGGTACATCTTCCACTCCTTCATCACAGCTAAGGATATAATGACTCTGATAGTCTTCATCTTCGCAACAGGAGCAAAGGTCTCTAAATAATCAATCTCATATTTCTTACTAAACCCCTTGGCCACAAGACGAGCTTTGTATCTTTCAACACTTCCATCTGGTTTGTATTTGATGGTGTAGACCCACTTAGATCCAACCAAGTGAACCGCCTCAGGAATCTTTATAACTTCTCACGTCATGTTTCTTCTCAGGGCTTCCATCTCTTCTTGCATTGCATAAGTCCACTTGGGATCACTTTGAGCATCAGCAACATTCCTGGGAATCATAGCCGAAGAAAGAGAAGATACAAAACATTTGTAGTCTTTGCTCAGTCTAGAATATAAAACAAAGTTACCAATAGGATGTTGAGTACATGACCTGACACCCTTTCGCAGGGCGATGGGAAGCTCTTCACTCGCAATAACAGTCTGAATCTCTTCTTCAACAGGTTGCTTCTGAGCACGACTTGGGTCATCCAGGGAAGGACTAACTGGATTGGGAGTAGAATTCTCACCACCTGTCATCTCATCAGTACATACCCTTCGCCTAGAGTAAACATGCCCAAACAGACGATTGCATTCCTCTCCTGCCCCAGTAGAACATTCTCCATTTTTCTCCTGTTCAAGCACCTCAATAGAAGGACAAACGGATTCATGCCTGTAGTCCAAAAAATCTGTAAACAGAATTTTCTTACTCAAAGAATACTCTTCCTTTGACATAGAATTCTCCTCCTGAAGAGGATTCTCACCAAAATAGGAAGCATGTTCAAAGAAAGTGACATCTTTGGTAACATAGGCACGACCAGTGGAAGGGTCCCGACACTTATACCCTTTTTGAGTGGGAGAATAACCTAGAAATATGTCATTAATAGACCTTGGATCAAGCTTTTTAATGTGAAAACTATGATTGTGAATAAAGCAAACACAACCAAAAACTCTTGGTGGAAGAGAGAAAGGTTCACGACTCCCCGATAACATAGAGTGAGGCGTCTACCCATTCAACACACGACTAGGCAAACGGTTTATAAGATACGCACTGGTCAACACAGCATCTCCCCAATATATTTTTGGAACATGATGTTGAAAAAGAAGAGCCCAAGTCATATTCAATATCTGACGATTCTTTCGTTCAGCAACTCCATTTTGAGGAGGAGTATAACTACAAGAAGTCTCATGAACAATTCTCTTTTTTCGAAAGAAGCTATCAACAGACTGACACATATACTCACGAGCATTGTCAGATCGAAAGGTCTTAACAGATGCTCCATATTGAGTTTCCACATAAGCAATGAAAGTCTCTATGACAGTAGGAACTTCACTACGGTCTTTCAACAAGTAGGCAATAGTGTTACGAGAACAATCATCTATAAAGGTGATAAAATACTGAAAACCATGATAAGAAGGAATCCCTGAAGGCCCCCACATATCAGAATGAATCATGGCAAATACCTCATTAGACCGATAGCTAGACAAAGGGTATGAAGCCCAAACATGTTTGGCCAGGTGACAGACATCACAGGACACCATAGTCATATCTAACCTGGAACATAAATCAGGAAACAACTGTCTAAGAAGTCCAAAAGGCAGGTGTCCAAGTCGCTCATGCCAACGTGGAATCAACTGAAGGGAGTCCTCTCTGTTCTTCGTTGCTTGACTGACTGCCGTCATGAGAGCCTGAGCAGTACGCATAGGTAAACGATATAGCCCGTCAGAAGTCAGACCAATCCCAATCCTCTTCCCTGTCACCAAGTCCTGCATAACACAGCGATCAGCAGAAAAAATAAGTTCGCAATTCAACTCTTTCGTGATCTGGCTAACCGACAAGAGGTTCAAGGGAAGATGGGGAACATGTAGAACATTGTGGACTAAGAACTTGTTCAAAAGTAGGAGACTCCCTTTCTCAGCCACAGAGATAGATGAATCATCAGCAAGAGAAACACGTTCCTTTCCTGACGAAAGCTTATACCCATGAAAGACTTTAGGATCGCCGGTCATGTGGTGAGTAGCGCCACTGTCGATGATGCACTCTCCCATACGGGAATCCGCCATCACGTCGATAGAACACCCAAATCAAAGTTGATAACAATGCCAAGAGAAATAGCACCAAAGCCCAACAAGAGTCTCAGGGGCTGTAACACTCGGCTTCACAGGACGGCGACGCTGGGCGGCACAAACACAGCAGGAGACAGTCGCCTGACCCACACAACAGACGCTGGGTATCGAACGAACAGGAACCGTCGGGCGGTGCAGAGACAGAGGGGCACCGGTCGACAACAAAGGGTCACTGGCGGCAGCAAGGGGCACGACAGACCTGGAAGGCGATGCCTGGCGCCGGTGGCAAGTCGGACGGAGCAGACAGGCGAAGCAGACAGGACTGAGTAGCGTCAGGCGGAGCAGACAGGTCGGGCGGAGCAGGGAGTGGCATTAGGCGGAGCAGACAGGTCGGGCGGAGCAGGGAGTGGCGTCAGGCGAAGCAGACAGAGGGCACGGGAACATCAGGCGGAGCAGAGGCAGGCGACGTCGGACGGAGCAGAGGCAGGCGACGACAACGTCGGGCGGAGCAGAACACCAACGACAGACTGGTAGACAGCGTCGGAACTCCACGACGGAGGAAAGACAATGTCGGGCAAGGGTGAAGAGCAATGCAGTCGGCAGCGGCGGTGGTGGCAGCGGTGCAATCGGCGGCGGCGGTGGTGGCAGCGGCGATGGTGGCGGCAGCGGCGGCGACAGTGAGAGAGAAATCTTCACGATCACCAAAAAAAAAATCCCAAATCCACTGGCTCTGATACCATGTAGAAACACGAACACTGAGAAAAGAAAAACGAGGAACACGATGTAACGTGGAAAAACCCTCAACAAGAGAGAAAAAACTACGGATGAGGAGCTAGTGTCCACTAACCGCCAGACTCTCTCTCTTAAGATTTCATTAACTCACTCAAAATTAGGGTTACAATCTTTAAGTAAGGCCCAACAAAGGCTACACGATGGATCGGGTAAGGATCCAGACCCGGTCCCGAGATCCATCTAATATGTTTCAACAGTTTGATTAGGGCTGAAAGTATTGTTGATTGATATTGGAATAGAGACTGAAGGACCAATGAAGATGTACTGCGATAACAAGTCTGTGATTAACTTAAACAACAACCATGTGCTACATGATAGAACAAATCATGTTGAGATTGACTGTTACTTCATCCGTGAGAGAATTGATGCTAAAGAATTAATCTTACCATACATGAAGTGTAACGTTTGGCATTTTTAGGTGGGCCGGATCGGGTCTAGACCCGGACCCGAACCCACTTGCGTGAGGCGCCCGACGCGGGGGCTTCTTCCCCCTCGTCTTCCACTTCGTCTTTTTCCTTTGGCTCGACCGTGTGAGAAGAGGAAGGCGGAAGTGTGGCGACAACGATGATTGGGCCGGCGGAGGAAGAACAACGGCGGCGGCGACGGCGTTGCACAGGTAAGCCGTCAGTCTCCCTCTCTCTATCCCTTCTTCTCCACCGCCACTCTCACCCACTGTTGCCCTCTCTATCTGTCTCTCCCGTGCTATGCCCCTCTCTCCGCCTCTCCCACACTGTCTCGCCCTCTCTGTCTATGCACCTCACTCTCTCCTTCCCCTTCCCGGCAGCTCTCACCCACACGTTCCCTATCCTTTGCTGCCCTCTCTTGTCTCTCCCCTTTTGTCCGACCTCTCCCTCTCAGTCTCTCCTCTCTGTCAGCACCCTCTCCCACTTGTTTTCAGCCTCCCACACAACTACCGTGGGCTTCTTCTAACGACAGACCCCTCTCTTAAACCACCTTTTCGTTGATTTTGACTTTTGGTGGCTGTTGGATTGGATTTGCAGCTAGGGGACACGTTAGGGAATCTTATATCCTGGAGGAGCAAGAAACAGAATGTGGTCTCACGGTCTAGTGCCGAGTCAGAATATAGGGCCATAGCCCAACAATAGCAGAATTGACGTTGGTTAAATCCATACTTGAAAGCCTAGAAATTCCAGTTCAACTACCTATGACTATGTTTTGTGATAACAAGGCAGCCACCTATATTGCAAACAATCCGGTCTTCCACGAAAGAACTAAACACATTGAAGTAGATTGTCACTACATTTGTGATTTAATTCAAGGAGGAGTGATCTCTACAACTCACGTGGTCTCTGAAGAACAAATTGCTAATATCTTTACTAAAGCTCTTGCAATTAGTGACTTTTCAAAGTGCTGTAACAAGCTGAGCATGGTAGATATTTATGCTCCAGCTTGAGGGGGAGTGTTGACGATGAGGAAGGTTTTTGAATATTAAAGAACCTGATAACTCTTTAATATTTTTAAATATTTTCCTGGTTGACATTGTAATTTTATTGTTTACCTTAATTCTCCCTTAAGTAAGGGTTAGGGTAAGAGATCAAGAATGAATTTTACGTGTTTTTCTTCTCTCTCTTTCTCTCACGAAAACAATTAGCATTCAAAATATAACATTTACAACAAAAAACTTTCAATCTATTATAGTTAGGTTCAATTTTGAAAAGTTTTTGGAAAGAAGAGATATTGTTTAAAAGTTTGCAAGGCAGTCTAATAATAAGTGGAGGTAAGAACAACTTTAGCCCAAAAAATTTTTAGGAAAATATTTCTAAAAATAAGAAGAGCTCTTGTTGTTGTAAAAGGGGCAGCATAACGTGTATCGGTTAGGCCGACCTATACATTGTATCGTAACGTATCGAAAGCATAGCGTAAATTAATTTTTTAATTCATAAAAAATTTTAAAAATAAAAAAATATAGATAAAAATTAGAAAAAATTTGTAAAATAGGAAAAGCAAAGAAAGTTTTAAAAAAAAACTCATCACATCATTCATAAGCCATAACATATTAACAACACATTTAGAAATGAGAAATAAGAAATTCACAATAACATAATAAGCATCTATCACAACTTTAATGTTTAAACTTTAAACTTTTAAAGGTTTTTCTTTTTAATTGCATTACAACTTCACAACGTATAATATATCTTGATTATCATCACTCAAGGTCTCATCGTCCTCATGGGGCCATGAGTAAACCTTCTTCTCCACCAGTGAGTTCTCCCCTAAATAAGAGATTTATCACATAAATGGACAATTTTTGTAGAAAAACTAGTAAAACTTACACCCCTCACAACTTTTAGACATGTTCAAAAAAAGGGTGTGAGAGGTTATTTTGTAAAAAATTTACGAAAATTCATTTGATCCCTGTATCATACGATGCAGAGGCGTCTCGGTTACATCGTATGATACAGCCCCCCGTATCACATGATACGGGCGTATCGCCTACGATACACAAGTGTATCATGTATCATAGGTTTATCATATAGGTTGTTCAAACTTATACGATACGTATCGCACGATACAGCATTGATACGGGCCCGTATCGTGCGATACAGATAACACTGCTTGTGGTTTCAATTATGTGACAATGCTTTCTTTCAGCAATACCATTTTGCTGGGAAGGCTTTGAACAAGACCTTTGATGTATAATATCGTTTTCATTTAAAAATATTTGAATTCATTCGAAACAAATTCTTCTTGAGAATCACTCCTAAAAATTTTTACTTCGGTGCCAAATTGGATTTCAATCATATTACAAAAGTTCTTTAAATCACCCAAACATTTACCACCTCCTCCACCACATATAATATTATTTCTCAACCATAGCAATGTACTATAGTCCTTTTGATGTGCTAAACAATCAGTATATAGTAGAATAGAATAGGGCACAAGGGAAATGAGACCATTGCAAGCTTCCTTTTCCCTCTCTCTTGTTTCTTTAGCTGATTGATTCTAGTGCTCTTTTCAAACATCTAACAGAGCTTATATGGGCTTTCAAGCTAGGATTCATGTCCAAATCGAGCTCATTAGCCACAGGCCTAGGCAAGAGGTTCGAGCTTACTCTCCTAAATTGAACTGGGTAAGGTCAAAACCACGACGAGCCAATCTCAATACTGAACCCGGGGTTGAAGGGGCTTTGAATATCCCTATGCCTCCATATCTATGTGTGTGCATTTTGCCTCTGTTTTCAGGTTGTTATACTAGCACTTGGGCACTGCAGCAGCTAGTTGAAATTGCCACTGGACATTTCAACAAGTAGCCTACTAGCCTCCTTTCTTCAATCTGTGTAGCTATACATGTAGGGTCAACATTGCAAATTTCATGCATTGTGTAATTAGTAAATGATTTTATGATTCGTATTTTTGTGTTTGGAGTGAATGTTGCTTGCCCCTTTGTGCCAGTTCCTTTATGACTACTTTTGAGTGAGATTTCTGCTAGTCAAGGTTTCTTTTGTGAAGGATCCCATGACATTGGTTAATATTTATATAGTGAATATAGCCTGGACAATAAACATATTTTTTCAACATATCTGATCATTAATTTCGTTAGTATCAGAGACAATTTAAAAGACAACCTTTTCCCTTGTAGCAGCTGAAGAAACCAGAACTTTTTCACTATCAACTATTTTGCCAGCAAAAATTTTTTTGGGGGAAAAAGTTTTTGCTACACGACAGTTGACAAAAACTTTTCCCTTTTGAATGCAAAAAAGCAGCTCATAAATATAACTGGGCAAACAATAGAAACATCATCTATATAGAGAGACCAGACATCCAACAACAGAGAAAAAAGAAAGCAACAAGAGCATGCACCAAAGAAGGTGCTAAACATCACTTGTTAAAGCATAAAGAGTTGTACCTTCAGCTCGTGGAGAGGAAGCGATTCCAGAAAGAATACGCAGAAAGGCCAACTGATTCTTTGGCCCTGAATGAGCCAAAAGCTGTAACAACTTGTGCACTGTATGCTCTGACAACACTGAATTACCTTCCTTGCCTGGAGCTGGTGATTCCCAATGCCCAGGTTTTGAGACTAAGTTTCCTAGGGTCCAAGCTGCCAGTTCTTTAATATCTGATGCTGGACTTTTGACATCTAGGTCATCACTGACAAGAATACTTGTCAGAAGAGGCAAGACACCAGAATCAACAAGGATAACAGCATTATCATCCAAAGATGATAAATTGTGCAGGGCTTGCAAGCTGGCAAGTCTGGCATCCTCTTCAGATGAGAGCATTTTAACTAGTACTTTAGCACCATGCCTTGCAATTTCTTCTTTCCCATTGTTTGCAAGTGTCATCTTTCCCACCATGGCTGCCATCTCCAACTTCACATCTAAACTACCTGTTCATTAGAACGTTGTATTCAGATGAAACTGCAGGTTGGACCAGATAAGAAAAAGGGAAAAAGCAAACAGAGAAGTAACTTTGTTGATAACTATTCAGATAAAGATCAGGAAAGCAAAAATATTCACATTGGGCAATAAGCAAATACGTCCCAATTGGCCAATTGTGAGTTAGCTCCATCCACAAGATAATTGCCGACATAAATATCAGAAGACTGATATTTTGACAATTGACCCACCATCAGATCATTCATTTGAGCCACAAGCACATATTTTGTCAAATTATATTAAGAAAGAACACATTATTCTGTAGACAAGAAGAACAAGAACAGAACATTCACATCTTATGAGGATGACAGCTGATTTGTCCTGATGCATACAAATCTTTTTAAGACAAATGTTACATTTATGTCCTCATTGAAATTCAGAAGATGATAAGCGTCAATTGATTATCTTTTAAGGAAAGGGAAAAGAGCAGGATAGAGCAAGCAAGAGTGAGAGAGAGAGAAAGTAAAAGTTGGAACCAACGCTTTAAAACCTGGTGACCTGACTCATCTCGAAGTGAACTGTCTTATGATTCACTAAGTCAACCCTGTAATCTCGTCATTATCTGCACAAAATTGTCAATACAAGAGGGATTTTTTTGGGCCAACTATGGAGTATCTTGAGTTTATTCTGCCAAAACAATTAACAGCTAGGGGGTTGATGAGGGAAATAGATATGAACACAGGTTGTCTGGATGTGAACAAGTCAAGATGCATACATATGTGTGTGTGTATATATATATATATATATATATATATATTCATTTTTCACATACCTAAATCATGATGCAAGGAAAGAGATTTCTGAAATGATCACTGAAAAAATTCTTGAAGTCACAGAAGAGGACAGAGCTTATTAATAAATTTTCTGGATTTGAGTCACCACTAGTTATAGATTCAAATTTCGATGCTCCACATCCATCCCCTAGCATCTCCAAATACAGAGGGAGCTGAGTTTCCTTCTCCATATAGTAAACCCAATAAAAAATGACACTAAAGTGGATTTTGACAAAGAAAAAAAAAACAGAATACTGGAAGACTTATCAGTTCAAGAATTTCCACTTGCTCCTTTATTATCTGAAAAGTATGCATACACTTTGGGATGGAAAGGTGAACCTAAATTATTCACAACAATTAACTGCAACAGACAATTACATACCTTCACAAAGACGGTTCAGTAAAGGTTGAAACCTTCCAGCAGCTGCCAAATGCTGAATATTGATCTCCAATTTCTCAATGTTTTTGAGGGCTTCTTCAGCGAGATTAGCTAAAGAAGGATTATCAGTATCTCCAGCTATACTTGAAAGAAGTAATAGAGCCCCTTTCTCCACAGCCAGCTTTGTGCAGTAATGTTCATTAGCAGAAAATTCCAGAAGTAGCTTCAATGCATACTGACCCTCCTCTTTTAGGTTACCAATGAGGCTATGTATCGCTAATCTCATCACACCTTCTTCAATCATGATATGCTACAAAAATAAAATAAAACACTTACAACTGAAGATACCTATCTTATTTTGATATTATAAAAGTAAAAGCAGGGGCAGTAGATTCCAAAAAGTTTCTTTATTATTTTTTCTTAGATGAAATGTCTGTTATGCAATGCTACAATGGGACTAAAAATAATTAACCCGAGGCATTTCCAAGTCCCTTTCCCAAAACTAAAATTCTTAGTTACATTGTGAATTTGTAACTTTCAAAGCCATTTCTCTTTCGTCAAATTTGAAAATTGAACATATTAGAAACATTGAGCATGACGGGAAAAAAAACTAGAAACAAGAATTCCTGGCAGTTGGTCTCACTGTTTCAAAACAGCAACCTTTCTCATTAGACATAAAATTAGGTAAATTTTGAAAAAAATTCATAATCTGATATTTCAGAAGGGTGATCCTCCAAAAAGCTCCTGAATATTGTATAGCATCATTCATGAGTGCGTGCCACGAGAGAGAGAGAGAGAGAGAGACAGAGAGAGAGAGAGAGAGAGAGAGAGAGCATAAAACCATTTAGGAGGGATTTCTTTAAAGTGAAAACAGGAAGAACCAAAATAAAGAAATGGATTCAAGCACCTGAAACTGAAACCACTTCTTCATGTTCTACCTCAGGCTGTATCATGCCATATTCTAGAGATAAGGGTTAGCAAGTGAAACTGTGAAAGTTCTCTTGATTCTTGCTACCAAGTTATGTTGGCTTTTACATATACAGTTGGTTTCATTCTTATCTTTTTCAAATTTACATTCATTAAGGGTTCTTAGCCATGACCATCATCACTAGTTCCTTTTTCCCCCGATTATTGCATGACTGGCATGAAGAGTCACAATATCTCTTAGTTTGATGGCCCGAAAATTTACTGTAAAGGTTGGGCAACATTATTGTGTTCTCGAAGATCCCCATACCCTTTTTTAATTTATCAATAATGCTCCTCCCAATCCTCCACCCACCTCACCATCCACAGGGAGGGCCATCTGGCCCTCCTGCTCTCCCGCCTTTGGGACAAAAGGGGGGGTAACAAGACCCACAGGGTCCTCTACCTTTTCGACAGTGGGGAGTGCTGTTGATCCTCCCTTTTTCAGGTCAACAAGGAGCAGGAGGCTCCGACAGCCATCCCTTTCTCTCTTTCGGCAAGGAGAGCTGCCACCCTCCATTTGTCTCCTCTACACAAAACCGGGAGAGCCCAATGTGAGAGCTCAACAACGTGTTCTGGGACTAGCAAGGACCAGAGTTGCTTGGAGGAGTCGCCTCCTGGGATGGCCAATCAAGAAGATTGAAGCAAGGAATGGCTTAGTTGATGTTGGTGAGGGGGAGAAAGAGGAGACTGTTGCTTCATAAGAGAATATTGATGAGAAAATTTTATGTAACATGGTTTTTCTTTTCTTTATCTGATAATTCTTTTCCATGAATTCATGTAAAATGATGAGATAGGTTTTCCCATAAGTTCGGCTTTGCATATAGCAAACCTTTGCTTAAACTAGAATTCAGATTATGAGGAAAATGTAGTTAAGATGCACTTTTCCTGTATTTCTTTTCTGCTATGGGAAGGCATAACTGTAATATCTTTCTTCAAATTGGATACTTCAATGGTGACATTTTCTTGACAATCTGTTTCCTGTAGCTTTCATAATACCATTTTCGATGTTTTAAGTTTTTAAATTTTCTTTTGTAAATTATGATTGAACCATAGAACAGATGTTTAAGCAGGCAAGAAGAGGTGAATACTGCTAAAAATCAAAAGGAACTCCTAACAGTAAGTTTTTTTAATCAATGAAATTTTTTTCTCATTCGTCAAACATGGTAAGGTTTTTCAGGAAATTCATTTCATGCCCATCAAAAACGGTTTGAAAAAGCGGGGCTCAACTTTTATTTCTTACAAGAAGATTCTGAACTTCTGTTTCATGATTTTTTACCTCAGAAATCTATTTTGATGCCATAAAATGGGCCAACGGTTAGGTAATGCTGGCACAAACATATTTTGGCTCAACCAGTTACATGCACATCATGCATCTGACTGTTAAGGAAACTGATGCTTCATCAACGCCATCATTCTTAAAACTTTTTATTATCATGCATACCATGTAACTGACTTGATGGGGTGAACTATGTAATCCCAGTTGGCTCTTGCATAAGAACCAGATATGGGCTGCCATCTGAAAATGGACAATTTATTGTTTCATTTACTTTTTGCTCCAATAAATGTGTGGCCCAATTTCCAGTTTCTATGTTCAGAAACAGCAATTAAAGAAAAAACGTGGTTTATATTCATTTTGAATATATCCAAATTCTGGCGGAACCAAATTGATCTTAGTCTTTGTGTTTCAGGTGAATCAAGATTCTTCAGTTGGTTTCATGTTGACATATTACATATATTGTGGAAAGTCAAATGATTGCTCTATGGTTAAACATGTAAATCTTGAGTATAAAATCAAGAAAAATGAGGTATATTTTACCACTAGGGTTAGAGGGAGCTAACCTTCAGGCTAGCTCGAATGGCCCTAAATAGAGCCGTTGGACTAGCCAAAGGGATAGCAGACTGGACTTTGACAAGTCAAATCAGAATAAAAAATAAAATCAAAGAAAAAAAATAAAAAAAAGAAGAAGATGAACAGAAAATTACATACATATATGCATAATTTTATAGCTTGTATTGAATAAAGAATTGGAGACCAGTAAGTGTTTTTGTGAAGAAATCAGCCAGTCGATATTCTGATATTACAAACAGCAGCTCGATATTCTTTTCCAAAAATTTCTCCCAATCATAACGACAACCCATATCGATGTAGTTGGTTCTCTCGTGAAATTTATGATTATTGAAAATGCAGAAGGCACTATATTTGTCAAGACATAACTTCAATACTGAATTCAAGCGTGCACCCACATTTTTGAGAAAAATTTTACCAGGACTAGCTCAGAAGTAGTGTAGCCCTTGCACAATATTCAGCTTTTATTGGTAACAGAGATAACTTCTAGTGTTGCTTGCACTTCCAAGATATTAGTGAGTTTCCTAAAAAAGCACAAACCAGTTGTAAAGTAATGATTGTAAGGTCACCTCCCCAATCAGCATCAGTGTAACCAGTAAGAGTAATAGCAATATAAGATAATGCTCCAGTAAGTTGTTTGTATGAAGTAGGAGAGCGTTCAAGAGTCTATCATCATTATATCTTGTTCACACTAATAGCTTGAAGAGTGTCAGCCGCTTTATCATCTGTAATTGCAGAACACTCAATAACACTAGAAGCAATTTATTTATTATAAAGTCAAAAAAAGTGAAGTATATTTTGGCATTGAGGTCAAAGAAGCAGAATGTAGTGGCTGGATAAAAATATCACAAAATATTAAAGACAGCTTCAAATTTAAAGGACAGGTTGCATGAGAAGGAAGAGAGGCTGCTAACTCCAACTGCTTTAAAGTTTAAATAGAGTCGTTGGACTAGCCAACTGGTCTTCGACCATCCAAAAACAGAATAAAAAGTAAAATTAAAGGAGAAATACAATAAAACAATAATATGCCAGAAAAAATATATAACAAGAAACATAATTATATAGCTTATATTATATCCAAAAGTATATAACACAGCTATACTATATATATATATATATATATATATATATAATATATATATATATAATATATATAATATATATATATATATAATATATAATATATAAATATATATATATATATATATATATATATATATAGGTAGGTAAAAATTGTTATTAACGCTAGATGACTAAAATACCCTATCTCCTTTTTCTCCTTGATTTTCTCTCAGCCTCCTTTTTGGACAGATCAACAGCCAAGATGATTCCTTATGGGTCTCATACCTACTAATCTCTCTCTCTCTCTCTCTCTCTCTCTCTCTCTATATATATATATATATATATATATATTTGGCAGTATTTGGATGACAACCTAAAAAAACGTCATGTTTTTTAAATATCAAGTTTTACTAAAACTTAAGGCATGTTTCGATAGACACCCAAAAAGGCATTTTGGAGAAAAAATGAACTTTTTTGGCTTTGCTTACATGCCTTGAAAGCAGAGTTTTCAGAAAAATTGGTTTTCTCTTTTCTGAAAACACTATTTTCATAAAGGAGTTTAAAAACCAAACCCCTTCAGTTTATTCATCTAAAACCAGCTTTTGCCTTCCCGCCCAAACATGAAAAAGATCTTTTTCAAAACTCATTAAGAAAATCATTTTTACAAAACCAAGTTTTCTGAAAAATCATTTTTTCAATGTGTCATCCAAAGTTCCAAACACTACCTTAATTTTTTAATCAATTATTGAAATTTGGTATGTATGTTTGGGTGACACACCCAAAACAGCGTTCTTTGTCAAAAACCTGGGGACCATCTTCAAGTCATTTACTCCCTTTTGGAAACACAAGTTTTTCAAAACGGGTTTCCACAAACCCAATTTTGAACATCACTTGTACACACATTAAATTTCAGGATGTCATCCAAATGTGCCCTTAGGTCCTCTAACTGCTTAGTTAGTACCATTCAATCTTTGAGGTCACTATTTTTTTTTCTGTGGAAAAGAAAAATTAATTTTTAAAAATACATCAACACTCTTTTCATGGTTGAGTAAGCTCCAAGTTTCTTGTTTTATCCATATTATTATTGCCAAAAGTCATGTATCAGTAATCAGGTAGGAAGTGCCTCACCAAAACCTATATAGTATGTATCCATATCCATTATCCCCTTTGATATTAATCTTAACTACTTGAAATTAGAGATCCGGATTGTACTAATTTCCAATTTTCCAGAATAGACCCAGTAATGTCACCAAATACAACCCAGGTTCAGGACCAGTCAGGTGCAGGCAGCAAGATGCAATGCTTTATTCCTCTATAATGCTATCCACGGTCGAATCCGGTTCTTCATCAGCAGGGCCTCAGCAAGAATGCAATCTTCATTGAAAAGTAAATTGGAGAAGAAAGAAATATTAAGAACTTAGGACACTTTTAATCATTGTCACAAATATTGTCCTTATTGCAAGGTTTTTCTTGAAAACTTTTTCAAGGTTTTCATTTTATTGGAAAACTTTCTGAATTTCAAAACTTAAGAAATATACAAGACGGAGAAATAATAGAGAAACTATGAAACTGGAAGTACTCCATTAATTTTCTTAACAAAATATTGATG
Source organism: Nymphaea colorata (assembly GCF_008831285.2). Classification (NCBI taxonomy): domain Eukaryota; kingdom Viridiplantae; phylum Streptophyta; class Magnoliopsida; order Nymphaeales; family Nymphaeaceae; genus Nymphaea; species Nymphaea colorata. Next base: position 16,246,323 of record NC_045142.1, read on the forward strand.
AAGATTCAAAATTGGTCTTCAGAATTTCAAAGAATAAAGAAAATGGAAAAAGTAGACTTAAAGTGCATATAAAATGTTTCCAAAAAAGGAAGAATTATCATTTGTAATATTTATTTTGGCAATATTTTGAAGATGTCACAACATTCTCTTAATAAAACATTTTTTTTCTTTAAATGGTTTTAACTTTCTTCATAGGGAAAAATAATGACTTTTATCTTAAATTAGCAGCACAACTATATAGACTATGTAGCTTACATATTATCCTCAAACATGCATGTGAGAGATGTGCATGCACACACAAACACACAGCTTTGCACAAAGTCAATTGATGGAGTCAAAGATGAAATGTTCAAAGTATTGTCCCATTTGCAGAGACCAGTTACAATTATGTTGCTTATTATTCACTTCGTGTAGTGATTTGTGTTTGTGCACCATGGTTCAATCAAACCACAATATGATGTGATCGTGCATTTTCTTCATAAATTAACAATAGCACAGGATGGGTGAATTTTAGATTTTTGGGCAAAAGATCTTCTCAGTGTCAGTCTATTTGGACAGGCTATTTATAGACCTTGCAGTCCAAGTATCCAACCTCCAATTAAAATTCAGCATACTCTTAAATGCAGCCGTTTGTAATCCACAATGTTCTATCTCAAAATACATAAAGTTTCCTATTACGATGGTCTGAACAAGATTATCTTCTGCATATAATTTGCCAATCTCAATGGCGACTAAGCAGACCAAGGACTTGCAACGGTGACTAGATTACCCAACTCGAAGTTCCATAGTGGAATTCACCATGGCACCACAACTTTATGAGCAGATATACAGAAAGTACGTCTAGATGAAAAGTGGCAACAGAAACAGAAAATAAAAAGAGTCGAGAATAAAAGAGTAAACAAGTACCTTGCTCTCCTCATCCTTCGACATGTTAAGTAGGGTCATGAGAACTCTGGTACGTGTTTCTGGACCAACAATTTCGGAAGACGAATCCCTCAATAGCCTAACAATGAGGGGGATAAGCCCTGCATTTCTAACTTTGTATAGCTTAGAGGGATGCTCCTCGGAGATCCTATGCATATTTTTCATCTCATTGCTGATCAACTCCGTAGAAGAAGGATCCTCGCTCAGATGCTGGACAGCGGATCTAATCTGAATATCAATGTTCCGATTGATCCATTCGTCAATTGCCCCTGCAAGACCTATGTTCGGGTTCAGTTTCAGGCTCTTGAGCACCTGCCCAGTCACAGGACAGGTAGGTTCCCGCCCGTCATAGACGCACCTATCAAACCAATACTGTATCGCTGCGCGCTCGTACGACTGCGAGGATTCCAGCACCACCGGCTCTTTCATCACTTCCTTCGTCAGCGGGCAGATGAAGCTCCTGAAAGGCGGGATATCGGCGTCTTCCTCGAAATCGGGGTCCGAACCCTTCGAAACGGTCCTCGGCAACACGGACCAGTTGTCGAAGATCCTCCCCAAACAGACGGAAATTCTCCGATCAGACGGCGTGACGGAACCCGTCATGTCTTTCTTGAGAAGATCGATCTGGCGAGCTAATTCCCCATGGTTATCGGACTCGATCCCCAATGCCCGTGCGAGGTCCATGATAATGGCACTCTGTACGGCCTTGGTGCTATGCCTGCCCAGAACCTCCTTCTGCAGCGTGCAGTACACTCGCTCCTCATTCTCCGTTACCTATGAGTTGCCAAAGAAGAAAAGAATAACAGGAGAAAGAAAAGAAAAAAAAAAAAAAAACGGAAGGGGAAGTTCACAGATGAAAGAAGATAGCAAGGTGTCAGCTTAAAAGAAAAAGACCTAGTTCTCCAACGAGTTCAAGAGAAGAATCGGACCTTGAATTGAGCGAGCTGCATCTCTGATGAGAGGTCGGCCATCTTCCGCCGGAGATCGGCGGAGTCGGAGTCGGATTCCGCGAGGGAGGAATGGAGCAGCGCGAGCCATCGGGCGATGCTGGTGGAGCAGTTGAGGAGGGAGTCGCAGAGGGTTTGGCAGTTGATGAGGACGAAGATTTTGCTCCTGGTGCGGTAGGTGGCAAGGGCGGGGTTGGCCTTCGAGATGTCCGCGGCGATACCCCTGAGAGCCGTCCGAGCGGAGGGTGACGGTTCCCCAGCAGCGGCGGCGGTGGACTTGAAAAACTGGTTGAGAAGGAGGTCGAGGCGCTTGGCATAGGCGGAGAAGCGCCTGGGACACTCCCACTGGTGGTCAGAATCGCAGATCTCCGCGAGCGACTTGGTAATGGACTCCGCAACCGTCGCGAGCTCCCCTCCAGCCGATGACATCTACGTCGCCCTGAGTTGGATCAGGAGGCTGCCATGGCGCACTCGGTGCTCGGAGTCCGGCGACTCGGGGATTAGGAGCGCTCAGTGAGGGCGTGGGAACGTGGAGATGGGGAGGAAACAGCCCGGAGGGAGAGGAACCGGAACTGGGCACTGTCGCTGAACCTGAATGTTGACGAACTGGTCAAGGACGTCAAAGGGGATGTCAACTGTCAGGGAAGCAAAAGTTTGGTAGTAACTAGTGAGTGGTGAGCCGGAGCAGAGTCCTTAGGATTCGAATGATCTGGTTATTGGGTCAGCGAGTTGACTCGTCGACTCGCTGAATTGACTTGTCGACTCAGTCAAGAATTCAAATAACTATGATATATTTTTCATGCAGTTAAATCGAGCAATTTTGGAAGATTCAAAACGAGTTAAGAGACGAATTGAGCTGAATCTGATCGAGTCAGGAGCGAGTATGGGGCGAGCCTGCCCAACCTTTGACTCATGGACAGATTTGTTGGCTATCTGAGCTGACTCGAACGATTCCTGAGTCAAGCTGGTGAGTTTGCCAACTATGGTCGAAAACTTCTTTCCTTATCTTGGTTCAAAGCTGAATTGATGGTTCAGCGGTGCAGCATGTCCACTAGTGCATAATTATGCTCTCATTCACGTCAAGAATGAGATTAGCAAATACGCTTAGCATCATGCACTTTTCTCGTGGGCTATATGATGCAGGTCTAGTTGTCGCATGCTTGCAGAAGGCTATATTTGGGCTCCTCAGGGTAAAAATGATATGTTTCTCCTTACGGCTCAGAGATCTCAAGAAGAATAAAGTGTTCATCCATAAATCTGGAGGTTGGCACCTCCAGAATATAAATAAGAACACTGGTAATGTTTGGGCTAATGACCGAGGAAGAAGCTGGTCTAGGTCAATAATGAACCGCAAAAACTGCCCAGTGAGTAGAGGTGAACAACGAGTCGAGCTACTTGAGCTCGATTCATGAACAAGTTCCAGCCGAGTCATATGCTTAACACATTTCATCACTAACTCGATCCATTTGGAGTGAAATGTGTTTCTATAGTTTTGTATGAGACGGTAGTCAACGGATGCTTGGGGGACAAATTCACTGCTTTCAAAGGACTCAGACAAGGTGACCCGATGTCCCCATACCTTTTCATTCTAATTATGAAAATTTTTAATTGCAGAATCCAAGTAGAGGTTTGAAACAAAAACATCCAGATTCCCAGGGTCCAAAAAATTTCCGAGGAAACATGAATAGTAATGTATGCAGACGATGTTCACATGGTCTCTAAGGCCTTAATAAGGTCATTTTGCGCCATTAAAAACATGCTAGAGCAATTTTTGAGAAGTTGGCTGGTATGAAGGTGAACAAAGAAAAATCTGTTATCTTCCTAACAAAACTTTGGACTGAGGAATATACTATAATGACCGATTGGTTCCCTTCCAATTGAGTATCTTAAATTCCCTTTTTCTGTGGTACAATAATCAGCTAGCAACGTTAGCATCCCCGAGTCTTATTCAGATTTCTTATAACGTGCTTGTAGAGCACCCCACCACTTTCAATTTCAAACTGGGGAATCTTAGTTAATAAAATTTCACAAGTTGCTAGGAAATGACCAAAACAAGTTTTCGAAAGCATTTTGCTCACATTATCTCAAGCACTGCCAAGCCGCTGAATTGTGAACGGTTGCCGTTCAAGCCTGATCCGCTAAGGTGCCTTAAAAGGTAAAAGAGAAAGGCAATGTTACTCGAAAATGCCTTGCGATTAAAGTATTAGTCTTGCTGTCAGAAGGAAAAAGATTTTAATTGCTAGTTCTAAACGGCTAGATTTGTCTGTTGAAAATCTCAGCACATTTTTTTTAAAATTAAAATACGAAATCCAAACAATAAAATGTGAAAAGAATACCATATGAACATGGAAACTGCATTGTTTTATGTTATTGACATTTTTTTTCTCATAAGGGAGTCTTTTTCGAAAAGGCAGGTTTTTCAGCTGATCTATTTTTTATGAACAAAGCATGTTTTTGTCGAAAAGGGCAGATTTTTTGTAATAATAAATCCAAATTATTAACCGACATATTGTTCAATTCCCTCGCAGAGTACAATGAATAAGGTGTTCGGTAAGGACAACATTGGAGTTTTGGAGCACTTTTCTTTACACACGTTCCATGCTTGGTTCTGAATATGACAGAAATTATGTTTTACATAAATTTGACAATGAAATGTTTATTAAAACATGATGCTTTCAAACTTATGTTATAGGAAAATAACATATGTTCTTATTATTACTATTTTTCTAGGAAGAAACTCATAAATTTGTCTCATACTCACAGTTCCGTTACGCGTGGTAGATTGTCAGCATTGCAGTTGAGTCAATCTCAAGTGGACCCTTCCGGATGGCATGGATCACCTGCCCACGACTGAAGTTGTTGATATTGACCCTGTAAGTCCTCCAATGCCTTCACTGCATCCAATTGTCACAAAAACCAACATTGTGCTCAAATTAATTTCTTGTGAATGGAAATCGTCAAAATTGTAAATCACAGTAAAAGGAAAAAAAAAAAAAAAACACATTCTGTACTTCAGCATTCTCATCACAATTTCAGAAATGAAAAGTAATTAATTGTTTTGTGTTCCCACATCTTAAAAGAGTTGACTCGGTGACTCGGCCAGGTTAGGTCGTAAATTTTTTTAGTTGATTTTTATTGTAACCTTATAGTGTAATTTACTGCATCCCTACTTAGCATAGAGCAGCCTCATATTAGTTATGATAACCGCGAAGAATGTCATAAATATAAGAACACTTGCTTAACTTCTATTTATCCCTTTCTCTCTCTGTGTAAACCATCTAATTCTTCATGGGCATCTAAAGATTTAGAAATTAATGGTGAGAATATATTTGCAAATGGTTGGATTAGTATTTCTTTCTTATCACAGATAAAAGCTTTGATGAGGAAAAAAAAAACAAAAAATAATTAATAACTTAAGAATCAAGAAAAATTTCTACATTTTAAAGCCGTTAAAACCAAACTCGAGTCATCCCAATCCGAGTCGCTGACGAGTGAGTCAGCCGATTCTTACCCAAGTCGCTCGAGTTTTGGTATCAACGCGAGAGGATGATCCCGAGCTCACTCAGGTCATTCCCCAGTCGACTCGCTGAGTACCAACAATGATCTTGCTACCTCTTCCTCTCGCTTTTAAGAAGAGAACTAATTAAGAGGCATTAATCCAGAGAATAAAATGTCATTTTCTGTCTTTTACTAAGCCGAGACGGCATTTGGATGCCAGCCAATCGAACTACATGGACGTTCTCAAAAGGTTTAAAATAATGGCATTGGAAAAAAATTGCAAAATTTCGTGAATAGATGAGGTTGAACAAAATAAGTTAATAGTTTTTTTGTATGTTTGTGGATTAATTATCAATAAAAGGACTTTGTGAAGCAATTAAGTGTTGCCTACATAATTTGATTGATCATTGAAATTATATGTCACATATATAGGGGGTGTTTGGAAGACACTCCAAAACCCATTCTTGGTGGTTAAAAATAATTTTGCTTCAAAAACACTTTTTTATTTGGGTGACACAAAAAATAAGTGTTATCAAACTAGTGTTTTTGGCAAAAACCTTTCTTCAAAAAGAGTGAATAACCTACAACCCCCAAGTTGTTCACCAAAAAAAAAAAAGTGTTTTGGTTCTATTGTCCAAACTCACCAACCAGCTTTTCAAAGCCGACTTAAAAGATCAATTTTTAAAAGAATCTAGTTTTCATAAAACCACACTTCCTTATGTTGCGTTTGATGGCCCTGGAGCTAAGATCGGGGCTGATTTAAGATCATTGGATCTCATATCCAAGTGTCTTAAAGAACATGGTTTTATAATAGTTGGCTGCATTTAATCCCTGTTTTTCATTGAAATTAACTTTCGCAACAGGGGTGGGTATCGGGCCGGGCCGGGCCGGCCCGACCCGTTTAGACCCGGCCCGGCCCGACCCGTTTAGACCCGGCCCGGCCCGACCCGTTTAGACCCGGCCCGGGCCCGGCCCGTCGGGCCCAAACCCGGGCCCGGGCCCGGCCCGTCGGGCCCAAACCCGGGCCCGGGCCCGGCCCGATAATATTGACGGGCCGGGCCGGGCCGGGTACCGGGCCGGGCTGGGTACCGGGCCAGGTCCACCATACCAAGGCCCAGCCCGGCCCGTTTTGCCGGGCCATCGGGCCAGGTCTTGAAAAAAATGCATAAATTGTAGTACGAGCACTGAGTTTAAGACTTTCAAGATTCATTTAAAAAAAAAACATAAAGAGCAAGCTAAAAGCGCAAACTATTTTTGGCCACTCACACGAGTAGAATATTGACAGAATCGTAAAATTTATAGATAGACAAAGCAAAAAGAGAGACTTTTTGCAAGGGCACCAGACATGTACATCATTCAAACCATCTATCCAGGGCACAACTCTTGTGATAATCTGGCAGGGAGTCCCACATGAACCTTAATTACTGTCAAGCGATAAGTTTCTAATACAAAAGAGCACTCAGCCTTTGAGAGTAACTGTGGACCTCAAAGAACTCACTCATTACTAAGTGAATGAACTAATTACCCACCTTGGCATCCAAGGCTGGTGAGTGGTAAACAATAATATATAAAAGCTGTTATAGATGCACGCAACTAAAAAAAATTGGCGAAGTTAAACTAGAACTACTGAAATTGAACCACAATTACCATATGAGTTTTGTTACAGCCAAAGTAAGAAGAGTCTATCAGCCGAACCCAAGCAGCAAATAAAATGTCACAAAGTTCTAAAACTAAACAAGCTCACAAACAAGAATTTTCGATGCTCAATCACCGCAATCAACAGAACCCTGTAAGTGGCACGCCCAGAGGGTAGAGGGATTGATGAGTGAACACCAAATGCAGAAAATACTAAAAAGAAAGCATGAATTCGACAGCATATTGAGGAACAGTAATACAGTATGGCAACAAGCAAGAAGGGGATAGTTAATCTCTAGTATCTTCACAATATGTAGATGGTAGTGCACAGAAATTTACCTGTGGCAGACAAGAGAACATCGTCTCCACCTGGATGGTCTTCCAAGAATTGGGTTACATCATATACCTGCTTTTATCATTTCAAAAAAAAACATAAAGAGCAAGCTAAAAGGGCAAATTATTTTTGGCCACTCACACCAGTAGAATATTGACAGAATCATAAAATTTATAGATAGACAAATAAAAAAGAGAGATTTTTTAAAAGGTCACCAGACGTGTACATCATTCAAACCATCATTACATTACATCATATCAATTTGCGCACAAAATCTGTCTCTCTCTCTCTCTCTTGTTAAAGGTCCTCTACAAATGTGAAGAACTGTATAATATTTACTGAACAAACCCATAATGTTTAAGTTTGACATGAACTTCAAGACTCTGCACAAGATATTATACAAAGATGCGACACCCATATCTGAGAGCAACAAAAAAATGCAAAGAAATGATAACGTCAGTAGAGAATTCAAGGTTGTAGCTTGAAATGTCCACCTGCAATTTAACATGAAAAAGAAATGTTAATAAAGATTAACATGTACTTGTCAACATATAATACGAAACATTAATTACAAAAATTACCATAATTAATAAGCATGCACTCGATTAACATTCATCGTTATCCAGGTGCTCTGCATCATGAGAACTGTAACAAAGACACTTATTAATTTAAGCACACTATTAAGTTAATATGTATAAACTATGAAGCATGAACATCTTACCTTTCACACAAGTTGCTTGCATCACGAATCCAACTTTGTGTGCATATTAATGACTCTACATTTTCGGGAGTAGTTGAACATCGATAATCATTAATAATTCTTCTCGATGTACTGAATGCAGATTCTGAAGCAACTGTAGATACAAGAATAGCTAACACATCTCGAGCCATCCTTGCTAGAATTTTGTATTTGCTTTCATTTGCCTTCCACCAAGATAATATGTTGAACTCTATAGTAGGTGAAATTTCTTCCATTGGATCAAGCAAATATTTGTCTAGATCAGTGTGAACCACTACAGGAGATACAGAGTTGACATATGCTTTAAACCCATATCTAGACACACTTTTATATTCTTCCATTGCAATCATGGTACTAGTGGATGCATTGGCCCTTCCCATATTACACGTGTCACTATCCTCATACATATTTCTGTACTCAGCATACAATTCATGAAGAGTGCTCTCTATAATTTCACATTTCACTATTGCATCAGGTTTATCTAAATTGCCAAGCAAATACTTCAAGTATGACAACTTGAACCTAGGATCCATAATAGCTACAATTGCAAAGAGAATATTGTAGCCCTTAAAGTATTTGTCAAATTTTTCTTGCATTTTGCATGCCAATGCCCTTATATGTTCATTTGATGCTCCACGATGCCTATACAAATGATGGTAAATTGATACGATTTCTTCAAAAACTAGATTAGCTGTTACCTGCTTGGTGGTAGAGAATAAATTTGTTGCATCGTAGAAGACCTTTAAGAACTGACATAAATCTGATGCATGAGACCACTCATCCTCAGAAGGCAAATATGTATAACTAGAATCACACGATGCCAAATGTTGAAAGACATCTTTGAATAATAATGCATCTCTCAACATTATAAATGTAGAATTCCATCAAGTAGGAACATTATAGTTTAAACCTTTTTTCTCATCCAAACCCATTGTCTTTACACATTCTTTGAAAGCATGTAGTCGTTTTGGTGATCCCCTTATATATTTGACACTGTCACGAACTTTTGAAATTGTATCGTCCATATCATTCATACCATCTCTAACTATCAGATTTATGATATGTGCACCACAATGAATATGAAAGTACTCCCCTCTCAATGGAAATGAAATATTATTTTTCCTTTCTATGGTCCTTCTCAACAAACTTATTCCACTATCATTTGTTGAACAATTATCAGCAGTGACAGAAAACAACTTCAAATGAATACCCCACTTAGTAGTAATGCACTCCAACACAGATTCACATATGCAAATTGCATTATGTGGTGGAGGCACATGTATAAAATTAAGTATGTGAGAGTGCAATTGCCAATCTGTATCAATATAAGAGGCTGTCAAGCATAAGTACCCTAACGTCTGTTGTGAGGACCACATATCAAATGTCAATGATATCCGTTGCACTTGGTTATTTACAAGTTCTTGATATCTCTTTTTTTCAGTCAAGAACATTGACTGTACCTCTTTTGTAAGTGTTCTTCTAGAAATTGGCACAAACCTTGGATTTAAAAAGCTTTAGAAGATCGTTAAGATATTCATATTCTGCAATACTGAAAGGAAGTGCATGCATTATTGCCAACTTAGCCAAACCTTTTCTTATACTGTCCATATCAAGTTTGTGTAGACTTAAATTTGAGGCTCCAGATTCACCAACTCCAAATGACAACGTGTTTAGTTTTCCATCAAGTATTTGTTTTCTGACACATGTATCTCTATGTCGTTTCAAGTGGCTCGTACCACTGCTACTTTGTGCAGTAAATCGTTCACCACAATGTTTGCATTTCGCCCACTCTTTTCCATTAAATTCTACTAAT